>NC_064639.1:796346173-796704506 GCF_023864345.2 Schistocerca serialis cubense
GGTATGTATGGCCAGGCGACTTGTTTAGCGAGCGGTAATGTTTAATTTTGGTTCTCACCATCTTTGGTCTTGCTCCCCATTTTTTGTTAGCCAATTTACTCAGTATTTTATTTCTTGTTGTGACTGTGTGTATGTAAGATTAATTTCATCCATGATGGAAGTGTGTGACTGTTTGAAACTTCCTGGCAGATTAAAACTGTGTGCCGGACCGAGTCTCGAACTCGGGACCTTTGCCTTTCGCGGCAACTGCTCTACCATGGTAGACATGTAGGCGTGTCTTTCCGCCTTGCGTCTGATAAATGCAGAAAAGTGAACTGTGGTGACGTTATTACTAAATACGTCGAAACTGAACCAGCGGGCGGTTATTCTTTTCTTTGCTGCCGAAGGACAAACACCGGTAGACATCCATCGGAGTTTCAAGAATGTGTATGGGTCATGATGTCCGCCGGAAACCACCGTGGTGGAATGGTCCGCCGATTTCCGTGCTGGTCGCGCGACGGCACAAGACGCCGGAATATCTGAGAGAAGTTACGTAAACTCAAGTGGGAGGCGCTGGAGCACCCGTCCTACAGTCCTGATCTCTCCCCAAGCGATTACCATGGCTTTGCTGCCTTAAAAAAAGGCCTAGAAGGGCGACGATTCCTGTCGAACGAGGATGTGCGCAGTTACGGACTTCTTCACACAGCAGGACACAGCGTTTTACCAAACTGTATATTCAACCTGGAGCGTCGGCAGGATGATTGACTCATTGTTCACGGGGATTTTGTCTGATTGGCGTACCGATTTTGGATTATACAGTCTTCGAACGGAGACTTTTTGATCACCCTTTATACAGGGTGTTCCCCTTAAAAACTTCTAGAACTTGTAGACAGTGGTAAGTATATAATATTTTGATCAAGAATCCATGTCCGGGAACGTCATCCAACGACGCTACAGAAAGTCAAAGTTACAGGCCCCCACCGGACAATATACTCGTATAATTACAGGGTGGTTCCGTGATGGTTACAAATTTTTAAGGATGGTTTACGCTCATAATTGTTTCAATTTGAGGTAATGGTCCCGGTACGTGAAAAGATCGGGACGAAAGTTACAAGAGAAAATCAGTGTGATACCTCTTAAAGTGGAATATGTGGACGGGTACTGTTGTTACTGCGAATGTAGGGAATGTAACTTTCAGAAGTGGTAGTATGGACCAAAATAAGAAAAAATGTCCAGAAAACACGGACTCTAAAATCCGTACGCGAGGAGCTATGAGCACTTTTTCATCTTCGTTAAAGTGAAATATGTCCCGTCTGTTGAACAAGTACTCATATCTCTTAAGGTATACATGTTAGAGCCCATTTTACTAGACATTTCTTACAACCACCTCTGAAAGTTGCTTACTCTACAATCTTAACAACAACAGTACCGGTACACGTATTCCACCATCACAGGTATCTGAAGGGTTTTCGCTTATAACTTTCGACACTGTGGTTTATGGAGCAGTGTCCCGTACATCAAATTGAAATATTAATCCTTCATCATCCTAGAAAGTTTTAAACATCATCACGGAATCAACTTGTATCATACATATATTTACAGGCGCCGGCGCCTATAACGGTGACACACTGTAGCATCGCTGGATGTCGTTTCTGGACATACGTTCCTATTCAAAATATTAGGTACTCACTCTCCTCTACAAGTCATAGAAGTCTGTAACAGGAATTTCCGTACACTCTGTATGTATAGATATACAGGAGGTTTCCGTAAGAGCGTGCAAAAATGTAACAGGAAATACAGAATGCTCCACTGAATAATTAGAGGTAGGGAACCTAGGGTCAGAGAAACCAGCGTAAATAGGTAACAGAAATAAAACCTCATTACTGTGCACTTTTTTGTTTACATTAGTAACAGTTAACTGCAGATACCATCACTGACATAATGAACTGAGCATTTGTACTGTATTTTACAAAATGTGTTGAAACTGACAGCCACAACCTCAATGCAAGCGCAAGCATAACATCGCCGAACAAGATTCCGACGCACCCTGACATATCTCACGAGGCACCTACAATTCTGGCAACTAATTCCATATCCGCATCCACAGGAGTCTCATACACACTTCACTTTAAGTATCACCATAAGAAATAATGAAGAGGATTCAGGTCAGGTGACCTCGCAGACCATGGAATTAGGCCTCCCCTTCCAATCCAGTGATCGAAACTGCAGCATTGAGATGGTTGCAGACATCCACTCTGAAGTGAGGCTGTGAAGCGTCATGTTGTATCCATATCCTCTCACGAACAGCCATGGGTACGTTGTCCAGCAACTCAGGCAGAATCCTTGCACGATCCTCAAGTACGGACGGCCATTCACATGGCATCATGACTGCACAGTAATCGGGCTCGTCCTCCTTGCAGTAAATAAAGAATGTGGATGTAAATAAGCAGCACAGTTAGTGTAAACGTGTATACATGTTAGTTGTAAATAAGCTAGAAAACAGCAACACTAGCCAAATCGGTAGAGAAGTTTACTTCAATCTCTCTTTAAGTTGGCTTCTCCGACCCCAGATTCCCTGTCTCAAATAGTTCAGTGGAGCACTCTCTATGTCCTGTTTCTTTTTTGCATGCTCTTACGAAAACACCCTGTAGATAGGAGATACAGATACAATATAAACAAATAGAAGATATACATAGATTATACAATGTAGCGCCAAAGAAACTAGTTAGGTATGCGTATACAAATACAGAGATATGTAAACAGGCAGAATACACTGCTTCGGTTGGCAACGCCTATATAAGACAGCAAGTGTCTGCTGCAGATGTTAGATCGGTTACTGCTGCTACAAAGGGAGGTTATCGAGACTTAAGTGCGTTTTTACGTTGTGTTATAGTCTGCGCACGAGCGATGGGACACAGCATTTTCGAGGTAGCGAAGATGTGGAGATTTTCCCGTACGACCATTTAACGAGTGTACCGTGAATATCAGGAAACCGGTAAAACCTCGAATCTCCGACATCGTTGCGACCGGAAAAAGTTCCTGCAAGCTACAGATCATACAAATAAAGGTGTTTGATCTAAAGTTATACCTTCTGATCGTATATTAATTGCTGTTGTAATGAAGTTTACTGCACCAAGAATAGATGATACACCTGCTAAGTGGAGTGAGAAAATAGCTAGGTCTACAGATGCACCCCCGTGTGCGATAGCTCCTGCTAGAGGGGGGTAAACTGTTCATCCTGTACCAGCACCATTATCTACTATAGAAGATGTAAGAAGAAGGGTTAATGAAGGTGGTAGTAATCAGAAACTTATATTATTTATTCGTGGGAATGCTATATCTGGTGCACCAATTATTAATGGTACAAGCCAATTACCAAATCCACCAATTATAATAGGTATTACTATAAAGAAAATTATTACAAATGCGTGGGCTGTAATAATAACATTATAAATTTGGTCATCTCCAATTAGAGATCCTGGTTGACCAAGTTCAGCACGAATAAGTATTCTTATTGATGTTCCTACTATTCCTGCTCATGCTCCAAATAGGAAGTATAAAGTACCGATGTCCTTATGGTTTGTTGAGAATAATCATTTTTGCGGTGAGATGGCTGAACTTTAGGTGGTAGACTGTAAAACTACTTATGAGATGTTCTCTCTCTCACCAGGTCTTATATTCAATTATGATTCTAGATTGCAATTCAAAATTTTGGTATTTGTTTTACTTGTCTCGATTTGGGTTGATTTATAAATAATTTATAGTTAATATATCATAATTATTATTAAATTATTTATAGAAATGAGATGTTAATCGTGTCCCAAGATATCTAGTTTCTTAAGAAAAAATTTAATTTTTTGAAGTTAATTGTTTTTATTTAATTTCTTAAGTATAAATATTAACTTATTTATTCTTTAAGGGATAAGCTTTGAAGTTAATATCCTATAATTTGTTTTATAAAAATATAATAGTAAGCTTTAAACCAGCTATCTTTAAGATTACGTTTTAGTTCATTATTTTTATTTTGATTTTATAAATATTTTAGGTTTTTTATTAAGATTATTAATTTAATCTTAAAATTTTTGTAATAATGATAGAATTAGTACATTTATTTGTATTTAATTTTTACCTTGTAAATTTATTGTAAGGAACTAGGCAAAACTGATTTCCGCCTGTTTATCAAAAACATGTCCTCTTGAAAATACTTTGAGGTCTGGCCTGCTCACTGAGTGGATTTTTAAAGAGCCGCGGTATTTTGACCGTGCAAAGGTAGCATAATTATTATTCTCTTAATTAGTGGCTGGAATGAATGGCTTGACGAGAAATCAACTGTCTCTTAATAAATTTTTGAATTTAACTTTTGAGTCAAAAGGCTTAAATTCTTCTTCAGGACGAGAAGACCCTATAGAGCTTAACATTTTACTTTTGTATAGTTTTTTGAAGAAAATCATTCAACGTGACAGAAGTGCACCTCTTCCGCAAACTGCTCCTGATTTCAGTGCTGGGCCATCAACAAGTGTCAGCGTGTGAACCATTCATTCAGAGAAACATCATCGATATAGGGTTTCGGAACCGAAGGCCCATTCGTGTACCCTTGATGACTGTACGACACTAAGCTTTACGTCTCGCCTGGGTCCGTCAAGCCCGACATCGGACTGTTGATGACTGGAGACATGATGCCTGGTCGGGCTAGTCCCGTTTCACATTCTATCGAGTGGATGGACGCGTACGGGTATGGAGACAACTGCATGAATCCATGGAACCTGCATGTCAGCAGGGGACTGTTCAAGCTGACGTTTGGGGCGTGTGCAGTTGGAGTGACATGGGACCAGTGATACGTCCAGATACGACTCAGAGGTGACACGTACGTAAGTATCCTGTCTGATCACCTGCATCAATTCATGTCCATTGTGCATTCCGACGGACTTGGGAAATTTCAGCAGGACAATGCGACACCCCACACACCCATAATTGCTACAGAGTGGCTCCAGAAACACACTTCTGAGTTTAAACACAGCCGCTGGCCACAAAACTCCCCAGACATAAATATTATTGAGCATATTTGAGATGCCTTGCAACGTTCTGTTCAAAAGAGATTTCCACCTCTTTCGGATTTATGGTCAGCCCCGCACGATTGATGGTGTCAATTGCCTGCAGCACTACTTCAGACGTTAGTCGATCCCATTCCATGTCGTGTTGCGGCACTTCTCCGTGCTGCCGATATTACGCAAGTTTACCAGTTTCTTTGGCTCTTCAGTATAGATTCATTGGTTTGCCTGAACAAAATACGATATTTTTTCGGTGGAGCGTGGGTCCACCCAGTGCAGAGTTTTACTGCAATTGAAAGCTAGCATATTAGTCTCTGAATGACAAGCTGATTCCTTTCAGTACACCATTTGTTTTATTAATCACTGCTGATCCCACCTTGGCCGCGGACATTGTTCACGTTAATCCCTTTATGTTCATTGAGAGCTCCCGCTGACCATCTGGGTGGGACGACGTGAAGCCTACAGAAATGAGTGCAGTACGAACAGAACAGAACGCAGTGGCAGCATATCGCAGCGCACCACGCCACGCCACGCCACGCCACGCCCTGGGCCGCCAGCTGCAATGCGGCGCTTATCAAAGCCGCCCTGTGCGCTGCAGGCCCGCCCACATCGAAAACAGCGGGCCCCCTGTTGCAGTCATCCGCGCGCCGTGTGCATCCCGCACGCTCGTAACCGACCGCCGCCGCTTGTTTTGCTACCGCAGCCGCAGTACAACTCGCGTCAGGGAAACGCTGCCGCTACTAATTCGTACCGAATCTATCTATCTATCTCTCTCTCTCTCTCTCTCTCTCTCTCTCTCTCTCTCTTTCTTTCTTCCTCCCCCTCCCTCCCTCTCTCTGCGAAACCCATTTTTTGCGCTGAATCCGCCCTTACACAGGGGTTGGACGAAGTAATGTAAATGCGCCGGAAAATTAAATTCCTGTGCTTCCCTTCCGTATTCTGCAGGCCACTTTGCGGTGTGTCACAGGGGCTACTCAATGTACTACTAACAGTTCCTCCTCTACCTGTTACATTTTAGAATGATGACGCGTAGGAATTGTTGGCGAGCCCCCGTTGTTGCTGCTTCTGCTGCTGCTGTTGATGATGTTACTATCTTCAGCCCAAAGACTGGTTCGGTTTAGCACTTCACGCCACTCTTATCGTGTGCAGATCTCTTCATCTCTGAATAACTACTGCAACCTACATTCATTTGAAGCAGCTTCCTGAAGTCTAAATATGATTTCCCTCTATAACTTCTACTCCCCCCCTCCCTCACTACTGACTGTTTCTTCATGTGGAAGCATGTGCCGTATCAACAGATCCCGTCTTTCAATCAGGCTATGCCATAAATTTCATTTTCTCCCGGATGGGTTCAGTATCTCCTCACTACTTATTACATCTAGTATCAGTCTGATTTTCGTGTCTTTTGTAGTACCACAGTGCAAAGGATTCTATTTTCTTGCCTGAACCGTCTATTCTGCACATTTATCTTCCAGACAAATACCTTCAGAAAAGATTTCCTAATACTTACATTAAAACAAAAAAACTGAACTCCGCACTCCAATTAGAATATGCTCTACCCCCCATTTTTAACGTGTCACAGAAGCTTCAAACGATACGTCAGTCGCTACAGTCCACCAAGCCTTCACATCTGACTGCCAGCTGGGAAGATAGCTTACCATTAACTAGACAACTTCCAGTTTCCGGCGAAAACCTTAAGTTTACTTATCAAGCAACCAAACTCTCAACCACGGACCAAAGAAGAAGTGATATAAATAATCCAGTACTTGAAAAACAGTAAAGCATTTGTAACAGATCTGAAGATGGCAATGACCGAAGCCGGTATTTGTGGATTGTACAATTTATGTTATCAAGACGGACATCCAAAAATGAAATGCAACTATGCTTCTTTCAAGATATTATTTAGTCTGAATAGGGACTCATTGAAAGGATGAGCCGCGCGGGATTAGCCGAGCGGTCTCAGGCGCTGCAGTTATGGACTATGCAGCTGGTCCCGGGGGAGGTTCGAGTCCTCCCTCGGGCATGGGTGTGTGTGTGTGTGTGTGTGTGTTTGTCCTTAGGATGATTTAGGTTAAGTAGTGTGTAAGCTTAGGGACTGATGACCTTAGCAGTTAAGTCCCATAAGACCCATAAGATTTGACACACAGTTGAACAGTTGTCAAAGGATGGAGCAATGAAGGTCATGGATTCCCTGATAGACTCCCGCACACCTCTCTTCCCCCACGCCTGTCGCTATGAGATCCTCTTCATACATGGCCAGTCTCTCTACAATCTATCATCTATCTGTTCTATGCAGGAGCTTAAGTGTAAAATTTAGAAAAAAAAATTCAAATGTGTGTGAGATCTTATGGGACTTACCTGCTGCGCTCATCAGTCCCTAAGCTTACACACTACTTAACCTAAATTATCCTAAGGGCAAACACACACACCTATGCCCGAAGGAGGACTCGAACCTCCGCCGGGACTAGCCTCACAGTCCATGACTGCAGCGCCTTAGACCGCTCGGATTTAGAAATACTTAACATCTTAAAAGGTCAAATTCAGTTATTACAATAACAGATGTTGCGGATGACTCACGGCAAAACATCAAATGAATTTTGCAGTGAACCTATACCAGCAACAAATTACAGTGTTGAGATAAACGAGACGAGGGCGAAAGGCGTTCTCGAGTCAGGGGCTGTACGGAGTAATATAGCGTTCCGTTGAACCGTGCGCGTGACTAATAAGGAACTATTTATCTTCATTAAGTCACGCCGGAAATCGTCTAACCAGGCCTCACCCAAGCATACATCACTAGAGCAGGCAGGACCTGGAGGACGAAAAAAAAAAAAAAAAAAAAAAGTAATCATCATTCAGTCATCACCACGGGCAAGGAGACCGGACGCACTACAGGCGGCCGCGGTGAGAGAGCGAAGTGGGGATGGGTCGAAATTTTGGCACCACGTGGATGGCGATTCTGGCGAGACTCGTGTAGAGAGGCTGCCGACGTGACGAGGTTGAATCCAGAGTTGTGTTGCCGGAGCGGACAAGCGGGCAAGGTGAAAGGGCGCGGTCGGAGGCGGCGGCGGCGCTCACTTTGTGGCCGCGACATTGAGTGAGGCGCTGCGATCGCTCTTCATTAGGGGGCGCGCTGGGAAGCCTCCACCCCGTAACACGGCCACCCCGGCAGATGTGCCGGGTGTATAATTACCGCAGCCAACTTCCCTCCACGGAAAGCCGCAGCACTGTACTCCGGGGGCCGGGCCGGAGTTCACATTAACAACGGCTGCAGATGAAGCTGCGGCACCAGGGGTAGTCGCCGAGGAGTTTGGTGTTGTGTTTACTTATCTGTTTGTGCAGCCGGCGGAAGGCACAGTAAACTGAGCCGCAGCAGGAGATTAATTTTCTATTTCGAGGGTCTCCACTACTCAGAATTCTCTGCGATTGTACTAGTTTGCAACGTCTCTTCTCCTTCCACGTACTATTGTAACATTCACTGTTGTCACCTAAGCACAAAAGATGTACGACGCTATTATTACTTGACCGCGAAAAAGAATATCGGAGGACACCAAAAGAAAGATGGTTATTAAATATATTTACTTATTTTCAGGATTCTGGAATGCATGGCATCACCAACTGTAAGGGGTGAGTGAGTCAAATCCAGCCCTGCACTAATTCACAAGATGTGTTCAGCTGGAATGTATAGCTATGTGACTGTTGTAATTGGTGTCACTGTGTACCTTAGTACGTGATTTGACAATAAGCTTAGGTTCGAAACTAGCCATCAAGTAATAAAGAGAAGTGATATCGCAACATTCATTCCTGTTAAACATTTTGTGTCGTATGCATAATAAAATAAGACTTATCTATACAGAATGTTAAAAAAAATTCCATATATTGAGGGCTGGTAATATGGACCAAACAAGAAAAAATGTCCAGGAAACATGGACTAAGATGCAAACCTTAATAGCTAGGAGCTCTTGTCCATCTTCATTACTCTGAGGCAAATCTCTTCTCCCAAGCAAGTTCTCATTGCTCTATTGCTCTTAAGATCCCATGTTTGCCAGAGATTATTTTTATTTTGCTCCATGCTACCACATCTAAAACTATAGAATAACTTGTTTAACATCCCATATAATATTAAAAGGCAACCTCTATAGACAAATACCTGTACTAGAATCGTTTTATTTGACAAAACCAGTTTTCGGGTTCCTCTGTATCAGTGAGGTCTGATACACAGGAAGGAACAACTGTATGTAAATCGATTTCTACAAAATAACTACACATAATACTAGGAGTAATATACATCTACTTACATTACATACTTCTATAGCAGTGAAAGACAAATCAGTTGATACGATAGGATCTCAAATCTGTTCTACACACATTAAAAAAAGTTTTGCATCACCTCAGTTCCGAGAGTTCCGGAACCTGCACAGAAAATTGGAACAGAGATCAACATAAACGCAATTTCTGGCATTTTTATTGCTCACGAAAACCACACATTGTATGTTGTACCACCATACAGCGAGATCTTCAGAGGTGGTAGTCCAGATTGCTCTACACATCGGTACCTCTAATACCAATACCCAGTAGCACGTCCTCTTGCATTGATGCATGCCTGTATTCTTCGTGGCTTACTATCCGCAAGTTCATCAAGGCACTGTTGGTCCATATTGTCCCATATCTCAACGGCGATTCGGCGTAGATAATTCAGAGCGGTTGGTGAATCACGTGGTCCATGAACAGCCCTTTTCAATCTATCCCAGGCATGTTCGAGGGGCTTCATGCCTGGAGAACATGCTGGCCACTCTAGTAGAGCGATGTCGTCATCCTGAAGGAAGTCATTCACAAGATGTACACGATGGGGGCGTGAATTGTCGCCCATGAAGACGAATGCCTCGTCAATATGCTCCGATATGGTTGCACTATTGGTCGGAATGGCATTCACGTATCGTACAGCCATCACGGCACCTTCCATGACCACCAGCGGCGTACGTCAGCCCCTCATAATGCCACCCCAAAACAGCAGGGAACCTCCACCTTGCTGCATTCACAGGACAGCGTGTCTAGTGCATTCAGCCTGACCGGGTTGCCTCCGAACAGGTCTCCGACGTTAGTCTGGTTGAAGGAATGTGTGACACTCATCGGTGAAGAGAACGTGATGCCAGTCCTGAGCCGTCTATTCGGTTTGCTGTTGGGCCTATCTGTACCGCGTTACATGGTGTCGTGGCTGCAAAGATGGATCTCGCCATGGACGTCGGGAGTGAAGTTACGCATCATGCAGCCTATTGCGCACAGTTTGAATCTTAACACGACGTCCTGTGGCTGCACGAAAAGCATCATTCAACATGGTGGCGTTGCTGTCGGGGTTCCTTTGAGCCATAATCCGTAGGTACTTGTCATCCACTGCAGTAGTATCCCTTGGGTGGCTTGAGCGAGGCATGTTGTTGACAGTTCCTGCCTCGCTGTATCTCCTCCATGTCCGAACAACATCGCTTTGGTTCACTCCGAGACGCGTGGACACTTCCCTAGTTGAGAGCCCTTCCTGGCACAAAGTAAAAATGCAGACGCGATCGAACCGCGGTATTGACCATCTAGGCAAGGTTGAGCTACAGACAACACGAGCAGTGTACCTCCTTCTTGGTGGAATCGCTGGAACTGATCGGCTGTCGGACCCCGTCCGTCTAATAGGCGCTGCTTCTGCATGCTTGTTTACAACTTTGGATGGCTTTAGTGACATCTCTGAACAAACAGTCAAAGGTACTGTGTCTGTCATACAATATCCACAGTCAACGTTTATGTTCAGGAGTTCTGAAAACCGGGGTGATGCAAAACTTTTTTTTGATGTGCGTATAACATCGTACACAGTTTGTCATATTACCTGTCATGTAGAATAAACATGGAAACGACAGTTAACGTAGACTCCTTGAACTGTCAATTCCATGTTTACACAATAAGACAGTTGTGTCCAACGTTATCGAAAATTGTCACTGCCTAAGACATTAGAGCACTAATATGCATGAAAAACTGTGTAATATGTTACAGAACAGATTTCAGATCCTATCTTATCAAATGACACGCGTGTCATTGCTGTAGGAGGACATAACGTAAGCGGACTTATAGTACTGCTACTAAATGTACAGTTACCATTTTGTAGTGATCCATGTACATACAATTGTTTATTCATTTGTATGATATGTCACTGATTATGGGTTACAAACGCGTAAACCGGTTTTGGCCAGTAAGACATTTCAAGTAGTCATGGCGTACAAAGGATGTCCTTTAATAAATATCTGAAAGCTGCGGAACCTCAAGATTTTTATATCATTTATTCATGTCATACTCTGTTCTTATTTACCACTTGATAAATTAGTATTAAAAAGATCGTACACAGCAGTGACCGGGCACGAATGTCACGCTTTGTCAATGGCAATCGGTTTCAAATCCACGAGACATCGTTGCTGTCAGTGAATACGATCCGTGTCAACCAACTTACAAACGAATACTGCGAAGAGAACAGCATGCAATGAACATTTGAACTCGGGTACCTCGCGAAAGGTCACTGCTGATAACGACATAAAGCTGAATGTCGTCGATTGGTCAAACAAACTCAACAATAGCTGACTGCACACCTACAGTGCTATCCAGTGACTCGCGATTTTGCTTCTTTTCGATATGAGGCAAAGCATCGAAGCGTTTTAACCGCAGCGACTGTAGTTCAGCGCGGAGGCGATTCTGCGATGTTTTGCCTGTTTCCCGTACCATGTCTTGGGTCCACCCATTTAAGTAACAGTGACCATGAACCAGGATGTTCACTGTTGAACTATTCTGTCCATCTTTACGAAGGGTATACTGTGGGCTCTCACGATTTCCAGTTTGACAACAGCCCTGTTCTCAGGGATGCACGTATACGTTCCCGGTTTGACGAACACTGACACGCACTATCGCACCCAGACTGCCCCGCTAAATCGCCTGATCTTAATCACGTAGAAAATGCCTGCGACTGTTTGGAACGGCTGTTAAAATGTAGCACTGAAAATCCTCAATATTTGAAAGGTATACGGGACACAGTCGTTGAATGACATCTGCGGGATATGGCATACAAGGAGAAACTTGACTTTCTTCCTCCCCCGGAATGATACCTTTATCAAGGTGTTAGCGTGATGTCTTCCGGTGGTGGTGGTGGTGTGTTGGGGTTTATGGGCGCTCAACATCGAGGTCATCAGCTCCCTGACACACATTAAAAGGAACGAATGTGGACAGACCTAAGAAAACTAAAGCACACACTCAAACAAAGCAGGAAAAGAAGGAAAATACTACCTAAGAAAGTAAAACCTAAGGAAAGGGGAAACATAGCAACAAGAATGTCACAGGAAATTGTTATTGGCTGGCCACTTACATAAAATATGGGCGAGGTTGTCACACAGTGAGCAAATTAAAATCCTCTTCCTAAAATCTTTGTAAACACATTTGACAGGGCACAGAACTTTAAAACTTTAGCCACATTCGTCCGAGTGTTGCCTAAAAGAGATGGCAGGTCCGCTGGCAAGTCAGCCGCGACCCGCTGGCCAGAAAATAAAACGCAATCCAATAAAACGTGGCGCACAGTGACCTGGACGCCGCAAGCACCACACATTGGAGGGTTCTCTCGCCGGAGAAGGAAGCCATCCGTCATAGGGCTGTGGCCTATTCGAAGCCGAGTGAGGAGAACCTCGTCCCGTCGATGGGGCTGAAAGGAAGTACACCACACACGCGTTGTGGGCTTGACTATACGGAGCTTATTGTCAGTCACTTCCAGCCACTCATCCTCCCACCGACGCATGACCCGTGAGCTCAACAGCGAGGTGAGTGCGTGCAAGGGGATAGCACACTCAGATACTTGTGGGGCGAGACACGCCTCCTTGGCTGCGAGATCTGCCCTTTCATTCCCAGCAATGCCAACATGCCCCGGAACCCAGCAGAAAGCTACTACTTTCCCCAGTCGCTGTAGTCGGAGGAGGGCATCCTGGATGGTCTGGACAATTTTGTCTGCCGCATACAAACGTTGCGGGCACAAGAAATTTAGGAGAGGAAGAATGTCTCATGTGCTCCAGTGCCCGCAAGATCGCAAACAATTCTGCATCAAAGACAGTAAAAGTCTGAGGCAGTCGGACCTTGAGGACACGATATGGAAAAACAACTGAGCAACCAACAGAATCCCCTTGTTTCGACCCATCCGTAAAAACAGCTACATAGTCGTGGTGCTCAGATGAAATGGCAGAAAATGCTGCATAAAAAACGGTGGCAGGAGTGCAATCTCTCTTGTACTGCAATAAATCTAAAATCACTCCGGGCTTCTTCAGTAACCAGGGTGGCAGGCGGTTAAAACCTTGGATTTGGGGTTGTACAGACTCCACACCGAGGGACTCTAGTACACGTTGCACACGGATCCCAAACGGCAACGTAGCCCGGGGACGGCGGGAAAAAAGGCGGTCCAGAGGTGGATGGGCAACAAGATGGTGAGCAGGCGATCTGGGAGCTGCAAGAAACTTACAAGCCTGGCGCACCAGCGGGAGCTGCCGCCGGATGGTAAGTGGCGGTTCGCCAGACTCAGCGCAGAGGCTGGGTACGGGACTGGTCCGCTAAGCACCCGTGGCCAGTCGGATCCCAGCATGGTGAACAGCGTCAAGGATCCGCAAATAAGATGGCCTCGCTGACCCATATACTGTGCACCCATAGTCCAGCCGTGAACGCACAAAAGCTCCATAAAACTGTAGGAGACGCGCCCTGTCCGCGCCCCAAGACCTGTGGCTGAGGCACTTGAGGATGTTCAGTGCCTGGTTTCGACTGATGTGTCGTCCAGTGCGCTTAAGTGGATGACGATGGTACTGGTAGTGGAGTGTAAAACGTCAGCGATGAGTACGTGATGAGTGTGTGCAGTGCAGAAGACAGTGGGATATAATACCCGAGAGACGCCCTTGACAGGCGCCAGCCAGATCGCCCGACTTGGCGCGCGTAATCGGAGTGCCGCCCCGGCGGGTGACGCATATGGGACAGTGGGGCGCTCTGATTCTAGGAGACTAACAGGGAACGGGCCGTGCAGGATCTGCGCTGGCCACAGAGAAATAGTGCAAAGAAACACGTGAAACTTTCAGTGTATCGATTATAGATGACGAACTGCAACTGTGGTTTAAATTAGCGATTTATCTGTGTATAAAAATGCAACCAGTTGCTTTTTTGGATTCTATATACGTTTTATTGTACCGATAACTAGCTTTCGAGCCACTGCAGGCTCATCATCCTATGGATTTGTTACAGAAACATTACATCGTAGACCAAGAGTATCTAGACACTGTGGTGATGGGTGGGTATACGGCATCGCGGAATACATAGCAAACGTTTTTCCATAATGAACGTTATGAAGTGTACAGAGAGTATACACAGTATTTAGCTGCATTTGGTTTCACATTTATTCACATCCATAGCAAATTCTTTCCCATAAGGTACGCTATCAGTTGTACACACAAATACACCGAGGTCAAAAAAGTCATGTGATACCTACGTGCACGTATACAGATGGAGGTAGTATCGCGTACACAAGGTATAAAAAGCAGCGCCGCATTGGCGAAGCTGTCATTTGTACTCAGTTGATTCAAGTTCAGAGGTTTCCGACGTGATTATAGCCGCACGAAAGAGTTGGTCAGACTTTGAACGAGGAATGGTAGTTGGAGTTAGACGCATGGAACATTTCATTCCGGAAATCGTTAGGGAATTCAATACTCCGAAATACACGGTGTCAAGAGTGTTCCGAGAATACCAAATGTCAGGCTTTACTTCTCACTGCGGACAACGCAGTGGTCGACGGCCTTCATTTAACGACCGAGAGCAGCGGCGTTAGTGTAGGATTATCAGTGCTAGCAGACACGCAACACTGCGTGAAATAACCATAGAAATCAATATGGGACGTTCGACGAACGTATCTCTCAGGACAGTCCCGCGAAAAGGGGCGTTAATGGGCTATGGCAGCAGACGACCCACGTGAGTGTCTTTGCTGACTGCACGACATCGTCTGCAGCGCCTTTCCTGGGCTCATGACCATATCGGTTGGATCATAGACTACAGGAAAACCGTGGCCTCGTCAGATGAGCCCCTATTTCAGTTAATAAGAGCCGATGGTAGCGTCTGAGTGTGGCGCAGACCCCACGAAACCACCGACCGAAGCTGTCAACAAGACGCTCTGCAAGCTAGTGGTGGCTCCATAATGGTGTGGACTGTGTTTACGTGCAACTGAATGAATTCTCTGGTTCAACTGGATCGATCACTGACTGGAAATGGTTCTGTTCGGCTACTTGGAAACCATTTGACCCGTACCACGATGCAGTGCACTTCGCATAACCACAGTGTCTAGCTACACTTAGTCCACAATATAATGTTCCCGTATCACCTCCATCTGATGATTAACCTACAGCGGCTCGAAAACTAGTTGATGGTCCAATAGATCGTATCTAAAACCCAAAAAAGTGACTGGTTGCATATTTACACGCAGATAACTCGCCAAAAGCGTAAAACGACACATTGAAGGGAAATTCTTACCTAGCCGTTAATGGGCCTAAAAAAAGAAACGAAATCTTTGGAAGGAAACACGTATACGCAGCGTGACAATTTCCCTAGCTAAGCGTACTGACGAAAACGATCGTAATACTATTCAGTGGCCTAACTTTCTTTTATAAGACTAATAACTAATTAAAATAGTTTTCCAAAGATTGCTTCTGCAGAGGCTTCTGCGGTAATAGAGCCTGTGAAACGTAGGATAATCAAAGCTAGCCAAATTAACACGTAGTGTTAAGGCACGTTTGGTCGGGTTCATTGACTGTCTTGCTCTTAGTTTTAGCCTGATTTACCCGTCTTGCATTAATTTTCACCACCACTATTTGGTCGACAAGGGGAGGAGAAGTCGTGGCGCGGAGTTGATTGCCACCAGAATTTCCGTCAGTGTCCTAGATAAATTCCGAACTTCTTTGCAGTGTCACAGGAGGTGAGGGAGTGTGTCACTGTTGACAGTGATCCTCCGTCGGATGTGGCTATGAGCCAGGTTTCACTCACGCCCTTCTCTCATCGACGTTAAGTCCCATAGTGCTTAGAGCCATTTGAACCTTCTCTCATGATTATACAACACAAACATGATACCACATTATATGAACACCCATTACATCAGCTGTAATAAACATTTACACTTAAGTCAGAGTTCTCATACATCACGTGGGAAGAGGCTACTTTGTGCGAAGGAATACAACCCTTTCCAATTGGGCGGATGCACAATGGATTTAATTCACATCTCCATCTCCGTTATCATTAATTTTACCTGATTTGCTCAGGAAGACAAAACGCAGTGGTTTCATCCTGAAAATGTGTTAATTTAGGGTTGCTCTCCCCGCCATGCTAGTAAACCCAACCAGTACCCTTAAACAGCAACTGGAGACCCTTTATTAGGTCTTTATTAGATATAGGAATTAGTAATCCGAATGTTCTGTGTCTTTTGGCCTCTAGTGATACGCGATGTGGTTTCATCTCCCACACAAAACACTGTGCACTTACTGGCTTCTTTCTGTGTACCAATCGTGAGCAGGCTTTTTGTGAAGTCCCTATGACCAGTCATTAGTTCTACCGTGAGTATCATCTTTTTTTTGTTCGAGATCAGGACTGCAGAACTTTTCTTAAAACGTGGTTTCGACTTCATTAGCTTGGCATGTTTATTGGATTTGAGTCCAATAACCTGCGTGCTGTCTCCTGGTTCAGCTACGTAGATTTTATTTTACCATCGGCATAGTGGTGATTAAAAAAGGATCTGGTGCAACAAATGACGTTATCGTTCCTGTCCTGGCCATCATATCAGCTTCTTCATTACCACTAATTCCTGAGTAACCAGGAACCCTCAGAAGGCTTACCACCTTACTTTCTCTTAGCCTCACAAGGAATTCATAGCTTTCGGTAACTATCTTCAGGGGCTGATGGAGATTTCAGAGCTGCTTGACTGTCTGAACGGATATACATGCCATGACCCTTGGATTATGTACATACATTATCTCTGCGCACAATCTGACTGGAAATATCAACGCCTGGAATACCGTGGCCAGCTTCCGTTGAGAGACTGCTCTCTCTCTTGTCTGCGCTGTACCTCAGTCCCAGTAACGTCGTCTGTTTTCGACCCGTCAGTAGATCAGACTAGAACTCCTGAACGGTGTCAAGGTTCGTTCTTCCACTGCTACTTACTACAAATTGCTACGGTGAAAGGTTTCTTGACCCATCTGGAAATTACTGTATAGTCAGCTGGCATTTCACTGGCTACTCCTATGTTAACCACATTCACTGTATTAGTGTGGGAATCTAGATATCTCAGAAGTTTCCAGTTTGAAATGGTAGTCTCCTGCCAATGCCCCCATTGTAACCCAAAGCCGTAATAGCGGCATGTCCAGCTTGGCCTCCATCCAAACAGTGAATATGCTTGTACTGATTTCGCCCGTTTGAATACACATTCCACTCTGTGCACCTTCCCAGGGTCCTCAGCAGGCATCTTCTGTTATACTTTATTCCACCATACTGAAGCAACATCAATTCTCATGGTCTTATTAAAGAAGTTTACTTCCAGTACATGCTCCTGGAACTTAGATCCCGGCTTTTACCACAGACCCTACTAGTGCACATGAGAGCCACTTTTTTACCTTTGAGCTCAAAAGCAGTTGACGAGACAGTCTTTACAGAACACTACAGAACTGTATAATGGTAACGGTTTATTATAAAATGCTGTGGGATCCTGTAACAGACGGGCGTCAGCGATATCTGTCTCCAATTTTGTGCTTTGGCTCTTTCTCTTTTTTGTAACCTGGGGTGAACAGTTCACTTTTCCTGTGAGATCATTTGCAGCCCAAGAGATTCTCGGTAAATATGCGGTACAAAGGGAGCTAATTCCCCGGCATATTCAATATAAAAAGTAACTGGGATTCTATCAAGGACTGTTGTGTTGTTCGCCCTTTGAGTACTCTTACTTTACGTATGAGAAGGAGTTTTTAAGATTTTCTGATAGTAAACTGCCCGATAAAAAAACGAAGTACACAGAAGGCGCAGGGAGAACGAAATGAAACTACATGGGTTGCGAGAGTATGTGATGTTATTGCAGCAGTTACAATACAACATCACATTTACAAAGAACGTGACAGTACGAGTCCACTTATCAGTATGACTTTGCACTCCTTCTGGCAGTGATGCATCTTCTGATACGGTTAGGAAGGGCGTCATAAAGCCGTTGTATCCTCTCCCGAGGAAAGCTAACACGCAAGTGTAACTGGTCCTTGACGCTCTCGATACTGGCACTGCGACAAAGGCGCCATCCGAGATGGTCCCAAACGTGTTCTATTTAGGACTGATCAGGGGATCTTCTTTGCCACAGGAGCACCTCAATGCCACACACTGTTCATTGAGAGCATTTTCCAGCTGAAACCGTCTCAACTTCCTTTGCACGCTTTGTGGTTCTTCAGTAGTTGCACGAGAGAGGAACACATGCGATTCATGGACAGAGAATTTAGGTATTAATTTATTCTACATTGTAATGGTACTTTAATTACGTAACCATTACGGCAGCTCACCTGAATCTCTCGATACCAGTAATATTCTACTGTGTTTCCGTAAAGTAGTTTACATATTGCTGAGACAACATTCAGATTTGATTTCATTAATGTAGAGGTACTTTGATACATCGATATGTTTATGTTGCAATGATGTTATTCTTATGTATATTCTTTCTTTTGTCACAATGATCTTTGACGTACTTGTAACTCTCTGATTTTTGGGTGCGTAAGCGATTGTTAGTTTGTTAGAGACGGACCTTTAAAAAAGTCAAGTCTTGGACGTCATGTTGAAAAGACGCATATTGTAGTCAGCTTATAAAATGTGAACTTTAGCAGTGAGGAAGATGTTTTCAAGTATGTTTTGTATTGTGAAGTGATGTTTTGTGTGTTGCGTGACACTGCAACAAAATAAAAAAGAAGTGTAACTTAAGTTCGGAGTGCTGATTATTTTTTTACATCACCATTGTGCTAACTTTCAAAGGTTTAATCTTCAAGAATGGTTTGTGAAATACATCTATAAAACTTTTGAATATCGCAGAATAAAAACCTAGGCCTCTTTGCATCCGAGCTTGGAATCACCACCACCTAGATTTTCGATGATTGAGCCATGATTTTACGAGACCAGCGTGGGAAACACGAAAAGGTGAGTGCCTAGTTTATTCGTTATTACATGAAATGACTTTATTAACTGTGCTCTAATGACACCTGCCACATAATAACTTTGTAGTTGCCCGAAAATGCAGTATTTAGCAGCGTGAGCAACACCACAATCATTATTAAATTTTGACCAGTGTTGTGGTAGGGTTGTTAGAACATCTAACATCAAATAGTAAAACTAATACATAATTTCGTGTGCTGTAGTTGAAGCTTCAGTTGGTGAAGCAGATTTGAATGCTGAAATACAATGAAACGCCAAATTAACTGGTATAGACACGCGTATACAAATACAGATATATGGAAACAGGCAGAATACAGTGCTTCGGTTGGCAACGCCTACATAAGGTAACAAGTGCCTCGCGCAGTTGTTAGATCGGTAACTGCTGCTACAATGGCAGGTTATCAAGATTTAAGTGAGTTTTAATGGGGTGTTACAGTCAAAGCACGAGCGATGGGACGCAGCATCTTGGAGGTGGCGAAGTGGAGATTTTACCGTACGACCATTTCACGAGTGTACCGTGAATATCAGGAATCCGGTAAAACATCGAATCTCCGATACCGCCAGGGCCGGAAAAAGACCTGTAAGAAAGGGGCCAATCACCTCTGAAGAGAATCGTTCAATGTGACAGAAGTGCAAACCTTCCGCAAACTGTTGCAGATTTCAGTGCTGGGCCATTAACAAGTGTCAGCGCGCAAACCATTGAACGAAACACCATCGATATGGGCTTTCGGAGCCGAAGGCCCACTTTTGTACCCTTGAAGACTGAACGACACAAAGCTGTACGCCGCGCCTGGGCCCATCAGCGCCGACATTGGACTGTTGACGACTGGGAACATGTTGCCTGGTCGGAAGAGTCTCTTTTCAAATTCTATCTAAAGGATGGACGTGTACGGGTATGGAGACAACCTCATGAATCCATGGACCCTGCATGTCAGCAGTGGGCTGTTCAAGCTGGTGGAGGCTCTGTCATGGTGTGAGGAGTGTGCAGTTGGAATGACATGGGACCCCTGATACGCCTAGATACGAATCTGACAGGCGAAACGTACGCATGCATTGTGTCTTATCACATGCATTTATTCATGTCCAATGTGTATTCTGACGGACTTGGGTAATTCCAGCAGGACAATGCGATAACCCACACGTACAGAATTGCTACAGAGAGGCTCCAGGAACACTCTTCTGATTTAAACACTTCCGCTGGCCACTAAACTTCCCAGACACTAACATTATTGAGCATTTCTAGAATGGCTTGTAAATTGCTGCTCAGAGGAGACCCTCCACCCCCTCGTACTCTTACAGATTTATGGAGAGCCCTGCAGGATTCATGGTGTCAGTTCCCTCCAGCACATCTTCAGACATCAGTCGAGTCCATGCCACGTCCTGCTGCGACACTTCAGCGTGCTCGCCGGGGCCCTACAAGATATTAGGCAGGTGTGCCAACATCTTTGGCTCTTCAGCGTATATAAAAATACGAAGATTTATAATTTATTCGGTCTTCAATACAATGAATAGTCAGTAGATAACGAGCCCTGACAGCTAAAAGGTCTGTAAATGTTATGAAATGGCAAACACACAAAATGGGCAATGTGCATCGATGTTTGAACTTCAGTAGACCCGCCGCTGGAGCTCCTGAGAGGGAATGGCAACGGCATAAGCGTTCGTGGCAGCTACCTCTTGCGACGGTGGCGACTGTAGGAAATGCGGCGGTGTGACTGGCGGCAAACGTATTTCAAAGTGCGGAGGACTGGATATCGGCCGATACCGCGGAAACGTGGCAGCACGGTACTGTCACATGAGGTGTAGCCCATGAAGACGAAAACATCCGTAACGTACTGCTGTGCATATCAGTTAGCACAAATTATACCGGTAGCTCCCCATACAGTGACTTCAGAAATATCAAAGCTATGCCTCTCCAAGATAATCGAAGGTCACCGCCATACATGCCGACGATGGTCATACAGGGTAGTGCAGGAGCGCGTATCAGCGCTGAGCACAACACGACGCCATTCACCAATAATCCACGCTTCCCACTCGTGACACCAATCAAAACACAGTAGGTTTTGTTGTGGGCCGTCGGTAATTCCCTGGACTGGCTGCTAATAGGGTCCGACCAGTGGTGCAGGATGTCATAAATGCTGTCGAAATAATTCATGGGTGAACTGCCGGACGTCGGTGTCCAACGGGCCCGTTGCACACCGACATACAGCTGTTCAACCGTGAGCTATTTCGACACGAAGTACGGCAGCAGAAGCTGAAGAATCACGTCATAAATGTTGCAGGGAATCCACTACTTGTTCACGAGTATCAGGTAAGAGACGTGAAACTGTTAACTTGTGCTTATTGCACGATACGGCGATTCCCCCCCCCCCCCCCCCCCCCCACCCACGGTGTGGCAGTCTGTCGTGGCCGACCGGAACTTTGACAACGCATGTGCCTGGCCTAGCGTTCCCGTACAGTCCAACTTCGAGCCACTGTCACACTTCCATGCTCCAAAAATCTAGATTTGCGAGATTAGACTATTCGGCCAAATGTTCTTCAAACAAATCGCGAACAGCAGTGGCCCATGACGTGGCGTATTCACCTCCATAAAAATTTTATCCCTCTTTGGGAACACCACGTCAATGAAAGGCTAAAAATGATATCCAAGTAGCCGAACATTCCACGTAAATACAGCCCACACCATTACGGAGCCACCAGTAGCTTGCACAGTGCCTTGTTGACAACTTGGGTCTATGGCTACTTAGGGACTGCGCCACACAGGAACCCTACCATCAGCTCCTACCAACTGAAACAGGGACTCATCTGACCAGGCCACGGTTTTCGAGTCGTCTAGAGTCCAACTGATATGTTCACGAGCCCAGGAGAGGCGCTGCAGGCGATGTCGTCCTGTTAGCCAAGGCTAACGTGTCAGTGGTCTGCTGCCATTGACCTTTAACGCCAAATTTCGCCGCAGTCTCCTAACAGATACTCTAGTCGTACGTTCCACCCTGATTTCTGCGGATAATTCACGCAGTGTTATTTGTCTGTTAGCAACTGACAGCTCTACGTAAACGCCGCTGTTCTCGGTCGTTAAGGGAACGGCGCGGCCACTGCGTTGTCCGTGTGAGAGGCATGCCTGAAATTTCTACATCTACATACATACTCCGCAATCCACCATACGGTGCGTGGCGGAGGGTACCTCGTACCACAACTAGCATCTTCTCTCCCTGCTCCACTTCCAAACATAACGAGGGAAAAATGACTGCCTATATGCCTCTGTACGAGCCCTAATCTCTCTTATCTTATCTTTGTGGTCTTTCCGCGAAATGTAAGTCGGCGGCAGTAAAATTGTACTGCAGTCAGCCTCAAATGCAGGTTCGCTAAATTTCATCAGTAGCCATTCACGAAAAGAACGCCTCCTTT
This sequence comes from Schistocerca serialis cubense, assembly GCF_023864345.2. Taxonomy (NCBI): domain Eukaryota; kingdom Metazoa; phylum Arthropoda; class Insecta; order Orthoptera; family Acrididae; genus Schistocerca; species Schistocerca serialis. The sequence continues at coordinate 796,368,844 of NC_064639.1, forward strand.
CCTCCAGAGACTCCCACCCGAGTTCCTGAAGCATTTCGGTAACACTCGCATGATGATCAAACCTACCAGTAACAAATCTAGCAGCCCGCCTCTGTATTGATTCTATGTCCTCCCTCAATCCGACCTGATAGGGATCCCAAACGCTCGAGCAGTACTATCGGCACTCTCTTGACACTGTGGACCTCCGAATATTGAATTCCCTAACGATTTCCGAAACTGAATGCCCCATGCTTCTAGCTCGAATTACCGTTCCTGTTCGAAGTCTGTCAATTGCCGTCGTGTGGCCAAAATCACGTCGGAAACCTTTCCACTTGAATCATCTGAGAACAATTGATAGCCCCTCCAATGCACTGTCCTTGTATACGTAGTGCACGGGATACTACACCATCTCTGTATGTGCATAGAGGTATCGCACGACTTTTGTCACCCGAGTGTGTACCCTGCCTGACCTGGTAACTGCAATAAATACAAACGACACTGATGCACTCTAGTGGACGTTCTACGCGTAACAGAGAACTGCTACTCTAACTGTTTACATAGTGTAACACCCTAATGAACCCCAAAACCCATTTAGGAACGACCATCATGATGTAAAGTAGGGGAAAGTTATGCTGACAGGTACGACAACTTTGCCGATGATATAACATCAGGAAGTCTTGATAAACACCAACGTTAAACATTACAGAGTGTGTTTTGGTAGAAAGGAAGAAGAAAGAATGGTCATCTTTAGTTATTTGCCAAAAATCTAAGTAATAATTGCAAATTAATACCATGAAAGTTAAGTCCAAAGAAATTTCTGTCAGAGATAACTTTTATGTGGAAGAGATTTGTAAACGCAACGAAGAAATTCAATGCGCCTACAATACTCATTCACGGAAAAAGTAAGTCGCTTGCTAGTATCGTGCTATCAAGTCATACGAGAGCAGCTCTTGCCATAGCTGAGCGAACGGAGCGCGACGAGATTGTTTTACTTTCAAGAGTCATTGTTGCGTGACGTAGACGCACGGATTTTGTGAACTAATATTCAGACCAGAGACTTGAACCGAGATATTATGCTGACTGTGTATATCGAGTTGTTGGACTTTATTAACGGAAGTAGGCAATATTGAACTGAACATTCATATAAGAGAACTTATAGAACGGAATGGACAAAGTTTCAAAAGACTATAATACACGTTTAGTCTCGAGTAGGAGACATTGACACGAATACATGAAGAAGATACAATTACGGCGAGGGTTAAAGCTGTTGCAATTGTCACGATACTTGAAACTAACAGAACTGCCAGTGTTAATTAACCGTGTTTGCGTGTGGCGTGATGTTTATAAAGTATTTAGCGAAAAGGAACAATAAAATTGTTCACCAAAAGTGGAAATTCAACGTGTTGCCTCCATCATTCAATGAATATTTGGTAATTGCTCATCAAAAGTTAATGAACAGTGACTATTTAACTTGGAAGTAAATTCGTGGACTGTTAGTTGTGACAAGGAAGGTTTGGACATACATAATATTACGATGCAAGATAATTAAGACAGTGTTAAAGAGTATCTGTGGATCTCGAGTGATATAGAGCGAACAATTTTACTTAGCAACGAACAAAGAACGACCAATATGATCTGCAATTTAACTTTTTCCTCGCTTTTGGTGATGTGGACGATGCGCATGAGGGAAGATTCATCAATTACTGCACTAAAGTGTTAATAATTCAAATTCAAACCGTAAGAGACAATCAGAGTGCGCAGTTCGCATTAATAAGGAAACTGTGTGGACTCGCAATCAAACTTTAGTCATTACGCGAGGAACGATTTCTTAAGAGCTTTTTCTGACCTTGTCTCTCGTTAACCGACGGAGACATCCATCATCGCGCATCGCGTCTCGACTCCACCGACCGAGCTGTAGCAGTAACAGCCACACGGAGTCGTCAACACCAGCACGCGGCGGAGAGGGCACGTCACAATAGCACCAAATGTGTGTACGTGTACGGAGTTACACTGACGCCCCAACATGTCTTCTGGTGCTCTACTTTTTTGTCAGACGGTGTATACGAGTGAACATTATCGCAGACTTCACGCACGGGCCCTTCTTACGGGTGGTCGAGGGCCAGTGGCGCACTTCGGAGAAGTGGTGTGGGCGAGCAGCAGGTTGTGCGAGCCACGTTGGGGCAGGTGTCCCGGCTTGGCTGTGGGTCTCGGGTTTACAGCGGCCGGGACGTGCCGGCGGGGCCCTCCCGGTCACGCGCCGCGCAAGACCGGCGGCTCCCCGTGGCACGGACGAGCAGCGACGCAGAGGCACTAGAGGCACTGCCGCAGCCGCCACAGCCGCCGCCGCCAGGCCGCCAGGCCGCGGTGTCGGGTGTCCGCCGGCTGCGGAGTCGCCGTCTGCCGCCAAGTCCTGTCTCGCCTGCCGCCTTAGCTGCGGGCTTTCATGTTGCGCGTTCCAGCTCTGACCAGTCCTCCTACAGCGACATTGGCAACCGACAGCAGCCAGACCCGATTACACGTCGTCAATCCGTAACGTATTTTGGACGACGCCTTTTTGCTCTTCACAATGGCTACTACACTACTGGCCATTAAAAATTGCTACACCACGAAGATGACGTGCTACAGACGCGAAATTTAAGCGACAGGAAGAAGCTGCTGTGTTATGCAAATGATTAGCTTTTCAGAGCATCTTACAAGGTTGACGCCGGTGGCGACACCTACAACATGCTGACATGAGGAAAGTTTCCAACCGATTTCTCATACACAAACAGCAGTTGACCGGCGTTGCCTGATGAAACGTTGTTGTGATGCCTCGTGTAAGGCGGAGATATGCGTACCATCACGTTTCCGACTTTGATAAAGGTCGGATTGTAGCCTATCACGATTGCGGTTTATCGTATCGCGACATTGCTGCTCGCGTTGGCCGAGATCCAGTGACTGTCAGCAGAATATGGAATCGGTGGGTTCAGGAGGGTAATACGGAACGACGTGCTGGATCCCAACGGCCTCGTATCACTAGCAGTCCAGATGACAGGCATGTTATCCGTATGGCTGTAACGGATCGTGCAGCCACGTCTCGGTCCCTGAGTCAACAGGTGGGTATGTTTGCAGCAGCATGGACTATCAACTCGGAGACCATGGCTGCGGTAACCCTTGACGCTGCATCACAGACAGGAGCGCCTGCGATGGTGTACTCAACGACGAACCCGGGTGCACGAATGACAAAACGTCATTTTTTCCAATGAATCCAGGTTCTGTTTATAGCATCATGATGGTCGCATACGTGTTTGGCGACATCGCGGTGAACGCTCATTGGAAGCGTGTATTCGTCATCGCCATACTGGCGTATCGCCCGGCGTGGTAGTATGGGGTGCCATTGGTTACACATCTCTGTCACCTCTTGTTCGCACTGACGGCACTTTGAATAGTGGACGTTACATTTCAGATGTGTTACGACCCGTGGCTCCACCCTTCATTCGATCCCTGCGAAAGCCTGCATTTCAGTACGATAATGCACGACCGCATCTTGCAGGTCCGGTACGGGCCTTTCTGGATACAGAAAACGTTCGACTGCTGCCCTGGCCAGCACATTCTCCAGATCTCTCACCAATTGAAAACGTCTGTTCAATAGTGGCCGAGCAACTGGTTCATCACAATACGCCAGTCACTACTCTTGATGAACTGTGGTATCGTGGCCCGCATCTCGTGGTCGTGCGGTAGCGTTCTCGCTTCCCACGCCCGGGTTCCCGGGTTCGATTCCCGGCGGGGTCAGGGATTTTCTCTGCCTCGTGATGGCTGGGTGTTGTGTGCTGTCCTTAGGTTAGTTAGGTTTAAGTAGTTCTAAGTTCTAGGGGACTGATGACCATAGATGTTAAGTCCCATAGTGCTCAGAGCCATTTTGTGGTATCGTGTTGAAGCTAAATGGGCAGCTGTACCTGTACATGCCATTCAAGCTCTGTTTGACTCGATGCCCAGGCGTATCAAGGCCGTTATTACGGCCAGAGGTGATTGTTCTGGGTACTGATGTCTCAGGATCTATGCACCCAAATTGCGTGAAGATGTAATCACATGTCAGTTCTAGTATAATATATTTGTCCAATGAATACCCGTTTATCATCTGCATTTCTTCTTGGTGTAGCCATTGTAATGGCCAGTACTGTATGTACGCCAGGGAAAGAGGTTTTTCTCCAGCCTAGCAGCCTAGAGGTAATGAACTGGGTCTTTCTCTAATCTCCGTAAATGGGTAGCATATGAGGCGAGCCCCAGGTGGACCGGGACGGCCACTACTTTCCAACTATATAGGGAAGCTACAGTTTTGGTCCTTAGAATCGTAGGAACACTCGAGGGAATAAAGGCCCTGACACTTATCTTAGAAGATAGGTTATGGAAAGGCAAGCCTACTTTCCTATCATCTGTAGACTTAGAACAAGCTTTAGACTATGCTGACTGAAATACTCTCTTTGACATTTTGAAAGTAGCCAGGGTAAAATGCAGAAAGTGAAAGGCTATTTAAAACTTGTACAGTAACCAGACATTAGCTATAGTAGTCGGGGCATGAAAGGGAAACAATGATTGACAAGGGAGTGAGACAGGGCTGTAGCCTACCGCTAATGTTATTCAATCTGTACACTTGGTAAGCAGTAAAGGCATCAAAAGAAAAATTTGAAATAAAAACTAAAGTTCAAGCAGAAGAAATACAAATATCGAGGTTTGCCGATGACACAGTTATTCTGTCAGAGAGAGCGTAGGACATGGAACGGCAGTTGAATGGAATTGATAGTGTCTTGAACGGAGGATATATGATGAATGACAACAAAAGCAAAACAAGGGTAATGGAACGTAGTCTAATTGAATCATGTTATGCTACAGGAATCAAATAAACAAACGAGACACTTAAACAAGTAGAGGAGCTGCGTTATTTGGGCAGCAGAATAAATGATAATGGCCGGAGTAGAGAGGACATAAAATGTAGACAGATAATGGCAAGAGAAGCGTTTCTGAAGAAAAGAGCAATGTTAACTTCGAATACAGTTTTAAATGTCTGGGAGTATCTTCTGAAGTATCTGTGTGGAGTGTAGCCATGTACGGCAGTAAAACGTGGATGATAAACAGTTTACACAAGAATGGAATCGAAGCTTTTGAAACGTGGTGCTACATGAGAATGAAGAAAATTAGGTGGCTAGTCGAATTAAATCAGGTGATGCTTAACTAATGAGGAGGTACCAACAGAGTTGGGGAGAAAAAAATTGAGACACTACATGATTAAAGAAGGGATCGGTTGATAGCACACATTCTGAGACACCAAGGCATCACCAATTTAGTACTTTAAGCAGATTCAGAAGAATGTGAGTTGCAGTAGTTATTCGTAGATGAAGAGAGGCTTGTCCAGGAAAGAGTAGCACGGAGAGTTGCATCAAACCAGTCTTCGGACTGAAGACCACAACAACAACAACAACAACAACAACGGAGAAACTACTGCGAGTCCCGGCAGGAGGCAGCACCTTACAAATTGGTTCAAATGGTTCTGAGTACTATGGGACTTAACATTTGAGGTCATCAGCCCTATAGAACTTAGAACTACTTAAACCTAACTAGCCTAAGGACATCACACATCTCCATGCCCGAGGCAGGATTCGAACCTGCGACCGTTGCAGCAGCGCGGTTCCGGATTGAAGCGCCTAGAACCTCTCGGACATACCAGCCGGCCAGCACCTAACAGACACGCTGTAAGCAGAAGCAGGAAACAGCTAGTGACACTGCCTACATTTTGCTCCTCATTCGGATTGTCTGAGAGGTCTACATCTTCTGTGTCTTTCGTGGAGCGGTTTGGAGACAGCAAAATCAAAGAGTCGCCAGGCAGCCCTCGTGAAATGGTGAGGTGGTGTGCCCTCGGGGAGGGAGGGATTAAGGGAGGAGGTGGCCTTTGTTATTGTGTACTAGTGACCCGCTGCAGCCTCGCGCAGACATCGCCAAGTATCTAAGCACCTACAGGCAGACGACCCATTTAGCATAGCGGTAGTGTTGCTTAGAGCTTATCGCCGCGGAGCTATGATTAAAATTCAGAGAGCAACATTAGGCGGCTGAATGTCATCACTTTTCTTTAACTCAAACAAGTTCAGCAGGGCATGCCAAGAGAGTTCTCAGAAGTCACGAATGTTATCTGTTCCACATGTAGCCGATATCTGGAGTGACATCTCATGGCAATGATAGATGCTGTGAAATGCTGCGCAACCCGGCCTGCAACTGCAGCTCCGTCCACCGCGAGTTACGAACGCTTGCTGGCCACCAGACTCCATCGTTACTATGGTGCAAGCTACATTTTCTTTGTCGTCTTGTTCCTCATTTCCTCTCACACCCGTTAGATATTAATTCTGTAAGAAAAAGTCGGTTCGTACCCCCTTAATATCTGATATGTCCTCCATTGCAAGTTTTGTAGGAAGATAGTGGCATAATCTCTCAGACTTTCCTGGCGATTCGTTGTCATCTCGTTTTTTCTCTATTAGGAAGACGCGGATCAGCTGCAGGAGCCGGCCGCTGTGGCCGAGCGGCTATAGGCACTTCAGTCTAAAACCGCGCTGCTGCTACGGTCACAGGTTCGAATCCTGCCTCGGACATGGATGTGTGTGATGTCCTTAGATTAGTTAGATTTAGGTAGTTTTAAGTCTAGGGGACTGATGACCTCAGGTGTTAAGTCCCATAGTGCTCAGAGCCATTTGGACCATTTTGAACCTGCAGGAGACCAGATCTAGATGAGACGACAACATGGTGGTCGTTCACGTCGACCTGCCAATAGCAGTATTTGTGGCAGCCTGACACCTATCCACGTGAAACAGTGAATCTATTAGTGAATACCATGGAAAAATCCCTACAGTACTTCCTGAGAACAGTCTTCACACACAGAAAGAAAAACGCGGTAGGGTACTTTAAATTATATGTATGGATGTTTCCAAGGAATTCTGCCATTCACCTCTAGATGGCAATAGTATCATTTTCACAATGGTAGAGGAATTTAATTCATTACAGCTCATCCCATTTGCTTGAAATATTTATAAATGATATACACAAACATTCCACATGAATCAGTAAATCTATGAGTGAAAACCCAATCAAAACCTCGACAGTAGTTCCTGAGATTAACCCGGACATACAAACTGCAGTGAGAGACTTTATATATATGTACAGAAGATATCAGAAGTCGGGAGAAGATGGTCCTTCGGGAGAAGGTGATATTTGCTGCAGTATGGACGACTGAAAGAACCTGGAGTGCGTTCTGTGCTGTAATCAAGCCTGGGATATATTCAGTGCCCTTCAACACTGTCGAATATGTTCGTATGAAGCTGCAGCCACTAAAGTTAATTATTTCATTAATGCTATTTATTTTTTACATGTTGAAGATAAATCTTTAGATTTAACGTAAATAAATCTGTAAATTTAAATTTACCAAGTTTCCCTAATAGTTATAAGATAAGGTCCTTGATAATCATGTAACCCTCATTTTTTTAAATCTTATCTTCGGAGACAAGTCGTGTGCATTATACGACAGAAAGCAGGTATAGCAGTTGGAACTGATAGCTCAGCATTATCATATCTCTATAGGAAGACAAAGTTCCTTTGGACACGCATTCACTGCGCTGCAATATCATATTTATGCGCCGGCAGTGGGCAAGTGACTTTCAAGTAAAATGTCTCACCTTTACGGGGATATATTGAACAGATATAGGAGTACAGGTTGTAGACATTTGGTTGACGACATACGGAAGTTTAGGTCTGGCTGTGAGTTGCGCACGGATAGGCAAACGATAAGTCGACCGTTCGCGATAAGCGCGGAATCCGAGTTCGAGACCCGGTCTGGCACAAATTTTCAATGTCGTCATCCCATTCTGCAGCCGATAACTGTCCATATTTGCAACTGCGAATACATTGAATGTACAACATCAAGACAACTAGCCAATACAAAACTTTTAAATGAAGTGATTATGTCTTCAATGCAACTTCATCCAGAAGAAAGAGAAACATCCATTCTACGGCCAAGTAATTGTGTAATCGGTACTGAAACGGTATATTACATACAATTCGTGGGTGTCTAATTCTACTTAGCAGATTACCAGGTTTATGTTGCTGAGTATTGCAGATTAATCGGCGCGGACCTATTAGGTAAACGGTCTCTAAGCGGAGCGTTGAAACATAAGCCAGCTGGAGGTATTGCTGGATAGAAGTGTCTGACTTGGCTAGGGTTAACTGATACGAATAAATTTCATTTGTTTCTGTGCAAAATTAAGCGTGGTGTTTTGCGTGTTCTTATATCTCACAACTTTGAACTGCGCCAATGTTTCGTTTTTATGCTAATTATCAACGGCAATTGCTAATAGAGGGCTGAAGGTCGCGTGTTGACCGTTAGCTGTGAATATGTTCTATTCCAGTAGTCGGACCTCGGAATCTTTCCTGAAAGCAGTTAGATAGCTTACATGCGTTTTAAGTACCGACTGTTCAGGCTTAAATTAAGGAAGAAGAGATCGATAACCACAAATTTTTCTCGTTTTAACAATCGAGCACATTTCCCCGCCATAAATTCACTTCTGTTCCAAACATACACTGTCCAGTCACATTAATGTGACCACCTGACAAAAGCCTGAAAAACCACCTTTTGCAGCAAGGATCGCTGCGAGACGTGCAGAGAGATGGTCAGTAAGGTTCTGGAAGGTACCAACAGAGATTTGGAGCCATACCGACTCCAGGGCCGTGGGCAAGCTGCGCTACATTTCTCAGTTGAGGATAGTTGAGGATCCATGATGGTCCCGGCGGGCCGCGGTGGCCGAGCGCTTCCAGGCGCTTCAGTCCGGAACCGCGCGACTGCTACGGTCTCAGGCTCGAATCCTGCCTGGGGTATGGATGTGTGTGCTGTCCTTAGGTTAGTTAGGTTTAAGCGTTCTAAGTTCTAGGGGACTGATGACCTCAGATGTTAAGTCCCACAGTGCCGGAGCCATTTGAACCATTTTTGAGGTGGTCCCCCAGATATTCGACTGAGTTTTAATTCGGGGGGGGGGGGGGTGTTGGGAGATCAGGGCAGTATTATAAACTCATTATGGCGCTCTTCGAACTACGGCGAGCTATGTGACACGTAGCATTGTCCTACTGGTAGGTGCCATCTTGCCGAGGAAAAACAAACTGCCTGTCCGCGTGGACATGGTCCCCGAGCATACATGCATATTTGTGTTGATCCATTGTGCCTTCCAGAATGACTAGATCATACACGAAATGCCACAATAACATTCCCCAGACAATAACGCTCTCTTCCTTATTGGACCCCACCGATTGTTGCACGGCCGTACACGACAACGGCTATTTGCCCGATGGGGCACAGAACGAGATTAATCTGAAAAAGCCACCTGTCGCCATTCGGTGGAGGCCCGGCTGCGGCACTGACGTGAAAATTCCAGCCTTCGTCGCCGATGTACAGCAGTTAGCGTGGGTACATAAACCAGGCGCCTGCAGCGGACGTCCAGATGGAGCCACGTTCGCTGGACGGTCGTTGAGCAGTCATTGTTGGTAGTCCCATCTTTCATCTGGGCGGTGAGTTGCTCAACAGTTGGACATTATTCGCCCGTACGCATGTCTGCAGCCGTCGTTCACGCCTGTCACCTACGGCCCGTGGTGCATCACAGTTGCCGTGGCGCCGATTTTGGATAGCGCCTCGCACTGTATAGTATAACCAAGGCAGCACGAAAAACGTAACCGTTTCGGAAATGCTTCCATCCTTGATCCGAAAACCAACGCTCACGCCCTTCTGGACATCAGGTAATCGCTTTGTTTCCGCATTACGGCAACAGCTGCACTGTTCTCCCTCCGCGTCCCCGGACACGCTTTATATATCATTCACTGCTAATGCTGCCACCTGCCGTCCATGAATGGTTATTTTACATTGACGTCGAGTACAGGTGTGACTGTAACGTGTGTAACTGCACACTGGTATTTTTATATTCTAGTTAGTTTCGGATACCTGTTTTATGCATTTATGTTAGACATTTCAGACTACATAAGAGGTAAATTTCAGTTAAAATACTTTCACAAAATGTGAACTTCTTGTCAGTATCTCTCTAAGTAATCAGCCGCCCGGGGTAGCGGTGCGGTTTGAGGCGCCTTGCCACGGTCCGCGGGGCTCCGCCCCTCACCCCCCCCCCTCCCTCCCGACAGAGGTTCGAGTCTTCCCTCGGGTATATATATACATGTGTGTGTGTGTGTGTGTGTGTGTGTGTGTGTGTGTGTGTGTGTGTGTTGTCCTTAGCGTAAGTTAGTTTAAGTTAGATTAAGTAGTGTATAAGCCTAGGGACCGATGACTTCAGCAGTTTGTTCCTCCTATAGGAACTTCCCACAAATTTCCAAAATTTCTATATAATCATCTTTTCCAAGGCGACTCTGCTATTCAAATTATGATACTTATTTCTAGTAATACATATTACAGTGTTTGCCTTATCAAACACAAAGAACGTAAAGTATCAAAAAATGTTCAAATGTGTGTGAAATATTACGGGACTTAACTGTTAAGGTCATCAGTCCCTAAGATTACACATTACTTAACCTAAATTATCCTAGTCTGACACACACACACACACACACACACACACACACACACACACACACACACACACACACACACACACAATCACAATCACACACACGCCCGAGGGAGGACTTGAACCTCCGCCGGGACCAGCCGCCGTAAAGTATCTTCCATCATGATAACCTAATAACTTTTAAAAATGACAGGCTAAAATGATTGCAGATTAATGATAATGTTTTGTCATACAAGGTTTCGGATATATTAACCAGTCTATACAATCCTAAAAATCTCCACTATTCTATTTTACGGGGGCGTTCTTAGGAACAGATCAAAGTTTAAAACTGTCGTTACACATACACTATTTTTAAAATTATGGGGAGGATCCATTTTAAACTAAGACTCTCTCTCGTTGGCGTGTATTTCACTAGAAACAGCACGTCACATGTTACCACACACAACGGAGGAACCTGAGGACGAAGTCTTGTGTCAATGAAATAGGTCACCAAAGAAAAGATCGGATGGGAAGAACTTTGTCTCTTCTAGCCAGCTGTTCGGTGGTAGTCCATGATCTTGTTGTATGTTTCAAAAACTGAGGTTTATTGTCTTCCCATGTAATTTCATCGGCGCTCGTTCATTACCACGGTTTATTTTTTTACTCGTATGGCTAGGGCCCCATGTCGCGCAGGCCGTTCGCCGGGTGCTGGTCTTACAATTTGACGCCACTTCGGCGATCTGCAGTCGATGAGGATGATAGGATGATGATGAGGGCAGCATAACACCCAGTCCCTGGACGGAGAAAATTCCCCGACCCTGCCGGGAATCGAACCCGGGCCCAGAGGATTGACAATCCGTCACGCTGACCATTTTTTTTTTTTTTTTTGCTCTCATTTTGTTCGTTGTATCTGGTCGGGGTGGACGTCGCAAGACATCCGTTTCACTTCGTCGTTGATCCATTAACTCAGTTTTTTTCATTAGAGAGGGCAACTAACCCTCTGACCGAACACGCTGAGTTACCGCGCCGGCAACCATTCAGCTACCGGGGGCGGACATTACCACGGTAAACGACTGTTACGCACTCTGCTCCCACCTAGTTTCCATTCCGATTTATTAGCTCTCTCTTTCCCCCCAACATGTACCAGCAGAAGGCCATTATGTACTTTTTCTTCGCTGCTGTACCTACAAATAGGCGAAAATTTTCTTTAGTATACTTATTGTACTGCTATTATCCATCGCGTAATACACCTCCGAAATAACAGTACGCTAAGTAGTTGGACTCTCTCTCTCTCTCTCTCTCTCTCTCTCTCTCTCTCTCTCTCTTTATTGTCGGCATAATATCAATATTAATTATGGACTTAATTTCGACCATAATACTGAACAGCGAAGGACAGTTCGGTTAGGTACTGGCTGCCACCATCGACACCGAAAGACGAACTGGAAGAATGAAGCGTTTTTCGATAAGAATTTCTATGACGAAAGCGAAAATAATGCTGCACACAAAGAACCCTTTCCGTCGTCACTTTCAATCAAGGCTGACCTCGTCACCGGAATGAAGTCGATAAATTATCTGATGCTGGCAGAGCCGTTTAACCCGGCCGGTATAATGTTTCCATTACGTGCACACATTGTCGCGGATGCTCCTCCAGTCAACGGCGTGCTGCTCTCTCCGCGTGGCCTCGTACTGCTACGCCTCACTGACTCCTTTGTATTCTTCCAGTGAATGGCCAGCAACAAGGTACTTAATAGGGAGTCTTGCTACTGCTTGTTTCATCAACAACTACGTACATAAGTTAGGTAGTAATGCCAATATCCTTTTCAGTTTTAGGCGTACAGGTTTTACATTCGTATGTACTTGTACTTTTCTGCTGCAGAGTTGCTAACACAAAAGTCTAATTTCTGAAGTGAGCGAACATATACCGACTCGCTAATAAGAAATATATTTTTATTAATGTTATAGTTAGCCAAGTTCCAGACGTGGAAGAAATATTTAAGGTTTTTTAATTGAGGTGAATTAATGTACTGCTTCATCACTTGTTTTTCTATGTTTTCCCTATACTGAAGACGTCTTACATCCTAAAGAACGTGAAATACCCACTTGGCGAACCATCGCCATGTGTTCTGAATAAAAAATGAAGATTTGCTTCAGACAACATTAAAGAGCTGATCGATAGTTCAGCTATTCCACAAAACATCCTGTAATCGTGATTTAGTTTGCATACATGATGTATCTTCGGAACATCATCGCTTCGAATTAAGGCATTCTGTCTTTGTAGCCAAATGATTTTGTGCGTTAGTTTGCTACTTTTCCATCGACATCATGATATGCCTTCACTCGTTTGCCATACACTCATGTACTTCACAGAGTTGGCTGTGACCTTTGGCAGCACTGTGCCCAATTACGTTTAGAAATTGATAAGAGATTGATTTTAAGAGTTATTATTACTGCACCATTTTAACACACAGCTCTGCAAAGGCAGACAACAATGAATTGACGGAAAGTCGGAGTTAATATTCCCAGAAGATCAGTTAACACTACTAGGCTTCGATAATACCCTTCGGTTTTTGTAACTGATTGTTCATGAATTTGGAATCACGTCTGGTGTTTTTCTCTTTACCCTTATTGTCCTAATGATAAATTATTTCTGAATTATTTTTCGAGTTCAGAAGTTCAATCTGCGTTTTGTCTGCGATTATCATATTTAATAATCAATAGTTACCGTCTCGAAAAGTATCCGTGGCATGATTCTGCATGTGTCCTTGTAATAAAGAGTTGCGGCGTATCGTGATCACAAAGATGTTTCAGAATACAACAGGCAAAGGTCGCTGCAGCAGTCCTATTGCTACGTCTGCTTTTACCACCCCTCCACCCCCACTCACACTGGTCGCATTAACTACCAGATGCAAGAAGAGTTTCATAAAAGAATGTTCAGGAAATTCCACCTTCAGTTAATCATCTCATTTTATCAACTTCACAGGTCGTGGTTGTTTCTTTTAGGGTAGCTAAAGCGGAAAAATTAATGTAAAAACCAGTCATTATAAGGGATCTAAGCAAAAATTAGTAGTGATGAGTCAAATACTTGACACACATGATTGAAAGAGTTCTGAAAGTAATGCAACTTCATGAAAAGATAAATCGCGCTCATTTATGTGTCATAATATTCCATATACGTCTTATATGATCCATGGATTTAGACACTACTGTCAAAGGGCAACGATGTTTGTAAAATTAAAAACGATTCTCTTCTTCTTCTTTTGAATTCCATAAATCGCCTTTCCCTTTAGTATTTAACATTTGCTCAACATTTCCACATTCAGAGTTCTTCTCTCAAGTTCTCTACACACATTTTCTGTTCCATCATTCGGTTTTACAAAGACAGCCTCTTGTTCCTTCATAATCTGCCAAAGTTGGAAGCCTTTGTGCGTTGTTATTGATCTCTTGTAGATCTCCTGTCACTTCTCAGTGTGCATATCATGCTAGTATCTCTTGATCATGAGCGTTAGCTCGAGATTCTGCAGCCTTATACAGGACCAGCGAGGTGTCGTAGTGGTTAGCACACTGGACTCCCATTCGGGCGAACTACGGTTGAAACCCGCGTCCGACCATCCTGATTTAACTATTCCGCTATTTCCCTAAATCGCTCCAGGCAAATGCCGCGGTGGTTCCTCTGAAAGGGCACACCAGATTTCCTTCCCCTTTCTTATAACAACCTGAGCTTGTGCTCTTCCTCTAATGACTTCGATGTCGACGAGACGTTAAGCCCTAATCTTCTTTCCTTCTTTCCGTCTTATACAAGGCAGTCAGAAAAAGTCTGGAAAGCTTGTAAGGCTGTTGCATGGTAGGATGTGCTAAGCAATAATTGTTAAGAAAAATGTCGATGCGATGCGTTGTTTCCGAGTTCTTAGCACTGAAGCTTACAAACTAGGCCATTGCTCGTGAAAATTCAAGTGGCCCGCCAAAGACGATATTACGAAACGAGTACTTTGTTTAATTTCCTTAAACTGAACACGAGAGCAATACAAAAGTTGGACGTGGGACGGTGGTAAGGATCGAACCAGAGCCAAAGGCTAAGCAGTCTCGTGCGCTGTCATCTACGGCATGAAAACAACTGACCCTAATTGTATCTGGCGGACGGCTTGAATTCACGCGCGCCAGGACGTCATTGGCTATCTTCAATGCTAAATAACTCGGAAACGGAGGATCGTATGGAATTCTTTTCTTAGCAATTATTTCTCAGCATAACTTACCCTGCTTTTCAGTCTGTTTCTGACCACCTTTATATTTACCACTGTCCTTGGTCAGACTCAGGATTGTCTTAACGTCTCTTTCTTTGGTCTTTAGTTTCTTTTGTATCATTTTAAGGCACTGAATAACACAAAGGATCCATCTTTTTATGGTGCTGCAACTGTCTTTCATTGAAATTCGACAAAACCCAGGGTTAAATGAACCACTTTCTTTTTTTATGTGCGAAGCTAACGACTTTCTTCTTCGATACGTTAGGGTGTGTCCAGTAACCTATTTGAATGTTATTGGCCCTCTATTTTGCACTACAAGCTTCAAACGGGTGCCAGGGAAACTATATTCATATAGTGTAAACAGCATGTGGAAGCTACCGCATTGTGATATCATATAGTTAAAGAAATCAGCAAAAGTCACAGATACGTGTTTCTGGTATCTTGACATCGCAATGAAGAGCCTTAGGTAACAAACTGAAGTCTTACGACGGAACTGTGCTTCGAAGTATACTATCGTAAAGTGAAACCGCTATGAAAAGACGGTACACTAAATGATCAACAGTATCCGCAAACCCCTATTTAATGGGAAACTGAACACTAGATTTCACGAGAGGTGGGGAATGTTGTGTTGTCGGTAGAGAAGCAGTAACGGCAAAATGGGTCGGTCAGGAGAAGTCAGTGGATTCGGAAGTGGACTAGTTATTGCATGTAACCTGAATAGAAAAACCATTAGGGATATTTGAATCATTCTAAAACTGTCGATGTCGACTGTTGACGGTTTAAATGAAGTAAAACGCGAAAGAACGACCACAACTAAGCCAGTATCAAGATGTGTTCATTCTTCCCGCACTATACGAGACTGCAATAATAGAGAATTGTGAAGGTGGTTCGATGAACCTTCTGCCAGGCACTTAAATGTGATTTGCAGAGTATCCATGTAGATGTAGATGAACTCACGTACTGACGGGTAGGCACCGTCGAGCATTGAGGAGAGTGATTTTAAAAAATTCACATCATGTCAATGGAGGGAATCACTAGTGAGCTCCAAACAACTATTGGCAATCTAACTAGCACAACGACTGCGCGTTGGGAATTAAAAAAAGGAGGGGGGACAACGGCCTGTAAGCTCGTCAAATGGTTCAAATGGCTCTGAGCACTATGGGACTCAACTGCTGAGGTCATTAGTCCCCTAGAACTTAGAACTAGTTAAACCTAACTAACCTAAGGACATCACAAACATCCATGCCCGAGGCAGGATTCGAACCTGCGACCGTAGCGGTCTTGCGGCTCCAGACTAAGGGTGAACACACACCATATTAATGTCCACTAATAGGTGTCCATATAGATGGTACATACATTCGATCAGATCTTACAACTACTGAGGTGACAAAAGTCATGAAGTATCTTCTAATATTGTGTCGGACCTCCAATTGCCCAGCGTAGTACAGCACATCGACATGGTATGGATTCAACAAGCTGTTGGAAGTCTCCCGCAGAAATGCTGTGCCATGCTGTCTCTATAGTAGTCCGTAACTACGAAAGTGTTGCCGCAACAGGATTTTGTGCGTAAACTGACCTCTCGATTATGTCTCGTACATATTCGATGGGATTCATATCGCGAGATCTGGGTGGCTAAATCATTCGCTAGAAATGTCCACAAAGTTCTTCAGACCAAGCGCGAACAATTATGGCCCAGTGCAATGGCGCATTGTCATCCATAAAAATGTCCGCCCCGATAGCCGAGTGGTCAGCGTGACGGATTGCCGACCTACCGGCCCGGGTTCAACTCCCGGTTGGGTCGGAGATTTTCTCCGCTCAGGGACTAGGCGTTGTGTTGTCTTCATCATTTCATCCCCATCCGGCGCGCAGGTAACCAATGTGGCGTCGCATCTAATAAGACCTGCACCAAGGCTGCCGTACCTGCCCCGCAAGGGGCCTCCCGACCAATGACGCCAAACGCTCATTTCCATCCATAAAAATTCCATTGTTGTTTGGGAACATGGGGTCAATGAACGGCTGCAAATGGTCTCTAAGTAGCCGAACATAAGTATTAGGGAGCCACCACCAGCTTAAAAAGTGCCTTTTTTACAACTTGGGTTCATAGCTTTGTGGAGTTTGCGCGCATCGGCTCTTATCAACTGAAATCTGGACTCATCTGACCAGGCCACGGTTTTCCAGTCGACTAGGGTGCAATCGATACGGTCATGAGTACAGGAGAGGAGCTGCAGCCGATGTGCTGTTGGCAAAGGCACTCGCGTCGCACGTCTGCTGCCACAGCCCATTAACGCCAAATTTCACCGCACTATCCTAACGAATACGTTTGTCGTACGTTACACATTGATTTTTGCGGTTGTGTGACGTAGTGTTGCTTGTCAGTTAGCACTGAGAACTCTGTGCAAACGCCGCTGCTCTCGGTCGTTAAGTGAAGGCTGTCGGACACTGCGTTGTCTGTGATGAGAGGCAATGCCTGGAATTTCGTATTCTCAGCACACTCTTGACACTCTTAACTCGTAATATTTAATTTCCTAACGATTCCCGAAATGGAGCATCCTTTGCCCCTAGCTGCAACTACCTGTTAATTCCCGTCGTGCGGACATAATCACGTCGGCCAGTGTTTCGTTTTGTTGTCCAAACTTCGTTGATTCCGGGCTTTAACTAGAGTCGTTCGCTTAAGAAGCCATCTCATTACTTACGTGCTGCCCTGCTGTGGCAGTGTTTGCGCACATGTTTTGTTTACCTGCGGGAAACCCAGCAGCCACGGCTAAGACGTCGGCTGCGGACTGCGCCGCTTCCAATGCGCGGCGCACGCCCGAGATTAAATCTGCTCGGAGCGCTTTCTTATTCGGCTGGCGTCGCCCCGCGGCGCGGCCAGTGAATATGTAATACGGCCGAGTTGCATGTTGTGCCGATATCGCTATTGCCCAACGAGCATAAAGGGCTCTTTATGTGCGGTGGCGCCCAGCACGCAGTCCCGACGCAACGCGTGCCACAGAACACTTTTTGCTGTGTGGGCGGCCCTTGTTAAAACCGTCGTGACTGGAGTCGAGCTATTCACAGCATTGCTCTCGAGACTGGCGCCCAATATAGCCAGCGTACTCGAAAGTGGCCTCTGACTTCCCTCACATTAGCGTTGGGACGTTCCGGCTACCTGCACGACATGCACCCAGCAGTACACTAGGAACCATTTCTTGACGACACACAATCAGCAAATTTTTATAATAGTTTTATTTTTGCCAAAACGTCCTTTCACTCATCTTCCATGACCACAATGGATTCAGATGTTTATAATATTTGTTTTTCTTTGAAAACAGCCTACGCAGGAAAATAATTCCCTTCACGAAACTAACAGCGGATGTCGATCATTACTTACAAAACAATAACTTTTTATGTATAAACAACCGCCCTAATCCCGCCACAAGGCGAATGCAGCGCTTCGTCAGTAACGCTAAGTGTGTGCTTGCACATAAATTGAAAAAACAGAGCCATAAGTTACGAAGCAAAAATAAGTGCACCTAGCTATTAATGAAACGTAACATAAACGACGCGCGAAGTGTGCAAATTTACGAACTGTTATTTTGCGAAGGTCAACTGCAACGCCCAAAATGCCGTCGTCAGAAACATTGTATTTGTGAAGATACACTACGTGATCAAAAGTATCCGGACACTTGGCTGAAAAAGACTTACAAGTTCGTGGCTCCCTCTATCTGGCACTTAATATGGTGTTAACCCACCCTTAGCCTGATGACAGCTTCCACTCTTGCAGGCTTACGTTCAATCAGGTGCTGGAAGGTTTCTTGGGGAACGGCAGCCCATTCTTCACGGAGTGCTGCACTGAGAAGAGGTATTGATGTCGGTCGGTGAGACCTGGCACTAAGTCGGCGTTCCAAAACATCCCAAAGGTGTTCTATAGGATTCAGGTCAGGGCTCTGTGCAGGCCAGTCCATTAGAGGGATGTTATTGTCGTGTAACCACTCCGCCACAGGCTGTGCATTATGAATAGGTGCTCGATCGTGTTGAAAGATGCAATCGGCAGCCCCGAACTGCTGTTCAACAGTGGGAAGCAAGGAGGTGCTTAGAACATAAATGTAGACCTGTTCTGTGATAGTCCCACGCAAAACAACAAGGGGTCCAAGCCCCCTCCATGAAAAACACGACCACACAATAACACCACCGCCTCCGAATTTTACTGTTGGCACCACATAAGCTGGCAGATGAAGTTCACCGGGCATTCGCCATATCCACACCCTGACATCGGATCGCCACATTTTGTACCGTGATTCGTCACACCACACAACGTTTTCCCACTGTTCAATCGTCCAATGTTTACGCTGCTTACACCAAGCGAGGCGGCGTTTGGTATTTACCGGCGCGATGTGTGGCTTATGAGCAGCTGCTCGACCATGAAATCCAAGTTTTCTTACCTCCCGCAGAACTGTCATAGTACTTGCAGTGGATCCTGATACAGTCTGGAATTACTGTGTGATGGTCTCGATAGATGTCTGCCTATTACACATTACAACTATCTTCAACTCTCTGCGGTCTCTGTCAGTCAGGAGAAGAGGTCGGCCTTTACGCTTTTGCACTGTACGTGTCCCTTCACGTTCTCACTTCACTATTACTTCGGAAACAGTGGACCTAGGTATGTTTATGAGTGTGGAATCTAGCGTACAGACGTATAACGCAAGTGACACCCAATCACCTGACCATGGCCGGCGGAAGTGGCCGTGCGGTTAAAGGCGCTGCAGTCTGGAACTGCAAGATCGCTACGGTCGCAGGTTCGAGCCCTGCCTCGGGCATGGATGGTTGTGATGTCCTTAGGTTGGTTAGGTTTGACTAGTTCTAAGTTCTAGGGGACTAATGACCTCAGCAGTTGAGTCCCATAGTGCTCAGAGCCACCTGACCATGTTCGAAGTCCGTGAGTTCCGCTGAGTGTCCCATTCTGCTTTCTCACGATGTCTAATGACTACTAAGGTCGCTGATAAGGAGTACCTGGCTGTAGGTGGCAGCACAGTGTACCTAATATGAAGAACTTATTTTTTGGGGATGTCCCAATACCTTTGATCACATAGTGTATAAATGTATGACGACAACTGAAGATGGGTCAAAGCCCCAAACGCGCCTTGGCATAAGCAAAGCTGTATAAAACCTGCCTGATAGTTGGATTTATGAAAGTAATTTGATTCACAACTGGATAAATTACCTTATGAGAGAAGGCTTTAGCTCTGCCTGTAATAACATGATCTCTCCCAACAGTATTGCACTATCTAAACTCGTAGAAAATTGAAACTTCCTGGTAGATTAAAACTGTGTACCGGACCGAGACTCGAACTCGGGGCCTTTGCCTTTCGCGGGCAAGTGCTCTGCCATCTTTTTTTTCCATTTTGTTCGTTATGGTTCGTTGTACCTCGTCGTATGCGGACGTCACATAACATCCGTGGGAGCTCGTTGTTGATCTTTTCACTCAGTTTTTTTATTACAGAGGCCAGCCAGCTCTCTGACCGAACACGCTGAGCTACTGTGCCGACTTTTAACTGTGTGCCGGACCGTCCCTCTGAGCTATCCAAGCACGATTCACGACCCGTCTTCTCACAGCTTCACTTCTGCCAGTACGTCTCCTACCTTCCAAACTTCGCAGAAGCTCTTCTGCGAGTTTCATATCAGCGCCTACTCCGCTGCAGGGTGAAAATCTCATTCTCGTAGAAAATTGCGTCCAAATTGTCGGCTGCTACAAGTCTCTGGTCACCAAATGTAATGTAAATTCTCTGCAAAGTAGCGTAAAAGAAAACAGATAGGGTATGCTGTCGTAAAATGAAGCAGTGAAACCGCAAAAACGGTTTATATAACCTATAATTGCTCTAAGGGTGGGTCATAGACTTCGTAGCGATACCTACAAATATTAAAAATAATGGTCACTGTGTCTTCTTTCCTCCATTGTCAGTTGCAATCAATAGCCACGGACACAACGTTCATACTACAACATACACTGCGCAAGACAAAGTATCACTTTTGGTAACGCCCTTACTAGTTCCCTTTGCGACGTAGAACTTTGAAATTTCGCTCAAAGGTGCCTACAATCTTTCTCTTTAATGGTGCAGAAGCATGGCGCTCTTCGACGTCACCCTCGTGATCGGCGACGCTTCAGATAGGAAGGTGTCGACACATGGGGAATAAAGGAACAGCGTTCAGAAGTTTATGTGAGGTGTAAAATGAGTTAATAATGTCACATTGGCCCCAAATTTCACCACAATTCCGCTCAACACCGCCGTGGATGAGTGAACTGTGGGTAGGTCGTTACACCTCCTCTTACCCGCATTTCCTCCCTTCTTTGACGCATCTGCGATGGAGGTCAGAATCGCGACGCTCAGCGTTGAAGTCACACGGTTGGTGGCTGAGGAAAACATATCAGACACAGCGCCGCTCAGAACAAACATGTAAAAGCCTCAGGGGTTGGCATAGAGAATGCCAGTAAAACCACCCTTTTCCCATAAAAGACGTCAGTAAAGCCACCCCTTTCCTTGAGGCCTTGATTCTCGTTCATTTCGAGGTCGAAAACGACATTTAGCAGTGTGTGAGCAAGAGGACTACGTTCGTGACAACCTATGAGACTGCTGGCACCCCACCCCCAGACGATTCAACCCTTCCTCTTAGAACATCGTGGGCCATCACCCCCTTTGGAGTGCAGTGCTACCACAGTTTTACTCTGGTGTACAGTACAGGGTGGGACTATAAGGGAGTACTCAAAACCATTCGACGACATTGGAACGCGATCCGAAGCAGCAAACGATGCTTATGCTCTTCAACACTACTGTTTCCCTCCCTGTTGAGGAGTGATTACGAAGGGGTGCAAAGTTTACGCATGCGTGAATAAAACAGAAAAGGGTCCGTCTAAGACACCCAGTACAAGTATGTTCCGAGTAAGATCTTAAGGGGTGGGGAAGACCGATCACGGTTTAATAACTGTATTAGAAAACTGCTCCATAAACAAAGAGAACTTCATCTCAGATTCAAGAGAAGTAAAAACCAAGCTGATAAACAAAAACTGAACGGAGTATTCAATTACTTTGAAAGCAAAACTTTTTCAACCGACCTCTAAGATGTTTTGGTCGAGTATAAAATCAGTAAGTGGGTCAAAATCATCTATTCATTCACTCAGTGACCATACTGGTACCAAAACGGAAAGCCGAAATACTGAATTCAGTCTTCCAAAATTGTTTCACAGTGAAAGATCGCAACACGGTCCCTCCTTTCAAAACCGTACAAACGTCGAAATGGCAGATATTGAGATAATCGACTGAGAAATAGATAACCAACTACAAACGCTTTGTAGTGGAAAGGCGTCAGGACCAGAAGAGATGCCTATAAGATTTTACGAAGATTATGCGAAAGAACTTGCTCCGCTTCTAGCAGTAATTTGTGTTATATAGCCTCAGCAACGAATGGTACCTATCGACTAGAAGAAAGCACAGGTCATTCCAGTTTTTAAGAGCCGTAGGACAGATGCACACAATTATAGACCTATTTCATTGACACCAGTCTATTGTAGTATCATGGAACAGGTTTTATGCTCAAGAATTATTACGTTTCTGGCAGAATGAAAATCTCCTCTAGGAAAGTCAACAAGGATTCGCATACAGAGATCCTGCGAAACTCAACTAGCTCTGTTCCTCCATGAGATCCACAGCGCCGTACACAATGGTGCTCAGGTTGCTGCCGCGTTCCTTGATTTCAGGAAGGCATTTGACACCGTCCCGCACTGCAGTTTAGTGGAAAAAATACGAGCTTATCGAGTATCAGAGTAGATTTGCGACTGGCTTCAACACTTCCTTGTAGATAGAGCTCAAAGAGTCACTCTTATCGGAACGAAATCGATAGATGTAAAGGCAATTTCTGGAGTAATCCAAGGAAGTGTGAAAGGACCGTTACTCTTTACAGAATATATAAATGATCTCTTAGAAAGGGTCAGATGCTCTTTAAGGCTGTCCGCAGATGATGCAGTTGTCTATAACAAAGTACAAACGCCAGGAAATAGTAACGATTTGCAGAATAACCTCCGGAGAACTGATGAATGGTGCAGGCTCTGGCAGTTGAACCCGATCCTAAATAAATGTAGCATTGTGCATTCATAGGAAGAGAAATCGACTACTGTACAGCTACAATATTGATGATAAATCGCTGGAAACAATATATATTGTAAAATATCTAGGAGTAACTATCCACTATATCGACCTTAGGTGTAATGACAGCATAAAACAAATAGTGCGAAAAGCAGATGCCAGACTCAGAATTCATAGGAAGAATCTTAAGGAGATGTAACTCACACACACGAAGAAAGTGGCGTATAAGGCGCTTGTTCGACCTATTCTTGAGTGTCGTTCATTTATCTGGGATCCCTACCAGGTAGGAGTGATAGAGATCGATGCAACGAAATGCGGCGCTTTTCGTCATGGGATCGTTTAGCCGGCGCGAGAGTGTTGTGGAAATGCTCAACGAACTCCATTTGCAGACGTTCCAAGACAGGCGTAGTGCACCACAGCGAGATTTATTATCGTAATTACGAGAGAGCATTTTTCTGGAGAAGTCTGACAGCATATTACTCCCCCCTCCCCTCCCCTCCCCTGCCCACCCCTAAATACTTCTCGCATACTGACCACGAGGAGAAAATCCGAAAAATTAGAGCCAATACAGAGGCTTACCGACAATCGTTCTTCCCACGCACTATTCGCGAGTGGAACATGGTTAGAGGGCTCAGTTAGTGGTACAAGAAGTACCTTCCGCCACACACCAATAGATGGCTTGCGTAGTATGATATAGATGTACGGCAACACCCTTGGTGCCACCCACACATCTTTGTTGAGCACTTTAAAAATTTACCTGGACAGAGACAAACTGTGATGGAGTCCTGGGAGCTGACAGAGAGGTATCCCCTTAACACCCTTCACATTCTTTCTGCATGCCCATCGGCAGGTGCAAGAGAAGCCGCGTAGCCTGCGTGCAGGCGCCTAGGACTCTTGCCACACGTTGTCTCTGTACAGGTGCATTTCTAAAATGCTCAACAAAGGCGGTAGGGTGGCTCCGAGGGTGTTGCGTTTTAGGGGTCTTAGAGGGACCGTTTTCTGTTTTATTCACACGTGCGTAAATTTTGCACCTCTCCGTGCAGGCGCGAAACAGTAAGGCTGAAAAAGCATAAGCATTCTTTGCTGCTTCTGATCGCGCTCAAATTTCGTCAAGTGGTTTTGTACCATCCATGTCGATTCCAAATTGTATACCACAGCAAAACCTTTGGTCGCACAGTTCTCCAAGGGGGTGTGATCACTTTCAAAATGGCGTCCCCTAACGTCAATGCAGGTAAGCATCGTTGTACAAAGTTCTGTCGTACCCATTTGAATATCCTTGGAGTCTTCTTAACAGTTGTAACGTATTCGGCCTACTATGTTTACGACGTTTTTCATCGAGCCATATGCGTTATTTCGCTGCTTCTCTCACACAATTAATGATAAAAATTTAGAAATTCGGGGTCGCCACCAGTCCAAGCCCTCCCTAACCATTTAGAAAAAAAACGGAGCTGGAAAATTATTAGTTTCATTACTTTAATAATTTAATTACAAGTACGCAAATTTCTTTAAGCAGTCAGATAAATAGCGCTCCATGTAGTGTATGAAGCAACTTGATTAATTCAGGATTGGAAATCGGAGTAAGAGGGTAAGATCGACACCAATGAATTTATCTTTCACGTATATTATTTATTGTAACTAAATATTTGGTTGCAAATCCTAACTACACATAACTGGTGCCAGACTCGAAATATTTAAGTAAGAATTACGTGAGAATGAAACAGAGCACATTTAACTACAGCAAGAAGAAACACAGAAGACGGAGGTGGGAGACAATTATACTATCATCTGTTTTGCATTAATACCATAAAAATATATCAGTGAGAGTTGCATTACGATTCTACGCATGCACTATTCTGGACAGAGGTTTAACCAATACACAAGGCTGTGCGATAATTATTTAACATACAACTTCGTCTGCTGCTTGCAAACGGCTGAACTAGAGCACGTGGTGCATTCTGACTCAAACTGTTGTGCTGCTTTGTAGAAAGCGCACGAAAGAGCAGATATTCTTGCAGAAATTATAGCTCATTAAACAAGCACACTGTTAAAATAAAGCCTATTGCGGTGCCGTGGTGGACCAGAAAGGTCATTGATCGCCAAACACGTGGCACAAAATCGACACACAAAGACAAAAGCTGCTTCCACACTTTTAACACAAGCACCGAAAAGTCGCTTATTTGAAGCAATATAATTAATACACTTTCGGAAAAATAGCTCGCTTCACACGCTTCAGTTAAGTTGAAGTTCTTGAGTATTTCAACAGTTAAGCATAATGAAGTCCTAACTCAACCTGCTTCCTATCACCTGAAACCCTCCCTTAAGAGCTACGATCCGTACCCACCAAGCGTTCACCAAAGAGTGCCGCTTTCTCTTACGAGATTACCTAGCTCCCCGTGCAGCTGAAGCTACCAGAGGGGTAGCCCTCCGTCACCAACATGACACACAAAAACAGCCTTAGACACAGCCCTCGACTAAGGTGGATAAGCCCCTCTGTTCAGGCATTGGAAACCTAAGTTGGTCATCCTGTGCTCTCCTTCGGACGAGAAGCAACATCGTCTGCTCCCAGCAGACGAGACCAACTCAGCGTTTCCCACAAAACAAAACCGAAACCCCACATTAAAACACACATATAATATTCAGTAGGCCTTATTTGAGTGCTCAGTCTTTCTGGAAGAGTTCATGAACTGAGCTAAAATCAGGTAGTAAAATGAATAAGTTGTACCGAATTCGACAAGAGTCTTATGAAACGACTTCACAGAGACGTTTCACAGTGTAACAGGATGCGAGAATTCTTGACGACTGAGTCTCGACAGCCGTCTCGTACACAAGACTTGGCCCCACAAGAAGAAATAAGGTCAGGTGAGATCAGGTGAACGTGCTGACCACGAAACAGCGCTGCCTATCCACTTTTTTGCGGAATGTCTGATGCAGGTGTTCACGAAGCCTCACTCCAAAGTGAGGTGGGTCTCCATCATGTTGGAATGAATAACAAGAGGGATTTGTTCCAGAAACCTCGGTAGTTTATCTCTGATTTAAACGGGAAGGAAGAAGAAACGGCCCTAGTACGTAATCAATGATTATGCATGCCCACACATTAACTGATAATCTGCGTTGATGCCTCTTCACAACTGAAGCATGGGAATTTTCATCAGGCCAAACGTGATTATTGCAAATATTCCGTTTCTGATGAAACAGGCTTTATCCATGAAAAGTACATACGCAGGAAAGTGAGGTTCGACTGTAAAGCACTACAAGAATACGAGACTGGGCCCTAAGTTGGCAGGAGTCAAAGCATGCACTTTCTGCGGATGGCAGCGTGTAGCCGTATTTCCCGTAGCACTTGCCACGCAGTACTCTGTGGAACATTCATTTCCTACGGTCGCAGGTTCGAATCCTGCCTCGGGCATGGATGTGTGTTATGTCCTTAGGTTACTTAGGTTTAAGTAGTTCTAAGTCTAGGGGACTGATGACCTCAGATGTTAAGTCCCATAGTGCTCAGAGCCATTTGGAACATTCATTTCACGTGCAACTGATCGAGTGCCGACTGCTGGCTCCTCATCTACTCGAGCAAGCACTGCTTATGATAAATCGGGAGTCCATGTAGGTCGTCGTCGTCCTCCTCAGTCGTTGTCCTGTAATACGAAGTGCCCCGTGTTTCACTTAATCGTCTGAACTGTCTTGGAAAGATAGTATGAGCCACATCTCTTGTACGCGGCTACTTCGACCTGTAAATCCTTTCCGCTTCTACGCTGCTTCCATTTGCTTGTCGACACACGAAAATCATATCTGCAAGTTCCGTCACCGGTTACTAAAGCTCGTAAACAGTAATGCATGAAATGGTACTTCAATTTTTAACACAGAATGCAGCCTACTACAGTAAAGGCAAACTGTAACATTTACCGTTCTCTGGCATACCTGCATCTGTTTGTATGTGTTAGGCAGTAAATTTTACGACCTGTGTGACACATTCTGGATAGACTTCGTGCACTGGACGTCGTAAGTTGGAGGTTTTTATGGTTCTGAGTCTTTCGCTCTTTCATGTGTAAAGGAGGCCACTGGTCGAAATATTCGCAACAGTTGGTGAAGCTAGGTTCATTTGACATGTCATTCATAAGAAGTAGGGCTGACCGTAATTCCTAATTTCTTCCCCTTTCTGATGGCATTGGAAGACGCATTTCGTTTACCCGTTACTATGGGGAAGCACCTCTAACACTTTATTTATGAGCTTTTTTTTATCTGTCATCCCCCCTCACAAGAGCTGGGCGGGCTATTGTAGAACTTTCCATTTCTGAGCCAAATATATCAGCAGGCTGCAAGTGGGACAGAGGGTATTCTAATTGAAATCAGTGTCTCAATCAAAAATTAAAATTTTGTAAAGTATGTATATATGATCAGTGTTTACATCGTTATTTTCATCTACGTAGAATATCTACTTTGTTTCACATGACATTGAGAAGCAAGCATAAAACAAGGTTAAGAGGTTCAACGTGATGCGTGAAGAACTGATAAGTGAAAGAATGAAAAGACACCGCATTAAAAATTTGGGAACAATGACATTAAAAACTCCCAACTCTCTCTGAACAGGTCTCGCAAGGCTCAACGGGAAGGACGGACGGACGGACCGACCGACCGACCGACCGGACCGACCGACGTGTCATCCTAAGCCGATAGATGTCGATGGATGCCGATATGGAGGGGCATGTGGTCAGCACAGCCATCACCCGGCCGTTGTCAGCTTTCGTGACCGGAGCCGCTAATTATCAGTCAAGTAGCTCCTAAGCTGGGCTCACAAGGGCTGAGGCACCCCACTTGTCAGCAGCACTCGGCAGATCCGAACAGATCCGAACGGTTACACATCCGTACAAGCCCGGCAGCGCTTCGGTGATCTGACAGGAACTGATGACATTTAAGAAGAAAAACCAACAAATTAATGCTACTGGGCTATAAAACTCTAAAAAATGACAGGTAGAAACAACGGTGTGGCAGGGGACGATTAAAATTAGAAGAAAACGAGGGACAAAAATGCGTACATAGAGGGAATGAATTCTGAAATAATGTGAAGCAAAATATTTCGGTGTGAAAGCACTGAGAGAGCCTATTGGTTCAAAGCAAAGATGTGTCACTATATGCGATAAATCGTCTAGTAAGGTATGTGAGAAAGTTAAATCATTGTATAAAAACAGAAGTTAGAAAAAATCTGTCGAAGGCCGTAGGCAATTCTTCAGCGTCGTTAATGTCTTCGTCACTCTTTCTTAAAAGCCACAGAAATTCTTTTTGTGCAGCCTGTCATTAAGTGCCTCCTTTATTGTAAGTAATATGCCTCAGACCATTAATACGACACGGACACGAGATCAGAATTTGCTGCCTTCTTTAATTCCGAGCGCTATAAATTCCTTACAGAGGAGCCTGCTTTTTTTGTTGACGTGCCCCGACGGAAAGAGCGAGGGGCAAACGAATAAATGGTTTAAGTGAATTATAACGATGTCCAGTCGGGGAAAAAACCACGCGAGAGGCCGAGATGTCGTCGGCTGCAGCTCGAGAGGACAGGGGCTCGATGGCAGTCGCAGCAATTATGGCGCAGGCCCTGCCCGTGATTAGCAGACGAACACAAGTGAGGACTCGGCGGCCCGGCGCGACGGTCACGTCGCGCAGCGGGCGTCTGCGCCTTCCGGCGACGCCGACAGCAGCCAAACAGAGGGAGCGGGCCGGCGAATGAATTTGTGAGCCGGGCTGCCCCGGGATCAGGGCAGGGGGCTGCTAATTGGCTCGGGGGCAGAGTGTGACACAGCGCGCGTGACGTGGCTGGCGCCGGCGTGTGCTGCTCCGGCCGGCATAGGGGCAGCCGCACCGAGCCGGGGGCGGAAGACAGGTCAGTGACTGGGCCGAGATGGCGCCTCGACTGCTAGCTACGTCCGTCTCCGGCGTCGTGTAACTTTTGCGTAAATACACTGCCTGCCTTTTTAATTGCAACACCAGGAAGAATAGAAAATAACAAAATTTTACTTTTTGTGCTGTAATGTAACATTTGCATTGAAGAGCCTGTAAGCTGTTTAGGTTTTTATGCTGGTAACGCCACGTAGCGCTCTATATGAAAATCACTGGCTGTGCTGTGTGCAGTCTGTGGCTGGTTGGCATTGTTGGAACATTCGCTATTGTAGTGTTGGGCAGTTGTCTGTTAACAGCGCGTAGCGTTGCGCAGTTGGAGGTGACCCGCCAGCAGTGGTGGATGTGGGAAGAGAGATGGCAGAATTCTGAGAGCGGACGATCTGGACGTGTGTCCATCAGAAATCTGTAACATTGGATATCATGTACTGATATATATATGATGACTTTTCAATATTAAGGTAAATACATTGTTTGTTCTCTATCAAAATCTTTCATTTGCTAACTATGCCTATCAGTAGTTAGTGCCTTCAGTAGTTAGAATCTTTTATTTAGCTGGCAGTATAGGCGATCGCTGTGTTGCAGTAGTTTGAGTAACGAAGATTTTTGTGAGGTAAGTGATTCATGAAAGGTATAGGTTATTGTTAGTCAGGCCTATTCTTTTGTAGGGATTTTTGAAAGTCAGATTGCGTTGCGCTAAAAATATTGTGTGTTAGTTTAAGCACAGTCATTTATAATTTTTTTAAGGGGACGTTTCAAGCCAAAGACACTGGTACACCAACCTAATATCGTGCAGCCGCCCCCCCCCCCCCCCCAAGCACGCAGATGTGCCGCAACATGACGTGATATGGACTCGACCAATGTCTGAAGTAGTGCGGGAGGGAATTGACACCATGATCCTGCAGCGCTGACCATAAATCCGAAAGAGTAAAAATGGTTCAAATGGCTCTGAGCACTATGGGACTTAACACCTGAGGTCATCAGTCCCCTAGAACTTAGAACTCCTTAAACCTAACTAACCTAAGGACATCACACACATCCATGCCCGAGGCAGGATTCGAACCTGCGACCGTAGCAGTCGCGCGGGTCCAGACTGTAGCGCCTAGAACCGCTCGGACACGGCGGCCGGCTCCGAAAGAGTACGAGGGGGTGGAAATCTCTTCTGAACAGAATGTTTCAAGGCATCCCAGATATCCTCAGTAATGTTCATGTCTGCGGAGTTTGGTAGCCAGCAAGGTGTTTAAACTCACATGAGTGTTCCTCCAGCCACTCTGTTGCAATTCTGGATATATGGGGGGTCACATTCCCCTACTGAAATTGCCCAAGTCCGTCGGAATGCACAATGGGAATGAATGGATGCAGGTGATCATACACGATGCTTACGTACGTCTCACCCGTCACAGTCGTATCCAGACGTATCAGGGCTCCCGTATCACTCCAATTGCGCACGCACCACACCATTACAAAGCCTCCATCAGCTTCAACAGACACCTGTTGACAAGCAAGGTCGATGGATTCATGAGGTTGTCTTCATACCCGTACACGTCCATCCGCTCAATACAATTTGAAACGAGACTTGTCCGATCACGCAACATGTTTCCAGTCATCAACAGTCCAATGTAGGTGATGACGGGCCCAGGTGAGGCGTAAAGCTTTGTGTCGTGCAGTCATCAAGGGTACAGGAATGGGACTTCGGCTCCGAAAGCCCTTAACGATGATGTTTCGTTGAACGGTTCGCATACTGACACTTGTTGACGGCCCAGCACTGAAATCTGCAGCAATTTGCGGAAAGGTTACACTTCTGTCACGCTGAACGATTCTCTTCAGTCATAGTTGTTACCGTTCTTGCAGCAGCTTTTTCCGGCCTCAGCGATGTCGGGAATTTGATGTTTTCCTTGTATTCACGGTACACTCGTGAATGGTTGTACGGAAAAACAGGCCGGTGTGGCCGAGCGGTTCTAGACGCTTCACTCTGGAACCACGCAACCGCTACCGTCGCAGGTTCGAATCCTGCCTCGGGCATCGATGTGTGTGATGTCCTTAGGTTAGTTAGGTTTAAGGAGTTCTAAGTTCTAGGGGACTGATGACCTCAGATGTTAAGTCCCATAGTGCTTATAGCCATTTGAACCATTTTTTTGTACGGAAAAATCCCCACTTCATCGCTGCCTCGGAGATGCTGTGTCTCATCCTTCTTGGGCCGACTGTAACACCCAGCAGTAACCGATCTAACAACTGCGCCAGACACTTGTCTTATATAGGTGTTGCCGACCGCAGCGCCGTTTTCTGCCTGTGTATTTATCTCTGTATTTGAATACGCATGCCTATACCAATTTCGTTAGCGCTTCAGTGTAAATATAGAACGCCTACTTTAGGCTGATGTCTAAAATTATGGAATTAATCCTAACAAACGCTTAAAAAATCCCGAATGAGAAACTAAAGCAAACTGAAACAACACGCAAATGTTCCAGTACACAAATGTTCCATGTCTAAGAACAGTTGTCGAGAAAATACTTTAGAGCTATTTTCGTGGACATTAGGTAAGTTGCTGCACCAAACGTCGTTTCTGAATGATGAACAAATGTTGTTGTAGCACGGAAACGATAAACGCGGCTGTAACATATCGCAGCTGTACTAATAGCAAGAGTACAGTTGCAAATGAACGAAAAGTAATTTTGGTCCTTCTCATTGTGCAATGTTGCAGGAAAAATTCATTATTTCAAATGCCAGGCGATACGGTCATGAAAGAAGAGATGCAACATCGTGCTATAACAAGACGTCGAAAGAATTTTCCTAATGCGCGAAATGAGATCACTGCGCAAGAACTTTGTAAAAGAACAAGAAACTTTACGGACCTTTAATGAAATACACAAGTTCCAAAACTTACCCGGGAATCAATTTTAACAATTTTTGCACCATTGCCTAACTTTCTGAGGTCAGTCACGCCGTTGTATAATTATCTATACTGAGTAATTACAGTATTGTGCGTATTGAGATGTAGTCAAGCCTAATACATATTATGAACTCTCGGATGCCGATGGGTATCGATATTTTTATTTGTGAATGAAAAAGTTCGTAAAACGTACATTTACTAAGATTCTTATTTCATGGACTTCAATGTTTATATTTTATGTGATTCGTGTAATTTTTAATTTATTTGACACAAAATATACAAATTTATTTTCACTTAATTTTGTTATATACGTAACAATAAATGAAAATGATGTCTCTGACAGCCATGTAAATCATTTAAAATTCTTTGCCGCAGATTTAATGTATGTTCTTGTTAGCTCTTGGCAAGAAGAGTTGTTGCAACAAGTAATTGATTTTTAGCCATTGCAAAGAGTAGACACATTTAGTTGGAATCTGAAATCCAGCAGAGCGAATGGATGTTAAATTTTGTCCTGCAGATACCTGAAGGATTTAAAATGCATGAATGTCTGGAGGTCATTGTATAGTGCCATACAGACACTGTAAAACACAGACTCTGCAGACTTTTACTCCGTTCCAAGATCGGCTTGAACGACCATAACATTGTCTCTCTTCCTGTGCGGGAATCTCAATTTTTACGAGGACTAAGGGACGTAGACACTGTGACATATGGAGATTTGAATCAGTCTGGGAGGTGCACGGATAGTCGAAGTGGTTGAGGCAACTGCTCGAGTTAAGCACCAAATTCTGGTTCGAGTCTCGGTCGGGCACAAATTTTTATGTAACACAAATAAACTGTATAGCAGATGCTATATGGTTTTCTCAATTCTCGAATACATTTCGTCTAGTTATTTTTGTCTTCTTAGTTACTTTTCCTCGCAGTAGGTGGGTTGCTGTTGATAACCCCAGTAATATCCATTGCAAATTACTAGCGCTATTTCGTATCTTTAACACTCTCTAACCGTATAACCTACCACCAATTCAGTTTACTACACACAATAAAAACCATAACAAATAACGTATTGTTAATATTTACAGTAGTCATCGGCAGACACTGGCTCATTTGCGGCCTCGACCTACCAGATGTCGGACCTATTCCTTCCCTGATAGATACAAAACGAACAGGAAAAGGTTTAATGTCCCGTCTACGAGGAGATTATTAGAGACGGAGCACGATCTTAGAATGGAGAATGGTGGGGAAGGAGTTAGGTTTTGTCCTTTTCAAGGCGACCATCAAGGTATTCGCATAACTAGATTTAGAAGAATTGGGAAAACATAAATCTAGATGGCTGGACTGGGATTTGAACCGCACTCCTCCAGAACTCTGATTCAGTGCCCAAATCACTATGCCACCTACCTCGGTTCAAGCTCTCCAGGCTACCGATCCACCTTTGTGTCCCTTTGCCGACCCATGTTATGAGCTGGTTAGCGAAATCGTGTGATTTTTTCTTTGCTATTAATTCCGATAAACAAATATAGTTCATTTATATTTTCTCTCTGACTATATTCCCATCGAGGTATTACAAGTTTACACGACTTGGCATCATTCCAGGGACTCTACATGCCCGAACTTGTGTGGGCTGCTTCTGTTCTGCGTAGCTATGATAGTTAAAAGCAGAATTCAGTAAGGAAGTACACTATTCCACTTCTAATGGCGGGGAGAGGGAGGGGGAAGAGTAGTTTCAGTCCCAATCCCAAGCATTTTTAGCCTTTCTTGTCCAACAGTAAAAATTCGTAGGAAGTTACAACAGCAGTCTGTTACGTGTCTAATATGGTACTCTTACTTTCCTACTAATTAAATCCTCTTTCGCTGTTGTGTTATTTATGTTAACGAATTCCCCCTCTTTAACCTATAACATTCAGTTACTTGACTAATTACTCTGTTGCATGCTGTTCTTCCTGAGAACGTCTGTACGTGCAGAGATGGTGGGAGGTTCAAATGGCTCTGAGCACTATGGGACTTAACATCTATGGTCATCAGTCCCCTAGAACTTAGAACTACTTAAACCTAACTAACCTAAGGACATCACACAACACCCAGCCATCACGAGGCAGAGAAAATCCCTGACCCCGCCGGGAATCGAACCCGGGAACCCGAGCGTGGGAAGCGAGAACGCTACCGCACGACCACGAGATGCGGGCGATGGTGGGATGTGTTGTATAGTAACATCAGTACTTCTTCCTGCGTGTGTAGAAAATATACTACTGCTGGTCATCGCTGTTGGTTATGTCAACGTAATTCATGAAATGTCTGACTTTATGGTCAATCGTTATTTCGCTGTAATTTGTTAAATTCTCACAACAGCTGCTCGGTAACTTATATCTGATGTGTTGTGTGAAGGTATACAAAATTGAACGACAGCACAAATGGTAGTACAGGCATAAAATCAAAGTGAACTGTCAACGGAACTGGAGCAAACTGACAAGTGGGTCTCATCCTGTTAAATCATCTATGCTGATTCTGTTGTTTGTCCTACCGTGTTATGTGAGCACTCAATTAATAAAATATGCCCTAACGTGACATATGAAGAGGTCATATATTGAGGACACACAAATAAACCTTTATACGCGATCAATTGAAACCAAATGTAGCCCCGAGGTTAGTATCCAAGCTTAACTGTGTTAAGCATCTCTATCGCGCTGCTTAAATCTTTCCATCCGTTTGTTCTTCATTTCGCAACGATACTAAAGCACTGATCAATAAAAAGTACAGAAACTTAGTGTGTAAAACATTTTCATTTAGTAATGATTTTGTTACAACATTTAAAAATCAAATCTTTTGTCTTTCATGTAGATTAGATTCGAAACTCAATTGAGAATTGAGTTTTTTAATGGTGCAGCAACACTTCACCGTATTATTTAATATAGTTGTCAGTCAGCCACAGCAGAATCTAAAAAGTGTTCGAGCCATGTGTTAGGAGTTTGAAGGAGATCTAAACGACTGCAATGAAAAGAAAATGATGAGAAACAAAATCAAAATACAAAATAACGCTGGTGACCAATGAAATAATTATTCTATCAAGTGACGCGTTGTAGTGGGATAAACATTAAAATCAGAATCTAACCGACGCTCATTTAAAAAATTTCTTGTATTTGTGTTGTGGGATTGATAATAGTATCAGCAGGGTAGCCTACCGAAAAACAGAAAATGTAAGGACCAAACCAGATGTTAGAAGTCCATTATTGAACAACGATCTTAGTAAACTGAACTTCATCAATAAGTTTTTTGGAGTGATGTCTAGGTGTATGTCATGGATCATTGGGGAATGAGAAGATTGGGAACAATAGTGCATGGATATGGAGAAATGTGGTGCAGAAACCCAGAACGCAGTCTATGTCAAATGATATACAAAATTACAAGGAAAGAAGCTTACTTAAGCTCATATAAAATTCTGTGCAACAGTGACCTAACAAACATTTCAGACAAAAGTCCTCGCAATAAATTATGAGGAAGATGCATAACATCAGATTGGGATAAGTAGAATAAACTGTGTCAACCACAGCTAAACACTAGAAATGGCAAAAACAGAAAAATTGCTTTATCTTCTACGTTGTGCTTTACTGGGTAAGTCGTCACTGCTGATCTGATATAACAATTAATGGGCTATATATGTTGTGTCGCTAATCCTCATAATCAAATGGCACGCTGTAAATTTAAACCTCTCCAGAGCGTTTCATGAAGGGAGGGCAAGTTACCTATGTTGGTGGTCTTAAACCAGCGGCAGAAGAGAGGTACGGCTAACATCTCTCCCTTGTGTCCGACGAATCATTAAGCTGTAAGGAGTCTTTGGTGCTACTCAAGAGGTGCCGGTTATGTGCTGGCCCTAAATTTCACCCTCCTCTCCTCAAATCATTTCCAGACTCTTCCACAGTAGCAAAAAATAACTTAACAGATGCACGCATGACGTTTGTTAATACGATACATCAATTTACGTTTATATTACGTGTCTTTTTCAGACAAAGTGTAAGGCAGTGATTCAATGCGGACCTTCTCGCAATCTTACTGTCTCTTACAAGGGTACCTTGCGGTCTGGTCCTATTCGATTTTCCTTGTATTTTTAGTTTCTGAAGATCAGTGTCCGAACATCAATTTCCTAACGTAGTATTACGACGCAAATCTAAAAAAAAGAGGGAAAAAAAGAAACATCCTTTGAAGATTAGAATATTTTTGAGACCTGTTAAGTATGACACATTTCTGGATTGTACTTCATCCGTAGGTTTGTTGTTTCCTATCCTGCACGTAACGTATATGTTATATAACGAACATTATTCTGCTTCCTGCTATTTTAGTCGGACTGGCAACAAAATGAAGGAAAAATTTACTAGTTAATACATGCAGTCGTATTTCCTCTGTTTCTACTTCAGTTTTGTCTATCAGTCAAATAATGTCTGTTTTTCGCAGCTCTATGTCTATTATTCTTTTTAATAAAGGTTTATTTGGGAAAGGGTTAAACAAATAGGTGAATGCGTAAAGTAGTAAGATTGTAATCATATAGCCTCTAGTATGAATCTAAGTAGCTGTATTTACTTTTATTTAAATTCCATATTTATTGACAAATGTGTAATGTGCCTAAAAATATTGAAACGTAATTTCTTCTTTTTTTATTAACATCGTTCCATTTTTAATTACATGAAAATGCGTGTAGTCACAGTAAATTAAAATTTGGTACAACAATGCAAAACATCAAAGAGGAAACGAAATACCTTTTTATTTCTAAAGACAGCAGTGTTATTGGTGTGTATATATATGTTTTTCAGTTAAACAAAACGGCTTTCGCATATCTGTTTCAAATTTTAATTCATTTTTATACGACCAGTAATTAAAAATAAAAAGATGGTATTTTTATTCAGTAAATATGACTGAGTGTTTATTTAACGTTTCAGTTTTTAATAAGCACAGAATTTAAATAAAAATAAAAAACGGAGCCACTACCGATATTCGAAGCAGCGATTTCATACCTATTACGCTACGCCCTCACCTACGGACGAATCTATTAATTACCTCGAAATGTTCTGTAGTTAACAGCGCTTCTAATCTTAAAAGAAGATTTTCCAACTTTTTTTTAGAACTGCGTCGTACTGCTTCAGGAAACTGATCTCCAGGCATTTACCTTCGAACCGTACAGGTACGAAAAAATCG
This sequence comes from Schistocerca serialis cubense, assembly GCF_023864345.2. NCBI lineage: Eukaryota > Metazoa > Arthropoda > Insecta > Orthoptera > Acrididae > Schistocerca > Schistocerca serialis. The sequence goes on from NC_064639.1 coordinate 796,405,676, forward strand.
AAATTTGCCATTCCGTAAATTCCCTTGTCAATGTACACTACCGGCCATTAAAATTGCTACACCACCAAGATGACGTGCTACAGACGCGAAATTTAACCGACAGGAAGCAGATGCTATGATATGCAAATGATTAGCTTTTCAGAGAGTTCAAGTCTCGGTCGGGCACACAGTTTTAATCTGCCAGGAAGTTTCAGCTTTTCAGAGCATTCACACAAGGTTGGCGCCGGTGGCGACACCTACAACGTGCTGACATGAGGAAAGTATCCAACCGATTTCTCATACACAAACAGCAGTTGACCGGCGTTGCCTGGTGGAACGTTGTTGTGATGCCTCGTGTAAGGAGGAGAAATGCATACCATCACGTTTCCGACTTTGATAAAGGTTGGATTGTAGCCTATCGCGACTGCGGTTTATCGTATCGCTACATTGCTGCTCGCGTTGGTCGAGATCCAATGACTGGTAGCAGAATATGGAACCGGTGGGTTCAGGACGGTAATACGGAACGCCGTGCTGCATCCCAACGGCCTCGTATCACTAGCAGTCGAGATGACAGGCATCCTATCCGCATGGCTGTAACGGATCGTGCAGTCACGTCTCGATCCCTGAGTCAACAGATGGGGACGTTTGCAAGACAACAACCATCTGCACGAACAGTTCGACGACGTTTGCAGCAGCATGGACTATCAGCTCTGAGACCATGGCTGGGGTTACCCTTGACGCTGCATCACAGACAGGATCGCCTGCGATGGTGTACTCAACGACGAACCTGGGTGCACGAATGGCAAAACGTCGGTTTTTCGGACGAATCCAGGTTCTGTTTACAGCATCATGATGGTCGCATCCGTGTTTGGCGACATCGCGGTGAACGCACATTGGAAGCGTGTATTCGTCATCGCCATACTGTCGTATCATCCGGCGTGATGGTATGGGGTGCCATTGGTTACCCGTCTCGGTCACCTCTTGTACGCATTGACGGCACTTTGAACAGTGGACGTTACATTTAAAATGTGTTACAACCCGTGGTTCTACCCTTCATTCGATCATTCACTACTCTTGATGAATTGTGGTATCGTGTTGAAGCTGCATGGGCAGCTGTGTCTGTACAAGCCATCCAGCTCTGTTTGACTCAATGCCCAGGCGTACCAAGGCCGTTAGTACGGCCAGAGGTGGTTGTTCTGGGTACTGACTTCTCAGGATCTATGCACCCAAATTGCGTAAAATGTAATCAGATGCCAGTTCTAGTATAATATATTTGTCCAATGAATACCCTTTTATCATCTGCATTTCTTCTTGGTGTAGCAATTATAATGGCCAGTAGGGTACATCCCGCGTAACTGCTCATGCAATGAGCACTCGACCGTCATGGATTTGCCTTTTATTTTTGTTGCCTGTTGATCTCATAGTCACTGTTCCCTAATTTCTGAGGATAAAAGAGGAAACTAAAACAAGAACCAGCGTGCTGCCATATAGAACTGCGTGAACTATAGACAGCAAAAACCGTCAAAGAGGTCTTAGATTAGTTAATATCAGTCGTTTCCAGCGGTATTACAGCCACATAATGCAGCTCTAGGTGTCTGCAAGTTCACTGAATTTCGTGGGCAGTGTATAATGGCTCGCCATCGACTGGACCAGTACTGGAGATTCTGCTTGAGGCTCGCACGATGGGCAGCTCCTGAGCTAACCCGCCCCCCCCCCCCCTCCTCGCCCCTCCCCCTCCGCCCGGGGCACTGTGCAAGGCCCAGTGACACAGTTGCCGCAGAGTCTGGTTTGGCTCACGCGACGTCGCCAGCCAGCGGCTGGGATGGGAAGGCCCACCAGACCACGACATCACAGCACGCCAGAGCCGACCAGACGTTGGGGTGCGCAGAGCCTCCGTGAGTCACCGGCACCCGGGGGTGGCAACCGAGCGGGGGAGTGCCAGGCACAACGCAAGGGGAGTTCTGTGTGGATATCATTTCCACGCGCCGACGCCGGGTACCGCTGCCAGAGACGGGCGGGAATAATTCATACCAGTGTTTGTCGTGTGCAGCAGAGCAAGTGACGGCCTGAATAAAAAACGAAGCGACCGGTTGTGACACGCCCAACACTGTCACCCGTTCCCTTCTTCCCCCGCCCGTAAGCAAAGGCTGATTGACAATCAGTACAGCAAAGTCTGAAGCTTTGCACGGTCAATATCAGCCGCAGATAATCACGCTCATCAAGTATTTCTACGCTTCTGGCCAATAAAATTGCTACACCAAGAAGAAATGCAGATGATAAACGTGTATTCATTGGACAAATATATTATACTAGAACTGACATGTGATTACATTTTCACGCAGTTTGGGTGCATAGATCCTGAGAAATCAGTACCCAGAACAACCACCTCTGTCCGTAATAACGGCCTCGATACGCCTGGGCATTGAGTCAAACAGAGCTTGGCTGGCGTGTACAGGTACAGCTGCCCATGCAGCTTCAACACGATACTACAGTTCATCAAGAGTAGTGCCTGGCGTATTGTGACGAGCCAGGTGCTCAGCCACCATTGACCAGACGTTTTCAATTGGTGAGAGATCTGGAGAATGTGCTGGCCAGGGCAGCAGTTGAACATTTTCTGTATCCAGAAAGGCCCGTATCGGACCTGCAACATGCGGTCGTGCATTATCCTGCTGAAATGTAGGCTTTCGCAGGGATCGAATGAAGGGTGGAGCCACGGGTCGTAACACATCTGAAATGTAACGTCCACTGTTCAAAGTGCCGTCAATGCGAACAAGAGGTGACCGAGACGTGTAACCAATGGCAGCCCATACCACCACGTCGGGTGTCATCTCGACTGCTAGTGATACGACGCCGTTGGGATCCAGCACGGCGTTCCGTATTACCCTCCTGAACCCACCGATTCTATATTCTGCTAACAGTCATTGGATCTCGACCAACGCGAGCAGCAATGTCGTGATACGACAAACCTTTATCGAAGTCGGAAACATGGTACGGATTTCTCCTCGTTACACGAGGCATCACAACAACGTTTCACGAGGCAACGCCGGGCAACTGCTGTTTGTGTATCAGAAATCGGTTGAAAACATTCCTCATGTCAGCACGTTGTAGGTGTCGCCACCGGCGCCAACCTTGTGTAAATGCTCTGAAAAGCTAATCATTTGCATATCACAGAACCTTTTTCCTGTCTGTTAAATTTCGCGTCTGTAGCACGTTATCTTCGTGGTGTAGCAATTTTAATGGCTAGTAGTGTAATACACTGCTGACCATTAAAGCTGCAATACCATGAAGATTGCAATCAACGAACGTTAAACTGGCATAAAGCCTACGACGTACTTGGACAGCCACAATTATGATTTACATTTCAGCGCAACTGCACAGTGTAAGTAGGGAGTGACGTCATCTACATTTTTCGTGGCGAGGTTTCTCATGAGGATATGACATTTGGATGTTGCTTTGTTGCGAGAAGATCGTGTTATGTGTCATTAAAGAAGGAGAAACATTAAACAGAACTTATCGGAATCCGACGGCGACAGGACCATGGCCTATAAAGGCTGCTGTTACTCGTTCTACGATATTGTTGCTGGCGTTAGTCGGTATCCTAAGACCGTCGTGCAAATACAGAATCGAAGGCTGCTGCCTGTGCCCTATCTTCGATGCGTTTGTAACGTTATCTCTCAGCAAGGTAACACAAGACCATACGTTTCCCGAACTGTCTTGACCTGCTTCTGTGCATAGTTTGTTCGATTGTTACCCTGGATACCATGTTCTCCAGATCTCTCTTTCAATGAAAACGTCTGGCCATGGGTTTCTCAGGTTTGCCACCACTTTCCTGTCACTATGATTCATGAGCTCTGCAACAGAATTGAAGCACCATGGAATGACCTACTCGCATCTGTTATTCAAGTTCGGTTTGATTCGGCACTGTGTACTTAATTTTCATCCTGTGTACCCACAGACCACCTCCTAACTTAAGCATGTGTCCCTCCTACATCACTGTATAGGCGCAATAAGTAAAGTTTCATTATTTGCTGTCCTTGTTAGTGTTGTAATTTTAATGACCAGCAGTGCACATTAATGTTTGCGAATTTTGCAGCACTCACAGAGAACAACCTGAATGAATTTGAACTCAGACAATATGTAGATTAGTGCATTAGCAATAAGCAATTGCAATTCCTTACACACAGTGTTCAAGTACACCCAGCGGCACCGTAACTTGTGAGACTGGGATAATTAATGTTACACCAAGCTCAGAATGTGTTAAGCACTGAAACAGTATGATCGTGAAAAGAAGTGTCAGTAAGCTGTGCCAATGTCAAAGCACAAAATATCAGCATGTGAGAGTATGAACAGAACTGAATAACCATCTCTGAAAAATGAGCTTGTGATTTCTGGCTATTTTGGTCTATATACACCGTCTGTCTCATAAGTTTTTCTTGGTGTACAAACCATGTTAGCACAGTAACTACAGTGTCAACTTCAACTAACAGTTGTAAACGACGATGTACATTCGATGACGCGGTTGTGGGCAGGCAGTGCTAAGTAGTGGATGTGAAGCCATAGCTCCTCAACGATTTTGGCGTCACAAATCGCAGTGGAGCAGCATCTTTAAATCAAGCGTTGAAGACGTTCATTAGAATATTTTGAAGAAGGCAAAACTGTATGCCAAGCTTGCCCTGCACACCTTGACTCTCGAACAAAAACAAAGACCTATGGACACCTCTCATGACCAGAGTTACGTAAAAGCAAAAACATGGTCAGTTTGTTTCTGGTATAAAATCATCATGCCTGACAAGACTTGTTTTTTCTAATACTAACCTATGACAAAACGCAGAAATTCACACAAATGGTCAACGCTTTGCTGATGTAGCCCATATTCAAGCCAATGTACTGCGTGAGTTGAACAGTATTACAAAGAAGAACTTCTCTGACATTTACACATGGTTGTAAGAACGTTGTGTGTGTTGCAATAAAGCCAGGAGAAACTATGTAGAGCATCTGAAGGATCGAAACTATCACATCAACGTTTCCTCATTTTTATTAATTCAGTCTCGAAACGTTTTAGACTGACGCGGCGTACGCCTTCGTACGAATCCGATACCAGTGCGGATTCAGTGAATAGAAGACGGAAGTAGGCAGTAACAAATGGGTACTGGAAATGTGAACACGGCAGCGACTGTAACGGGCAGTGGCAACCTTGCACTATTGAGTGGCGAATTAAACATTGCATAGTGTGACACTTTGGGGTGTCATTGGATATCGCACACGATTACGAGACCAAACAATTGACTCCAGACTAAGCAGCAACCCCTACAACAGCAAATTTTAGAACCCAGGGTAATTTTTTCTCTTCAAGCAACTCCATATCCCATATTTCAGCAAGAGAATGCCCAACCACATGTGGTGAGACGTGTAGGCGTCCTTAGAAAGAACGAAGAGATGGATCCTTTCACAATTCTACGTTTCCTTGATAAGTTACCCATCTAACGTGCCTGATACGTGCTCAGCTGTCGTTTCCTTGATAAGTCGCCCATCTAATGTGCCTGATATGTGCTCAGCTGTCGTTAATTGACTGTCACACACACACACACACACACACACACACACACACACACACACACACACACACACACACAAAATTCTCTTTGACGTGATTCCTCGGGAATATACATAGGTCATTGCTTTCTACAGCACCATACTCCCAATTATTCGTGTTACGTCAAGTGCCAGTACCTAAACCACGATATAAAATATATATCCTTGTCGTTATTACGTGTTTGATTATGTGAGCAGCGAGTCCTGAGTAATTTATTAATCTCAAGCAGAGAAAGAGCGGGGAGTTAGTTACTACCGCTAGCATCTCCTATTCACTTACTACCGCGGAATCACAGAAATATTTCGGGCAACTCCACAATGTCGCGTTTCCAAGCTATCAAACCGAACGACGTTGCTAGCTGACGTAAGTGAATAGATGGTCACCAGATTAACGTTAGTCGAAGATTTCTCCAAAAGGGCAGCCGATCAAATTAATGGAAACAGTATTGACAGCAATGCTCCGGATCAAAGGACATCGATTCGATCCTACTTGCAGGATGAGCAGCAGTCTTACGACTGTGGTTCGATGCTAGAGCTGTGAAATGGATAAGAATAAGAGCACACAATGTATATTAGGGCTGACCATGTAAAAGAATTTATGGACAGAGGAAGCCTGGTGAAAAAAAAATGCGTTTGTGCTTAATGCACCAAGCTGGGACGATAAAATGCTCGGGATTTCCTTGAGCTTCATAAAAATCAGAGAAACATTGGCATCAGGATTTGCTACGTGCGGAGAGTGTGCCTGCATACAGCAACGTGGGCTGCTGCAGCGACAGAGGCCTCTGTGTAAGCAAAGCCTCAAATTTTGCGGAAATGGTCGTACAACATGTCTTCTCTCTGACCCTCCCGTCTACAAGTGGTCTCTTCTTCAACCACGAAAACCGTTGTCTTTCTTCGGCGTTTGGCTTCAGAGGATCTTCCTCAGGAGCGACACAGAAATTTGGCTGTATCACGTTTCTTACTAACGTCGATGTTTCGCGGTGTCTTCTGCTGACATTCTATTTCTCATCTTCACCGAGCTTGAACTCCATGGCCTCACTCTCACTTCTTGTCCCAAGAAGCGGCCATTTTGTAAAATGCCCGTGATACGCAACCAAGGGCCACTTACCACCAACCGTCCGCCATGCTATTTGTCCAGATTTCACCTCCATGAAAGACGACGATACATACGTAACACATTTTATAACTGATGATCCAAGCGCTTGCTGAAAATTTTCTTCTTCTTTTATAAAAACTCCCTTTGATATCGCTGTTATTGTTTTTAATTGTTCGGCACGTCTCATGTGACTGCTTACTAAATACTTAAACAAATTTCTATGTTCTCCAGAAAGTGAGATACGTCCTTATAAATGTTAACTAAATAACACAGTGGTGGAGGTGTCGTGTAGGGCGCTGAATTGGCTATCGAACGCTGCTTCATCCTGCTTCCGAGATTTCACTGGAGTGGCAGGCGATCAAGACACCTGTCTCCGGGGCATTGGTTTTGCAAAACCACGATCTACATTCTTCATATAGCTTGCTATTGTTCTTTACAAGGTTGAATACGTCCTGTCTCAATGCTCCCAGCAAATAAATTTCCTTGGCGACAAGGCAGATAGAACCAAGGCCCTTTGTGTGGCAGTGAGACATGCTGTCCACTCCGTTTCAGCGGTAGACTTCCTTATAGATAGTGGCGGATTGCATCCTACACAGCATTATTAGACGCGCATCTTTTCCAAGTGACGAAGGACTGACATTCTTTGAGTTGAACGGCCTCATCCAGATAGTTGTAGGAGAACCTACTGTTTAACATGAATTCGCACCACGGTACAACTTGTTTTATGTAACATAAACAATGTATTTTCAAATCGGTAACTGACACCACTTTAATATAAATTTTAGGCTCACGGGTGAAAGAATCCTATGGTCTGACACGCACCGTTGCATCTACGAAGTGCCACCCCCGTAATTAGTATACAGTTTGAAAATTCCTCGCAGATGAAAATTGTGTGCTGAATCTAGACTCGAACTCGGGACCCTTGCCTTTCGCGATATGTGCTCCACAAAGTGATCCACGCAAACACCGTCCTCACAGCTCTACTTCCGCCAGTGCCTCGTCTCCTATCTTCCAAACTTGACAGAAGTTCTCCTGAGAAGCTTCAGAGACTAGCACTCCTGTAGGAAAGGATTTTGCGGAGACATGGTTTTGCCACAGCCTGGGGGACGATTCATTCTGCAAGGTTACAGGCTGTTTAAGAAATTCCATTATTCTCTTCAAGGAATATAATCTACACTGAAAGATGACCATCAACATTTGAAGTTTTTGCGCAGCTACTTCGCGCGTCTATCGCAAGCAATGATGTAACACAATTTTGTTGACATTTCTATAGCAACGTCTCGTTGTTTTTGCAGTTGTATGAGGCTATTGTTTTCAGACGGCACTGACGGCAGCCTCCTGCTCTTCACTGCTATTAAAGCTGGCAATGGGGCTGCCAGCTGCCAGGGATCCTCTGTCGCCGAATGGGGAAGAGTGGTGGCCGTCATTTTTAATTAGCGTAGCCAGTCCATAAAAATTCCACCTTCCTGCCACAGGGTCAAAGAACGTAAAAATATATTCACTCACCCCTGAATTTTGAGTAAGAGAGCACTGTTAGTCTTAGAGATGTTACATGTATAACCAATTAACTAATATGGAAACAATCTGCTGTTCGAGTATGTAATGTGATACGAGGGATATTACTTTAAGGTCTGACCGGTGACTAAATGGAAACCAAAGTGAAAATGAAAAATGTATCATTTGCAATGGTTAGTTACACTTTACAGCTACTTCTCTACATAATCGCCGCCCCGACTTACGACATTTGTCATGGCTTAGTACCATCTTTCCAATACCCTCATCAAAGAAGGCAGACGCTTATGATTTCCACCAGTTCCCTACGCTGGTCTCCATCTCTTTGTGTTAAAATGCTGTACTCATCGCCAGTGGTCCATGTGAGCGAAGAGATAAAACTTACAGGGGGCCAAGTCCAGGCTGTGTAGTGGGTGATCGAACACTTCCCATCGAAAACGCTGCAGGAACATCTACAGTGCTGTGCAGTATGTGGAAGAAAATTTTCATGAAGAAGGAAATGCAAGACAGTTACGTTATGCGGGCTGTATGAAATCAGGCGAAATCTCTTAGTAGGCACTCAACCTTGGTGGGAGAGACAATTTTCTAGGCATGTTTACAAGCTCACTGTGGCCTCAGAATTGAAAAGAGGGGCGTGACGCCATCGATAGGCGTACTAGAGACACTACCCAATGCAGCTGTGTAAAGATACATCGGCTTTTCACTAAAGTTTCAATTTCGCGACTTATCGGACCTTAACAAACGAATAGCCCTCGTATTTGACACATTCCATTCGTTTCTTAGCCGTGGTCATTGTTAAGGATCTACACTAAAATAATATTTCCACACTTGAAAAAATCGATTAACATGTATTACAATTTTTAGCTTGGTGACAGCGCATTTCCCGACAAATACTTTTCATTCATGTTTTCACTTACCCGTTGTGCAGTGGTCAAGCGTCTGGACCCGCATTCGAGAGTAGTGGGGTTCAGTTCCTCATGCGACCACCTAGGTTTGTGATCCATTAACCGCTTACGGCTAATGGTGGGATGGTTTCTTTTGAAAAGAAAAATGCCAGTGTTCTTCCTGATCCGCGAAGAATCTGAACTCATGCTTCGTATACAATGACCTTGTCGGCTAGACGTTATACACTAATTCTCCCTTTACTCCAAGTCGTTCTACTTTTATTTCTCCCCATTGAAAGCGCTTGAGAAAAATCCGATTAAATGTAAATTTCACGCAGCTTTCTGTTGACTGTAATAGAAATGATATCGGTAAAAAAAAGAAGATATTTCGGAGCGTGTGTTATTGTATCCGGTCTGTCGGTTAAGAGGTCTTCAAAACCGCATTGCGTTTTCACCCGAAGAGAATAGATATACGCTTCTCGGTGGTAATCGGCCATGATCGGAACTGATGACAAGGATTCAGAGTAATAAGGACAATGAAAGGAAAAAAAAAGATCGTAATAATGGCCGGAAATAATTGAGACGCCTGGGACGGCGCTACATGCTTCAGAAGCGATTAACACAAATGTCTTAGAAAGCACCATGATAGGAGCGCAGCGCACGGGCCTCTTGGCGAAAGCTGATTGCGAGCGCGGCGTTTACTTTTTCCCGCGGCTGACGGGCTAGCTGGCTGGCTGGCTGGTGCTCTGGTGGGACGTGGTGCCAGGGAGGGCGCTGCCCCCTGGCCGAGATGTGGTCGCGAACGTGACGACACTGCGGACCCAGCGGCGCCACGCTGCACCCACACACTCGGCGAGCGATCACGCGCTCGCGCCGTCCCGTGAATTTCATTAATACCTGCCTAATGCGCGCCACCCGCCGGTATTCGGGACTGTCGCTTTCTCGTGCTCCAGCGTGGCTGGAAAGCCCAAAACTTTGAAACCACACGCCTTTCTCTAAACCGTCCATTTATCAAACTGTTATTACAACCGTTTTCTGCAACCTTTTACAAGTTTGGTGAATAAATTCGTAACATTTTTTTTTTTTTTTTTTTTTTTGCATTTTGTTATTTAGATTGCTATGGGTTTATTTATCGCTTGTCATTTTTTATTTGTAGCTCACTGTTGCTATTTGAGTTTTGTAATTTGGAGATAATGAGTGGAGCTGTGGACGCTAAAAAATGGAGTGCCAAGTGGAGAAATCGGCACATTTCTGACGTATTCTTCTGTTTAGAGTTGAATTGAGGGATGACCAGCGGAGGCGCCGCTTATGGGGATGATATCGTCGGACAGAGCACGGCAAGAAAATGGTTTTTTCGTGTTTCGTGTTAAGGAGGATTGTTTTGATATTAGAGACGCTTCACGTTCAGGAAGACCTTTGAGGTTTGATGAAGACCATTTACACGCATTAATCCACAATGATCCACGTTAGTGTACTTTAGAATGGCAAATGTGATGAACTGTGACCATTCCAGCATCGTGTGACATTTGCGTACAATGGGGCAGGTTCAGAAATAAGGTGTATGATTAGCGCATGCGCGAAGCCAAAAACCAAAAAAATTATTGGGTGACCTTAAGTGGTGGTGATGATGATGATGATCCTTGGATTGTGGGGCGCTCAACTGCGCGGTTATCAGCGCCCGTACAAATTCACATCCTTTGCTCAGTCCAATCTAGCCACTTGAATGAATGATGTGAAATGATGAGGACAACACAAACACCCAGTCATCTCGGTGGCCTTAAGTACGTCTCTCCTTGCTCGTCATAACTGGCTCGTCAACGACACCGGATGTCCATGTCCTGTATTGCTACTGGTGATAGGAAATGGAGTATTTATGCAAACATAAAGAAAAGGAATAATAGTTGAGCCCAAACAAAGCAGCAACTCTCCGTAAAAACGATAATGTTTTGTATCTGGTGCAACAGCGACAGTGTGGGGTACTACGAATTTCTTAAAAAAAAAATGGCTCTGAGCACTATGGGACTCAACTGCTGAGGTTATTAGTCCCCTAGAACTTAGAACTAGTTAAACCTAACTAACCTAAGGACATCACAAACATCCATGCCCGAGGCAGGATTCGAACCTGCGACCGTAGCGGTCTTGCGGTTCCAGACTGCAGCGCCTTTAACCGCACGGCCACTCCGGCAGGCGGAATTTCTTCGCCGAGATGTAACCATGGTTGTCAACAACTGAGACATTTTGCAGACGCAATCCAGGTACAACAGCCAGGAAGACTGCATGGACTGATGCTACTCCACTCCACTGTAACGCCCCCCCCTCCGAGTTTTTCTAGACTGACAAAGAGCACTGTTCCGGAGTCTGATTGGGAAGACAATCTGTACCCAGATTAACTCCCGACCCTGTGCCCTCAGATTTTCACCTTTTACCCTCTCTATGCAACAATCTTCAAGAAACGCGCTCCGAACCTGGTTCCACGAGTTCTTCGCCTCAAAACCACGTGATTTCTCTATCCCAGCGTTGGCAGACGCTGTTACGTGTATCTGTTGCGTTTATTAAACTCAAAGAAACCTGCTACGAACTTATGCACCAACCCAATATATTGTTTTCATATGGTAGCATGTTAAGTGATTTCATAAGCCATAACAGCGACTCCCGCAGATATCGGCATCATCACTTGCTCCGTACTCGTGCCAGCATTTCGTTCATGACGATTGCATAATGAGGTGCGAGCTCTGAAGTGTCTCCCCCCCCCCCCCTCTTACACCTCCCTTCCAACGCGCCGTTCCAATGAATCAGGCCACACTGTACTCTCCCAGTTCGTAAAATGCAGTTCGCGTTCCATCCACATTACAAGCCCTTCCTTTCCAGGAGAGGGCGAGTAGGCCGATGGATGCACGGAAAAATTGGGTGTGTACACAAATTATCTGAGTAAAAGTATCAGGACACCACTAATATGATGCTGAGTTGACCAGCAGATGTCACGAGAAGCGGACCCACCAGTATAAAACAAGTCGGGGGGTGTTGTATTGTCAGCAGAGAAGCAGCAACAGCAGAACGGGTCAGTCGTAGCTTCCATCGTTGACTGGTCATTGTGTGTCACCAGAGTAATAAATATATAACAGTGTAGAACCACCATAATACGCATGTAATTTTTTCTTTATTTTACATGTTTCGCTCGATCAACGCAACCATCTTCAGAAATTACTTAGCCAAGGGCCACACGTTACTGATATCAGGCTGCGTATAGTGCCATTCTCAAGCCGCAAAGCCGAACATTGGTGATTCAATGGTGAAGTGAAAACGCGAAAGAACAACCACATCAAAATCCAAAACAGGCGCACGTCATGTGCTGTCGGACGGGGGCCGTGGACGATTATGGAGGGTGGTTGTAAGAAACCGCATGAAACCAGCGGAACAAATCACTGGCTTCCACAGTGACCGCCCGCACCGTTTTAAAAAGCAGCTCATCATAAGCCACATTTCTGTAGTAATTGCTAACCGACGCGTGAGGTTGTGTATAGAGCTACGCCACTGGACAGTTGATCGCTGGAAACGAATGGTTTACAGTGATGCATCACGCTGTATCCTGGGGCAATCCGATGAAACGGTTTGAATTTGGTAAATTCCTGAAGAACGTTACCTGCCATGATGTGTAGTGCCAACAGTGAAGTGCAGAGGAAGTGGTATTACAGTATGGGGTGCTTTTAGTGGTTAGTAATCGTCGTACTGGGCTTAAGAAAATGTTAAATGGGGAGCCATATTGTGTACAGTACCGGAACAGTTCGGAGACGATGAGTATCAGCGTGACAAAGCACCCTTTCAAAGCCGTGTCGGTGAGGCAATGGTTTGTGGACAAGAACATTCCTAAAATGGACTGGACTGCTCAGAGTCCCGACCTGAACCCAATGGAACACCTTTGGGATGAGTCAGAATGTCGACTTCGCTCCGGTCTCCAACGTCCAATATAATGTCTTGTCTCGAGGAAGAATGTACTGCCATTCCCCCACACCCCAAACTGGAAATTTGTGGTAAGTCTTATGGGACCAAACTGCTGAGGTTATCGGCCCCTAAGCCTACACACTACTTAACCTAACTTAAACTAACTTACGCTAAGGACAACACAAATACTCATGCCCAAGGGTGGACTCGAACCTCCGACGGGGGGAGCCGCGCAAACCGTAACAAGGCACCCGAGATCGCTCGGCTACCCCGCGCGGCCTCCACAGACATTCAGACACCTCTCTGAAAGGGTCGCCAGCAGAGTTCAAACCGTTATAAAGACGAGGAGTCAGCACGTCGCATAATAATTTCCACTTATATAGGTCCGGATACTTTTGATCAGATAGCGTATTCGAAAAAGTGTAGGAGCTCAAAAGGTGACGCGAGGTGTTTTCGGCAGAAGTTGATAACAAACAATTACTCTGCTCTGTTCCAAACTAAGCCCCTTCACCATCTACATCATATTATTTTCTATTTTTAATAATGGCAGCTAAAATACCATCCCTTTGTGGCACAATGAAATGAACAGTGAAGAGAAACCATACACAACTAAGGCAGTCATCCCACCACTTTTCCGTGATTCGCCTCTTTCACGCGTACTTTCCCACAAGTGTTGTAAATAATTGTTGTGAGGTGACTGACTATTCATTGTATCGTAAGAACTGTAACAGATACGGTATCGGGAGAAGCAACACAGACCGTTACAACCATAAAATGCACAAAACAGAGTTACGGAGTTCATTAACTTACATTAAGGTGACGTTGTGGCATCAGAGTGGGAATCTGGGCATAAAACCAACTGCCAACTCAACAATTAGAAGAACTTATAGGGTATGACCCGCAGTACACAGTCGAAAAACGCGAATCACAACGACAGGAACAAAAATAGTAACGTAGTTTGTTATTTGTGCCACAGGTCGTTTGAGCGATTCTTGTATTTATGTGATGTGAAATGAGTCGGATTATTGAATACTTATACACGATTCGTGTTAACATTAATGAACACATTTTTTTAGTCCCACTCATGCAACAATGTGAGTCGGGTATCGATGAATATTATACCAGTTTTGAGTAATAGATTTTTGTTTTTGTTTAGTTTTGAGTAATAGATTTAATACAAGGGACGCCGCTTGTCATTCCACTCTTTGGATATCGTACTCACTGTAATACTGCTCGGCTGATAGTGCTTTCTTGAGCATAGTTGTCGTTTTAGTGAATAACTTTACCTCCGCCTAACTCTCGCGAATCACTCCAAAAGTAAGTCCTCTGTTTTTCCGCAGTAACAGTCGCACAGAACTGTATGTACTAGCACGTACATCTATAAGTATAAATACCAAGTGAGTTCCTTTTGTTAGCTGCATAGTGCTTCATCCTACATAAATCTTGCGGAGAGATCATGAAAGTAAAACCAGAAAAATTCCAGTTCATAAGCAGGTATATAAACACCTGTTCTTCCTTCTCACCATGTACAACTGGAACAGAGAAAGTGAAAGTGACAATTGTACACGAGGTATGGTCCACCAAAACCTGTACGTTGGCCCGAGAAATGTGGATGTGTGGAAGTAAACATTGTATGTTGTTAGTGATGGTGTCCTAGGTTATGGTAAGGTATGGAACTGGGGACCTAGAAACGACAGAGAGGCTTCATCCCCACCATAGCTCTCTGTGGCTCACAACCCCACAACAGGCAACGCAACAGAAGTCCACTCACCCTTCCACTGCCCCACACCAAACCAAGGGTTATTGTGCATTTCGGCCAATGGAACACCCCCTCCCCCCCCCCCCCCCCCGCCCAATGTTTGTGTGGATTATGGTGTACGTGGAGAAAGTGTTTGCGCAGCAATCGCCGATGTAATGGAACTGAGGTGGAATAAGGGGAACCAGGCTGCATTCGCTGAAGAAGATGGAAAACCACCTCAAAACCCATCCACAGACTGGCCAGCACACCAGACCTCGACACTAATCCACCAGGCGGATTCGTGCTGGGAACTGAGATGCCTTCCCTCCTGGAAAGCAGTGTGTTAGACCACACAGCTAACTGGGCGGGCGTCCTAGGTTAAATCATGTCCCTCATGCTACCACCCATCCTCTTGGTGAATGCACCACTGTTACCTTCCCGCATGAAGTCCCCGTCTACCCCACATACAAAAATAGGACTACACAGCACACAAATCATCGGTCACCATGCGTAAAAATAAAGAGTAGATGAAGACTGTCTATCCAGAACAAGTACTGACATCTGCTATGACAACAGATTGCCCATACTCATAAAACATGGTGCTAAATTACATTAATCTCTGCTGGAGTTTACTAGTCCCATCTGACACTTGCACTGAATGTGGCATGTGAAAATGTGGAAAGCTTTTATAAATTATATTCTGTGTCTAATGTAACTTCCACATTCAGACAGATGACAATTAGGCTACATAATTTCCCTGTAAGTCTTACTTGTAAGGAAACAGAGCATTAAATGAAAGTGGAATAAACAAACCTGTTTATTTATGAAGAAGAGTATGTGTCCCAAACCCCTAAATTGATTTCAACCAAATTTGGCACAGAAGCAGCATCCCTCATGAACACCAGTACTGTGGGATTTGTAACATCCTAGCTTCAATAGGAGCGAAGATAAGGGAAAAAATGTGTTTTTTCTTGCCCCTGGCATATAGGCTGCCCTGTATAACAGGGCCTGTTGCATAGAAACTGTTGGCCTGCCAAATCAACCTGCTTTACAGGGAAACCTACATATCAGAGGCAAGAAATGACTTTCTAGGCCCCAACAAGTAGGCTTCCCTGTGTGATAGGCCTGCTTTATCGCCCTGCTTGTAACTCAGAGACAGATGAAATATCAAGCCCCTGATGTGTATGAGCATGGCAGGGGACAGGTTGTGATAGATAATTGAGGGGAAGGACAGAGCGAGGGGGAGGAGGAAATGGACGGAGAGAGAGGAGGTGGAATTCGTGATGCAGGTAGAAGGTGTGGAGGGATGGTGGGCAGGTGGAAAAGGAAGAGGGGGAGGTGTAGATGGGAAGAGAGATGGGCAGAAGGATATGGTTAGAGGGAGGAGGGAGGAAGATGTGGTCTGAGAAAGAGGATGGAGGAAATGGACAAAGACAGGGGGAAGAGGAGATGGAGAATTGGAGTGGGAAGGAGGAGATAGACTGATTGAAATGGGAGGATGAGGTGAACAGGCAGGGAAGGCAAGAGGGGGACACAGAGGGGATATGTCAAACGCATACATGGCTGAAGCCAGAGGGAGAGGCTAGTAAGAAATAAAATGTAGTTTAAAAGTACACAAACGATTGCATACAACACACGTTAAATAAGTAAACTAATGCAGTCAACACAATTGGATATAGTACCCAAAATTTCCCAGTGTCCCTGTATCAGTCGATATGTACCTGAGAGGAAACACCTCAGGATCGCAGCCGACGACTCCTCCTGTAGTTGTCAAGTTGTATGCAGTCTTCTTGCTAGTACTTGTGAGTTCTTGATAGTTTGAATTCACTGCTGAGAAAGTGTCCATGCTTGTCTGTATTGCTACCATAGCAATAATTTTGTCACATCGTAACCACAATCAACTCCAAATCTGAAATCAATTTAGCACTAAAAGCATGGTTGTTATGAACACCAGCGTACTGCCCCAACACAGCTGTTCCTTGGAGAGTGCTGCTTTTTACACAGACATCTGATATTCGAGAATATGCAAACATTACAAAGACAAACAATTTCGGGCAAATCCTAGAAATTCTAAAGATAACGAATATTGGTCTGTGATAGGATATGAACTGGCGAGCCGAAGCACGCCATCCAACGAAGCTAACTGCTGCCTCACACTGCATGCTGCTCAGCTCGCGGCAATAGTCAGTACAGGTTTTATTCTTCGTTCTTGATCCTTGCTTCCTGGGGCGGTCTTAATCTAAGGCAGATAAAGTAGCTAACAGTGCTGGGGACGTTTGACGGGTAGCCGCAGAGTCATTCCTTTCTTTGTTCAAAGCACTGCACGTAACTTTATGGAGTTCCAAGAAAGGAACTCTTTAATCTCCTGTCTGACTCACTGCGACGTATAGATAACAGGTACTGCACTCTAGGTCTGATACGTGTATAGGCGGACCACAGCGTGGGAGGTCTGGAAACTTAGGATCAACCTGTGATACTGCAGCAGGTATATCGTGTATCACGACTACGAGCACACCTTCCGCCGCTGCGAAATAGACTGCAGTTGTACCAAAATAAATAGGTTAATTTCTCCTTACATACATCATTAGCTCGTCAAGTAGTGAGACTACTTTGTTCTCCTAGCCATGACGAAAGCATTTCTGAGAGAAATTGTATTAGTTTTTTTATAGTTTGATCAGCGTTTGAACACTCTCTTCTGGTTTACACCTACGTCTTATCTACACTCCACAAGTCATCTTACGGTATATTGCGGAAGAGTTTTTGTGTACCATTGTAACTTGCCTCTCCCCTCCCTCCACCGCCCCTCTCATGATCAAACGGTTCGCGGTAAGAACGATTGTCAGTAAGCCTCCATGTGACCTCGAATCTCTTAACTCCATGTTCATGACCTTTTTGCGACATATAAGTGACGCAGAACGCCTCTCTTGTAGCGTCTGCCATTGGGGTCAGCTTAAAATGTACGCGACGCTTATGCTCTTATTGAATTAACCTTTAACGAAACGCGCAACTCCTTTGTCTTCTCTGTTTCCTCTATCAATCCTATCTGGTACGCATCCCATACTGAGTAGTATTCACGCCGGCCGGTGTGGCCGTGCGGTCCTAGGCGCTTCAGTCTGGAATCGCGTGACCGCTACGGTCGCAGGTTCGAATCCTGCCTCGGGCATGGATGTGTGTGATGTCCTTAGGTTAGTTAGGTTCAAGTAGTTCTAAGTTCTAGGGGACTGATGACCACAGATGTTAAGTCCCATAGAGCTCAGAGCCATTTGAACCATTTTTTGAATCCAATATTTCTACGACCGGTATCACCCAAGTAAATCACATTTTCTTGAAGATTAAACATATGAAAAAAATATGAGAATTAATATAAGAACTGATATGAGAATAAAATATCAAAATATGTGATACTGAAAAGACTGTAACCCTTCAACATACCACACACACACATATGTTATAGGTTATAGTAAATATGTGACACTTGTGAAATCCAGTTGTAATTTTATAGTTAATATAACGCCTTTGTATCCAGTAATTTGATAAGAAACATTAGCGTAGTAATCTCTTACACACATGAGCAGATAAATGAATAAAAAATAAAATAAATGAAAACAATAATCGGTTATCGAATCCGGGGTGCAGAGTTAAGAAGCCGCGACGCTAACCACTGAGCATCATTTCGTCTCGAAATATCGCGCCGTAAAAGGCACATGAAATATCTGGAAATACCTCGAAATCTTTGGCTGTCGTTTGTTCAGAAATGGTCGAGTATCTGCGGATAAGCCGAGACATGTATTCGGCTATCTTCATTCCTCTATCACTGAGCGAAGTTCCTTGGAATTTGCTTTATGGCACTTGTGTTCTCCTCGTAAGCATGAGTGTGGTAAGCCGGAACCGGTAGAGAAAAAAGTGGAAATTAGTTTTTTATTGCCATCGAGACTATTAAAATGTTTAATAAACAATACAGATAGATGTATCTCCTTCACCCGACCATGTCAGGTCTTACGAGTAATCACGTCTCCCATTACGGACATTAATATCGGTCGGGTCGTCACCGACGAACCATGTTTTCTGTCGTATGGGTGTGGTTAGGCACTGGCGCTTTGCAAACTGCCGCGGGGCTCCGGGCTGCGTGAGCCTACGCTCCCGTATCGGCGAACCAGCCTCTGTCGAGGAGAAGGTGGAGGGTTGCTAGGCAACGCGAACGGCAGCGGGCGCGGCGCCGCACTGCGGCTCTCGCCATGCTCTCCTTTCTCCTTACTGCATCTGGAAGGATCCCGCCTCGCTAACATCTCGGCAACAATTCCCAGAGCCAGCCTTCGACGAATGCTACTCAGGTACTGCTTGTTTATTTTTCATCGAAACTGTAAGAGATAGTTTTACGGGTAGACAACATTCCGTAACAAGCTTGTGCAATCGCTGCTGCTATCAATCCACGACGCTATTTTACAAGGACATTTAAACGAGGATTTATGCCAGTTGCACACAATGATGAAAATAAACATAATGCGTTCATAACTTTCGTGTTTTCGACCACATCACTCCATCATAGGTACAATTAATTGCTGTGTGTGGACTACACTACGCCCTTATTACATGCCTGCAACCTTAGTACTTCTCTCTGAACAGCTTAGCAGACATACTCGTTCTCAGCATATCAAAATATTCTCTGTAACTTTCCACAGCACAGGCATTTTTCCTTTCTCACAGATTATCCTAACGAAACAGCCTGCTTCCTGTATATTAACGGTTACTACTAGGGCTATTTGGAAAGTTAGGTCGCGAAATGGAAACGACAGTGAAAATCCTATGAATTTTTGTACAGATGTGTTGGGTAGTGTCTCTAGTATACCTATCGACAGCGTAACGTCGTTCTTATCAGTTTTCAGCGCGTAAAAAATGCCTAGAACAATAATGTGATTCGCCAAGTGTGGGTACCCACTGCGAGGTTTCGCCCGATTTCATGCAACCCCACATGACATACCTGTCACTCATTACCTTCTTTAGGACATTTCTCTACCACACACTGCAGGGGCAATGAGGACCGTCCTTGAGCGCTTTTCGATAGGAAGTGTTTGATCACCAGCCATACAGCCCGGACTTGACTCCCTCTGATGTTCATCTTTGCTCGCATAAACCGCTGGTGCTGAAGATAGCATTTTGGCACAGACAACGAACTACGGACCAGAGCAGAGAAGTGGCGGAATGCACAGGCGCCTTCTAATACGAGGGTTTTGGAAAGTTGTCATAATGCTACGACAAATAGCATAAGTCTGTGTAGAGAAGTAGCTGGACGGTGCAGAGAACTGTTGCAAACTAGAATTTTTGATTTTCAAGATGGTTTCAATTACGCAACCGATCGGACCTTACTTTCCGAATAGCCCTCTTATTATTGTCGTGATTCCTCGTGTTTAGGGATTGTGGACCAACAAATATTATTATGATTCTTATTCTGATTCATGTTTATTACCACTGTTATTGTTATTGTTATTATTTTTGTCGCCGGCCGAAGTGGCCGTGCGGTTAAAGGCGCTGCAGTCTGGAACCGCAAGGCCGCTACGGTCGCAGGTTCGAATCCTGCCTCGGGCATGGATGTTTGTGTTGTCCTTAGGTTAGTTAGATTTAACTAGTTCTAAGTTCTAGGGGACTAATGACCTCAGCAGTTGAGTCCCATAGTGCTCAGAGCCATTTGAACCATTATTTTTGTCAGTTATTGTTAAAGACATGTTCACAGAAAGTAATTGAATTACAAGTTAGTACGGAAGCTGTGTAGCTCGAAAATCTGTATGTACTAAGAGTTTGACTTGAATAGCACCGATTCGAAATAAGCCAGGACCTGCAAACCCTGATCTGTTCTGATTGAGTGAACTAATGTCTGTTGATAATACAGGGTGGACCTAAAGTCACAAAAGTGTTACAACCGTGAATAACTTTTTTATTTTCATTGATACTGAATGATTCGGAATTTTTTCATGGTCAATCTCTCGTTCTTCCTCCGTCAGAATCTGAAACTAAAAAGGAAGAAAAGAATAAATAAAAATAGTTATTCACAAGTATAATCTCTTCTTGACTTTTGGCCCACCATGCATAAGCTTTTTTGTGCCCAATCCTTCACATATTCTACCACAGTGGGAAATTCGTTGTGTCCCCTCGGCGTTAATTCTCTAATTCTCTTACGAAATTTCCAGAAGATAGGGGCGCGCTCATCCATCCTCAACACCTCCCCCCTCCCCCCTCCCTGCCTTCTCTCCCTCTCCCTATATATATATATATATATATATATATATATATATATATATATAAACTTGGTTTTCCTGTTGCTGTATTATGGTTTTGAAACGCATTTTCACCAACCCGTCGCTTGTCCGAAGGTTGTGAAACAAAGGCTTCAAGTGACAACGTGGCCAGTGGTATACCAGAACAACTGGCAGAGATGCGGAAAGTAGACCTGAATATAGCTCGTTTATTTACGATAAATAAGCAGACCCCACCGCAATATTAGGATGCGGGTCATCCATAGTATGAAATCATCCCAATCACTATAATGAACACTGACAGCCACTCACGTCAACGAACGTTAGTGCGCCTCCTCCCCAAAGATGGCTGTTCGAAAACTTGAAGTGCGCACAATTTGGCCACAAGGGGGATAAGAGATGGTGACGCACAGTTCCTGACCAGAAGACTCTGCACCAAAGTCCCTAGTCAAATCACAGACCCAATTGCACTTACCCTTGGAGTAAGAGAATGTGGAAGTGTTGACGATGATCTGCCAATTAAATAGCCGAGTTTGTTGGTGGTGTTCTGCCTGTCAGTACCAGGTTCCATCATTTCCCTCCCTTTCGTTCCAACAGTGAACCACAATAACACAAAATTACGCTGCGCAAGTACCCAACGGACTCTGCTATGCGACACAGAAACGCTGGACACATTATGATGAAAACAGCGGTGCCCAAGGTACCTAAAAACGGGTCCTGGTGTTCGGAGTGCGAAGGAATGACTAGGCAGAGAAATTCCTAGTCATCTTCTCTAAGGTAGACTGCTCTATTCCGATCCATGTGCTGCTCAAAGTGTTACAGGTGGCGACCGACTTGTGCAGCGAATATTAATTGAATGATGCGTTGCAAATCGTTAATAATACACTGACCTCAATGACGAAGCAAAGCAGCCGTTTAAAGACATTCGACTAATACAACAGATCTCCCTTCAAGGATACGGAACCGGTTGTTTTACATGGTCGCCTCAAAGTGTCCTGGTCTTTCTTCATTCTCTGTAAAATTTTTGCCCTAGAAAAAAAACGCGCCGTCTGAAAAACAATGTTTTTCCCAGAGTATCAAAAACTCTGTACCACAGCGATGAAGACCAGTAGATTTTTCATGTTGCTCAAACAACGTTGTGGTGAGTGCTCTCCCTTGTTGATTGTTGGCTGTGGACGGGATACTAAACTATATCGTCTAAGAGATGTGGTCCGTTTTTATTTTCATGCTTTAATCGATCCTTCTCAGTAACCGCTTACGGGCAATTATTGTCTAATTAGTACATATGCTCACACAATAATGATTAAATACTGTGTACCTTAGTGATGGTCGACATTACTTTTTATGAACAAGAAATGTTTCGTCCGTGGTTTCCAACGAGTCACGAATCGTCCGTACGTTTCGTCGCCAGTCCTCTTCAATTGTGATTCGATGTGTGGTGACGAAGGCGCAATCAACGTACAAATTCTCATGCTACAGAATATTCGCATCAGTAATGCTCCAGCATCACTGTTTTGGCGACGATCAACTTCGTTTAACTGTCCTTCCAGTGCGTCGTGCCGTATGTGAATGGAATTTCGCGGAACACGCTGCGTCTTGTGTTTGAGGAGTGCTGTCGGTAATAAAAAAGTTTAATCTGATACATGATGGATTGCCAGCTCGCCTGCGTAGTGACGTTCCTCCGTGGGAAGCAGACAGAACGAGGTCCTCAAGTAATTAGCGTTCTTAAATCTCTGAGTTTTGCTTGGAGTGGAGGAGAAGTGTGTGTATTCAACTGAGCCAGTTCCACATATCCATTTACTTGACAGCGTACTAACGGTAAATACTACCTTAACGCTATTCAAGGATGCACTGAAATATTCTTACGTGTTCGGCAATCCGAGATGCATCGTGTCTCTCCTTAATGTGTGTCACGTAGAGGCCACTATAAACTTCCGTAATGAAGCAGACAGTACTGGTGCTACAATGGTTGCGAAATAATAATAATAATAATAATCAGGAGAACTTCTACTTTACACTTTCACTAATCAGTTTCGGCTATAAAATGTCATGAAGACTGTCACGAAGAACCGTTAGAAATTAGCCCTCAGAGTTGGTACCCCTTCTGCATACTTTTAAAGTTTGAGACATTGTTTGCATTAGGGAATCTAATAAAATCTTTCAGCCTCCTCCATATAGCCGATAAAACGGACGTGAAAGTATGGGCATCTGCAGCATGTAGAGAGGTATACGCAAGTATGGTACGAACCAGAACTACTGTAGCTAAATGCTGTCCTTGTAACATTTGCGTAACACTTTTACACGGGAACAACGCAGAGATGTTTGTCAGTAGTTCCTTAACTGATCGTAGTTGCATGTTTCACAGGAATCGATAACGACTGTAACTGCGGAATGATAAAACATTTTTATCTGAAACGGGAATTGCAGCCCAGATATAAATCGAGACAAGGAAGTTCCGTGTGACTGGACGAGCAATCAAGACCGTCGGATTGATTAGATTTTTTCCAAGGCAAATAATATGAAAGGGCATATAGAATTCCGAATGAATTTTTGTGTATGAAAAAGCCGAAACCGCGGTCGGTCCCATAATTGTTGACTCCAGGCCCATGACGCTTTAACGTAATGGTTAAAGGATAATCTGAATGACTTCTACCGTTGTACGTGAGTAGACGCAGATTTACTGTTACAATCCGGAGATGAAGCGTCTGTCAAAAAAAGGAGGTGAAAGTATATCGTAGATTGCGGAAAGCATATTGCCTCCGGGGAAAGAGATAGTAACTGCTTTATATGGGTTCATGTGGTGTCATCACTACCTAATATTTGGAAGATGGTCCAAGTGTAACTGAATCTTATTATGCAACGTGGTTAGACCATTTGTACACTGAATTGAAATAGCAGTGATCTAGGGTAGGGAGTGACGTGTCGCGCTGCTCACAAATCAGCCTTTGCGGTGGCTGTCTATGAAGTTCCTCGTCCGCACGATTTCCGATATGTAGACCTAATGAATTTTTCTTTTTTGTAATCTCAAAAACGTCTTAAAATCTGTCAATTGAAGTTGTTATCTCGGTTGAAAATGAGTGAAACTCAGAGTTTGAAAGAAATTGCTTTTCTGAGTGAACAAAAAAGGTATAATCTGGCTGGACTAATCTTATTGAGCGCAGTGAAGGTTAGGTTATGTAAGAAATCTGTTTTCTCAAAAAAGTGATTTCCTACTTTTTTGTCCGTCCTCTACAAATACAATTGAACTCACGAGGTATGCTAGAGTGATCGCATATGACCATAAACCCCCATCCCCTCCGTCCTGCCCATTCACAAATAGTGCTTGTGAAGAGATTCAAAATGGCTCCAAGCTCTATAGGGCTTAATATCTGAGGTCATCAGTCCCCTAGACTTACAACTACTTATACCTAAATAACCTAAGGACATCACACACATCCACGCCAGAGGCAGGATTCGAACCTGCGACCGTATCAGCAGCGCGGTTCCAGACTGAAGCACCTAGAGCCACTCTGTCACAGAGGCCGGCTTTGTGAAGAGATATTGCGAGTGAGACACTGTAAGAGAATTTCAACCTTCCCCAATTTCACCGCTATGGTTATTTCGTGGCATGCAATTTGTAACACACCCACCTAAATAACAATACCACAGGAATACTTTTCCTCAATTCCAATACTATCTTATACAGTAATGAAATGTGATTCATAATTCCCTATGTGCTGTGTTCGTATTATCTGACTTTTAAAATTGAAAATTTAGTCAGGATCGGAGTTTGATGTAGTCAATGAAGGCTGTGATCGGTAATTGTTCACTACGGGTAGCGTCTGTTACACTGACACGAATAATAAGAACTATGCAATATCTGGAAAATAGTTTATGCCACGACTTTCACGAAATTATTTCGTACTGAAACTTCAGCTCCGGCAAAAAACCTGTTGCGAATGGTCCACCTCATATGAAGCACCCAATCTAAACGATAATTAACGTGATAATTAATGTAATGGATTCGATTGCATTGGTGGTGTTAAAGGGACCAAACTACAGGATCATCAGTCCCTAAAATCTACGTGCATCAAGCCGGAAAGAGTCCTCAGAGAGGAAGGACACAGAAAACAAATCCTGTTGAACCCGGTTGTAGCCGAGAATCGCAAAACGGAGAGACAGAAGCAAGCAGAAGTGAGAGAGGGGTAGGGCGGCGAAGGTGGCTATGTTGCTCCGCCCAGAAAGCAGCTGGAGTCCACTGGGACATGTTATGTCATGGTGAACGCACCCCCAGCATCCGATCGGTGTTTCCTCGCCCTCCATTACCACAAGAAAACTAGCAACGCAGACAAGTTGATGAAATCTTAGGAAAGAGAACAACGACGACAAGACAGTAAACCAACGACAGATGTAAGAGGACAAGAAGAATTAAGAAGATGGAAAGGGCAGGAGCCAGACCGGACCTCCAAGCAAGTACAGCCATGGGCTCCCTGGGTCAGAGCAGGCGATGGGGCAATCTTCCAGTCCCTCAAGCAACCGACGAGGCTAATGTGACGTATCTCACAAAGAGGAGTTAAAAACCAGCTCTCGTGTCCGAGGACGTGGCCTTGTGTCAGCCAAATATGGGCATTATGACGCCGTCAGAGAATGCCCTGCGACAAGCACGAAGGGAAGATTGCCACATGGTCGAGGTCGCCTTTATTGCTCGCAGTTTGTCTGCAGAAACCAGAGCACACCAATTGGTGTCCCAAGTCTCCAAGGACTGACAGCTTAGACTGGACCGAAGCTCTGGTTCCGTTACCCCCATCCCCAAAGTCGGTATTCTGGTAGTTAACTTGTCCAACCGCGTGTAATGGACATTTGGATCTTCTACTCGCAAAAGGCGATTGCTCACAGCGAAACATAAACCAGCATATATTCAATGGGCCAAGCAACACAGAAAATGACATTGGCGGAGTGGAGGCGTGTGGTGTGGCCCGACTAGTCACGGTTTTACCTCTTTTCAAATGATGCACGACGTCGAGTGCATCGCTAGTCCACTGAGGCGTTTGACCATCAGTCTGTGGAGGGTACAGGTCAGGCCTGAAGTGTTTGTGATGTTTCGAGGGTGTTTTCGTACCACAACTTGGGCCCACCCATTCACGTTATAGTGACACGAAGAAGAATGTCCATTTCAACATTCCGGTGACCAAATCTTGCATTTCTTCATACATACCTGTATTTCAAGCGGATAAAATTGATGTCCACAGGGAAGCCCACATACCTTCCTGGTGTGAAGAATACTCAGGCACCCTCGTGCACCTCAATTTGCCCACTAGACCATTCAATCTTGATGTGTGGGACTATTTCAACAGTGGGTGAAATGTAGCAATGGACTTCTCCGCAGTTTGATAGTAGACCTGTAGCATCAAATCAAGGAGCGGCTTCAGTTGGATACGGTATGGGACTAACTGAAGAAACTTCGGACTCTCTTACTAGAGGAATTGAAGCCATTGTTAAGTTATAAGCAATGTTATACCCTGTCAGCTTGATGTTTCTTGAGCTCACTAATATTTTGTCCAGATTGCTTCCAGACATAGGTAGCGTATGGCATAATAAAACAGTAATTAGTCTTGTCAACGATTTCGCAATAAGCAACATTCGTTTAAGTTAAAGTTCGATCAAAATGCTGTAGTGAAATGCCACTGTGGGATGTAGCTTTTGCTGTGACAACTATGGAGGGCGTGCGAGCAGTTGTGAGCAGGTAGTAGTACCATCTGGACATTTGGGAAGAGCTGCAGCAGTCGGCAGGCTGGACACTGCAGGGGGGAAAGGGGGCCGGGGCGGGGGGTTCAGAGGTGGGGCGGGAGGGGTTGGCGGCGTCGCTAGGCAACGGGAGGCTGCCGCCTGGGTCCGGCTCTCCGCCCCCGCACCGCCCACGCACAGAGCAGCGTCGCGCCCGCCGCAGCCACAATTCGTCTTAAGCCGCTGCGGGCGGCTAGGAGGCGCAGTCCCATAGATGCGCAACGGTAGCCATCCGCACCTCGTTTCAGGTCCCTTTTCCCATTAATCTGAAGTGAGGAAGGTGACAAAGCTTTTAGCTACCAGCAAGCTCATAAATGTTCCTGCGCTTCGAGAAATTGCAAAGAACGGCTCCTGCCTTAATGCACGTGGTCGATCTAACGTGCGACACATGCAGTTAATATTATTACGCAACTTCATAAACTCTCGGTCGCAGAAGGGAAATGCGCTGATGAGCTTAATCATTGACCTTCGCCCAAAGCGAGATTGAATGTCGCCTGAAGGCTTTGCGGGCACATGAAACGATAAGGAAAGTGTAAAAGAGGAGGATGCGAATGGGGAATATTGTAGCGACAATACAGACTACAGTAAATGGGGAAACCCACTAATATGAGCGACTTTGACAAGGGAAACGTTGTTATGGCCCGGCGACTGGGATCGAGCATATCGGAAACGACGACACTGGTTAGCAGCTCGCGTGCTGCTGTTGTGATCATCTTTGGAAAGTGGTCAAAGGACGGTGAAACCAGTAGGCGACAAGGTGATGGACGCCCATGCCTCGTCTCAGAACGTGGAGGTCGGTGCAATACTGATGAAGCGTTTCGGAGAAGGCCGATCAACGCACTTCATCGAACACAGGGATTAACAGCAGAAGACTCTTACGGGTTCCCATGATGACCCAACGACATCGTGAGTTACGACTGCAGTGGGCACGGGATCATTGAAATTGGACTGGTCGGATGAGTAACGTTTCTTACTACACAAGGTCAAAGCCGTATCCTGATACGTCATCTAGGCGAATGACTACTTGAAACCTGCACCGCTCCAAGGACGTAGGCCGTGGATTCAGTATTATTCTCTGGGGGACACACACTTGGGCTTGAATGAGACTTGTGGTGGTAATCGAAGACACCATGACAACTGTGGATTTCGTGAAAATTATTGCGGTTCTCCTGCATCACTTCAAGCTCGATGTCTTCACCATGGGAGATGGATCTTCCAACAGGGTAACATCCGTGTCAGAAGCCCGGAATAATGCTACAGCGGTATGAGGAACATTGCAGTGAACTCACGTTGACGTCTTGCGCAAGAAATTCGCTTATCTGGACCCGATAGAACACATCTAGAAAGCTATCGGGCGCCATCTCCGCGTCCTCAATCTCTGGCTCCTAACTTACCCACGCGAAGTGCAAGACCTGTTCGTAGATATCTGGTGCACATACCTCCCGAAACCTATAGAAATGTTGTGGAATTGACGCCGCGCACAGTCGCTTCTGTATTGCATTCCAAAGATGGGCCAACATACTTTCAAACAGGCGGTCATAATGTTTTGGCTCATCATATGACGCTAACTTCGGTGGCTTGCACGTCGAATGTGCCCACAGAGTAACCCAGTCAGGAGGCAACCCCAAGCAGATAAACGAAGTTAACGGAGGAGTGGCAAAACTTAGAATGCCTGTTAATGAGGCAAAAGGGAATCTACAAGGGCAGTTCAATAAGTAATGCAACACATTTT
This sequence comes from Schistocerca serialis cubense, assembly GCF_023864345.2. Classification (NCBI taxonomy): domain Eukaryota; kingdom Metazoa; phylum Arthropoda; class Insecta; order Orthoptera; family Acrididae; genus Schistocerca; species Schistocerca serialis. The sequence goes on from NC_064639.1 coordinate 796,434,159, forward strand.
TTTCTGAAACAGGGGTTGTTTTATTCAGCATTGAAATACACCAGGTTATTCCCCAATCTTTTAGCTACACAACACTATTTTTCAACGTAATCTCCATTCAATGCTACGGCCTTACGCCACCTTGAAATGAGGGCCTGTATGCCTGCACGGTACCATTCCACTGGTCGATGTCGGAGCCAACGTCGTACTGCATCAATAACTTCTTCATCATCCGCGTAGTGCCTCCCACGGATTGCGTCCTTCATTGGGCCAAACATATGGAAATCCGACGGTGCGAGATCAGGGCTGTAGGGTGCATGAGGAAGAACAGTCCACTGAAGTTTTGTGAGCTCCTCTCGGGTGCGAAGACTTGTGTGAGGTCTTGCGTTGTCATGAAGAAGGAGAAGTTCGTTCAGATTTTGGTGCCTACGAACACGCTGAAGTCGTTTCTTCAATTTCTGAAGAGTAGCACAATACACTTCAGAGTTGATCGTTTGACCATGGGGAAGGACATCGAACAGAATAACCCCTTCAGCGTCCCAGAAGACTGTAACCATGATTTTACCGGCTGAGGGTATGGCTTTAAACTTTTTCTTGGTAGGGGAATGGGTGTGGCTCCACTCCATTGATTGCCGTTTTGTTTCAGGTTCGAAGTGATGAACCCATATTTCATCGCCTGTAACAATCTTTGACAAGAAATTGTCACCCTCAGCCACATGACGAGCAAGCAATTCCGCACAGATGGTTCTCCTTTGCTCTTTATGATGTTCGGTTAGACAACGAGGGACCCAGCGGGAACAAACCTTTGAATATCCCAACTGGTGAACAACTGTGACAGCACTACCAACAGAGATGTCAAGTTGAGCACTGAGTTGTTTGATGGTGATCCATCGATCATCTCTAACGAGTGTGTTCGCACGCTCCGCCATTGCAGGAGTCACAGCTGTGCACGGCCGGCCCGCACGCGGGAGATCAGACAGTCTTGCTTGACCTTGCGGCGATGATGACACACGCTTTGACCAACGACTCACCGTGCTTTTGTCCACTGCCAAATCACCGTAGACATTCTGCAAGCGCCTATGAACATCTGAGATGCCCTGGTTTTCCGCCAAAAGAAACTCGATCACTGCCCGTTGTTTGCAACGCACATCCGTTACAGACGCCATTTTAACAGCTCCGTACAGCGCTTCCACCTGTCTGAAGTCAATGAAACTATACGAGACGAAGCGGGAATGTTTGAAAATATTCCACAAGAAATTTCCGGTTTTTTCAACCAAAATTGGCCGAGAAAAAAAATGTGTTGCATTACTTATTGAACTGCCCTCGTATAGCCACCCACAATGATGAGTGGCTGGAAATAGATATCAGATCAGCAGTGTCGACTTAAAATCGCCCAAAATATCCAGTTACAGGTTTTTATTGTGCTTATTTCCAGTAATATCCATAAACATGGAACACATATTGTAGAGCTATTTCCATTTGTCGTCATGTCTATTTTTGTGCTTATTTATTATAACAGATTCTGGTTTAGGCTTATGAAGCTGAGTGAATCTCGTTAGGTATCTTTCCACCACAGAAAAATCTTGGGTGGTAACTGCAAATCTATCCTGGAGTTCTTTTATTATCCAGTGATCTCCACCACGGTTATTTTAGACACAAATGTAATCTCATGCAAACTGAAATGCGACTTGGCACACCTCTAGGGATCACATATCTCTTCTTAGGAATATGAAAAACTGCCAAAAATTACCACCTTGTGTCCCATAGGACAGCAGAATTTGTCCACTACATTCGACGACGATGCGCAAGAAATCTTTGATCCAGAGCAACTATAAGAAGCTGTTTAGCGTTTAGCGTTCTGATACCAAAGACACTGCAACGCTAGGTCACAAATACTGGTGCTTCTGTCGTAATACCAGGTTTAGCATATTTCTTCAGCGTTCCTCCACAGCCATACTATACACATACGTAGAGGGTTGCCGAAAAATTGAATACTGATATGTAGTTCTTAAAACTGACTTTATAGAAACTTCAATTGGGATAGTAGCACCTGGCCAAGATAGTTCAATGGTTTTCTCGTCCTACAACCCCCCCCCCACCCCTACACACACACCCCCACCCCCCACCCTTCCCCGACTCTTGACTTAAAGCGTTGATAAACGGTAAGTTGAATGTCATGAATTAATTGTAAGCGCACAGGAGAACTACATCTACCGTGAATTATACGGATATCTGTGTAAGGCAACGAGGATCAGTTGTCAATGCGCATACTTCAGCTTTGTGGATCCTTCAAATTTTTACTTGAAATCTTACATAAAACACGCCTGATGCGATAGCACCACCGCTCGTGTTGTCATTGTTGGCCAAAAAATTTGCTATAGTTATCCAATTACGTCTTCTGACCATCAAACGTAATCAGAATTAAAAGGCGAGAACCAGTCGTGATATCGACTTGCGATACTTCATGTAGTTGTGTAGTTCAACGCTACATATATAGTTCAGCATTTTCTGCATTTTAACGTTAGCAATATCGACAGTGGGTTGACGACTCAAGCGCTCCTACTAATACGAAGTGTTCCGAAAATGCCGACACGTTATCCGGAGTGTTACGAGGCAAAAAAAAAAGAAAAAGATACAGGCTAACCAGCTCTGCGTCATCAATCCACGTCCGTCGTGATGACTGGCAGTTTCAGCTATCATTCAACGCCTCTCTTTTTCTGTCGAGTTGCTGCCTTTACAGCGTTAAAAGGATTAGTTCTTCGCCTTACGGCCGACCTTGCTGTGGTAAACACGCTGCTGCAAGCCATTTTTAAACGCGATCATTGAGTCGTCACGGTCCATTGGCTCGAGAAATGGAGGAACGCTATTTTCTGCGGTTCCACGAGTGCAATGAACGATGAATGTGAGCACTGCTGAAAATTCAGGTAGGAACGAAAACTACGGAAGTTTAAACGGAAAATACTTACGAGCTATTCACAAAAGCTTTCTAATGTAACACTTATCTCCATCTTAGAGGCAAATACGAGCTGTTGTATACCTTTGTTTTAAAGCTCAATGTGTTTTATCTTTTGCACGATTCATAGTGATGTACCAGCCAATAACACCAATAACACAAGCGGTAACGCCGGATAAAATGTATAGTTGTGCAGTTATCTAAGCAAAAATGTAAACTATTCGACAACGATTCAGAATCTGAGACAGTCGCTAGATACAAAAACCTTGGAGTAAGTTTGGATTTTTTTAGGTTGTATATAAAATAAAAGCCAGGTTTTAGTTAGTTTGAACCATCATGGGGTAATACGAGGGCCGTTCAGAAAGTAACCTCCGGTTGATTTAAAAAAATACACCAAGTTAAATAAAAATATTTTAATATATACATCTTACAACTACATCTTTGCACTATTTTTCTACATAGTCTCCATAGCGATTGAGGCACTTATCGTATCTCTTCACAAGCTTTGAAATTCCTTCTGCATAAAAATCACCCGCTTGTGCCTGGAGCCAGCCTGTGACCGCATCTTTGAGCTCTTCGTCGTCATCAAACCGCTGTGACCCGAGCCATTTCTTCAAATGCATGAAGAGGTGATAATCACTTGGCGCCAGGTCTGGGCTGTAAGGTGAATGGTTGATAACGTCCCACTTGAAGGACTCAAGAAGGGCCGTTCTGCGAGCAGAGTGAGGACGGGCGTTATCGTGCAAAAAACGATACCGGAAGTCAGCATACCACGGCGTTTGTTCTGTATAGCCCGTCGTAACTTTTTTATTGTTTCACAGTACACGTCTTGATTAATGGTCGTACCACGTTCCATGAATTCAACCAACAACACCCGTTTGGCATCCCAAAACACCGTTGCCATCAGTTTTCTGGCAGAAAAATCTTGCGAGGGTTTTCTTGGTTTGGTAGGCGAATTTGAATGTGCCCACATCTTTGATTGTTCTTTTGTCTCAGGGTTCACGTACTTAATCCAGGTTTCGTCACCGGTCACGATTCTGTTTAACAATGGTTCCTTTGGCTGTAAAAAACCTTATGACAGCACGCACTTCACATTTGGCGGGGTTTTCTATTGCAGCACACATTTCAAACTGCCACAAAAACTAAACTAGCGCAGGTACGACGTTCACTCGACCACGGCTTGATGCCGACTGACCTGTTGAGTGCGTGAACGCAGATGGCGTCGCTACTCCCCCCACAACCCGCACTGTGACCAATCGGAGGTTACTTTCTGAACCGCCCTCGTATATTCTTGTCTATGAAAGAGATTCCTCACAAAGGACTTGTGCGGCCTATACTGGAACATTCATGTGCAAGGGTTTAATACGAGTTAGGAGCAATGAGAGGAATCGTGAGTATGGAAAGAAAAATTCAGATTATTACAATCCTCTCGCTTGTATTGATTTTCAGAGTATAGCCGCAGATGCAGAAGAGCACAGAGTGAGCTAAATGAAGTTAACAGGTGTGGATGATGTTAAAACTTTTCCATCGGTTGTTATTTTGGGTACCCAGGGAAATATCAAGTAAGTTTTAATTGCTGCGTTCGGTTAAGCATCAAAGAGCAAAGGCAGTGGGTGAGGCTTCAGTCACGTTTGTTCCATCTGCTAACTAATATGAATTTTATACAAGGCCTTTTATTTTGTACGAGAGATGTACACTGATAAGTGAGAACATTATGACCACGCACCTAGTATCGATATAAACCCGTCCAGGTGATAGGAGCGTCACGTGGCGATGAATGATTGCTAGTCAGATACACGCACGGTACGTGTAGTATCAGTGAGCTTGCTGTCCGTGTATAGAATGGAGAAGGCGCGCGGCCTTTCTGAATTTGACCTAGGGCAGATTGTGATGTCCCGGAGGCTCGACACGAGCATTTCGGAAACTGCACTACTTGTCGGATGTTCGAGGAGTGCTGTGGCGAGTGTCTTCAACTCGTGGCGAAGCCAGGGTGAAACCACTTCCAGACATCATGGGGTTAGGCAGCCATCTCTCGTTACTGATGTCGGACGTCGTAAGCTGGGCAGATTGGTGAAACAGGACAGGCGGCGAACTGTGGCGGAACTAACATCAGACTTTAATGCTGGGCAGAGTACAAGTGTGTCTGAACACACACTGCACCGAACGCTCCTAACAGAGGGGCCTCCTCCCATGCATGTTCCAATGCTAACACCGTGACGTCGGCAGCTACGACTGAAATGGGCACGAAACCATTGGCATTGGACGTTGGCGCAGGGGCAGAGCGTTGCATGGTCTGACGAATCCCGATACCTTCTTCATCGTGCCGATGCGACGGCGCGAATCCGTCGCTTTCCAGGGGAACAGCTCCTTGGCACCTGTACTGCGGGACGGAGACAAGCTGGCTGCGTCTCCATTATGTTCTGGCGAACATTCACTTGGGCATCCATGTGTCCAGTGCAGCTCGTGGAAGGCACCATGGCGGACAATATGTATCTTACACTTGTTGCAGGCTATGTACACCCCTTCATGTCGAAAATGTTTCCAGATGGCAGTGGCATTTTTCAACAGGATAGTATGCCATATTACAAGGCCAGGAGTGTGATCTAGTGGTTCGAGGAACACATTGCCGAGTTCCAATTGATGTGCTGTTCCCCCGAACTCGCCAGATCTGAACCCGATCGAACACATCTGGGATGAGATTGAACGTGGCGTCAGAGCTCATCGCCTCCCCGCCCCCCCCCCCCCTCCCCCTCCCCGGAACTTATGGGAATTAGGTGACACGTGTGTTGAGATACGGTGCCAGATACCTCCAGCGCTCTACCAAGACCTCATTGCTTCCATGCCACGACGCGTCGCGGCTTTTACCCGTGCCAAAGATGGACATACCGGCTATTATGTAGGTGGTCGTAATGTTCTGGCTCGTCATGCGCAACTGCATCGTAATTTGTCTGTAAAGTAAGCTACAGCTTCCTCTGCACCTAGGGCTAACAATACTAAAACCCCAAAGTAAGGACACACTCAATGGGACTGATCAATAAGCTCTTAAGAAGGATCTCGATAATAGGGTAGAATAATGTAAATATTGATGACGTGACATGTGTATATCGGTGCTAGAATGGTTTATTTTTGCTTTTTTTGTTTTAAATACCAAAGGTATGATTGCCGTGCCTCTTATTTGTAGCGGAGGCCAGGTAATCGATGCTAGGTTCGCATGTTTTGTGGTTTTAAACAAACAAGTATGATTGCCGTAAAACAGTGATTGTCACGTTCTTAACGAAGTCCGGACTAATCCCTATAGGACTGGAAAACGAAATTTGAAACTTTGTGTCGTCCAACGCTTATTAATACATTATGAAACAAACGAAATAAAAAATGATCAAAACTCATCGCTCAGATAAAAAATATCTGCACGTATAAAATAAAGCAATGTTTCTGTGCTGCAGGCTATATTTTGAAAATCATGGAACTGTTGTTTCAACTTGCCTCATTAGATGATTTATTGTGTCTGGAATATGTTATATAAAGAAGACGCAACTGAATGAATATAGTATTTCGTTAAAAAATTCGTGCATCATACAAAAATTTAACTGTTAAGAGAAAAGCGGAAGGAAGGCCAAAGAATGTACATATCACAGATATCTCTAAGTTAAAAACATCGAAACATCGATTGTAAGCAGTGTGAACAGTTATCTTCTGTTTTCTTGACTAGCATAACAGATTCATTGTAAGAAAACAACAGTTGATGAGATTCAAAAACCAAAGTAAATTGTTGACGATACGAGTTGAAAACAAAAATCAAATGATCTTGATTCTCAAAGCAAAAGAATGTGCACACAACAAAAATCATAAAAATGTATGCGGACACTACATTAAAGGCGAAAAGTTGGAGGTGTCCACATCTACATCGTAACTGACGGTAGAGAGACCAGGGAGTAATAAAATGTAGACTTTCACGGCCGGAAATGTCATGTCCATTATAATTATCCGGCCTGTTATGCCGTGGTCGGTTTATGAATTCCGTGTCAATTCCCAACGTTTCGTCCCCGTCTGCGAAGGATATCTTCAAGCGGTACAGGAATACCTTAAGCCTGCCAAGGACCCTCGAAAACCATTCGAAAAAGCTGGAGTGTATAGGATCTCATGCAGCTGTGGAGATGTTTATGTGGGTACCACTAAAAGAACTGTTTCAAAACGTTTGAAAGAGCACAAGGGCAATTGTAGAAGAGGAGAAACGAAAGATCAACTGTTGCGAAACATGCTTTCGAGCCAGGTAACCACCATATTCGTTTCGAGGAGACGCAGGTACTAGCGGCCACAAGCGGATATTACGAAAGGCTCTACAGGGAGGCAATCAAAATCGCCAAACACCCTAATAATTTCAATCGAAAGGAGGAGGGCGAGAAATTAAACGGTATATGGATGCCGGTGCTGAAGAAGATGTGTACCACCCGTCCACCACTGGGTGATGGCAACGGCGATCGACGGCAGCGGACAGCGGCCAATTGCACTGACGTTTTCAAAACACGTGACGTCACGCCTCGGCGCGGGAGCGCGCGGACACGGAATTTAGCGGCAGTCAATAGCGAGCCAGTGGGTGTGTTGGACCTTCCATCGAGCTACAGACTCCCTTGAAGATATCCTCCGCAGACGGGGACGAAACGTTGTGAATTGAAACAGAATTCATCAACTGACCACGGCATAACAGTCCGGATAATTATAATGGGCAGACCAGTGGATACCATCAGCAATATAGCCATGTCTAGTGAAAAGATTGTCGTTTTCAAAGAAACCTTGAGTGTGATTACTTTACGTTAGTTACAAAAACGCCGGTAATCTGAAGATCAGTTTTGCAATATTTGTATTAGAATTAAATCAATAAGTATGAATTTGTGTATCACAAACGTAGGAGCTGTCCGCAGCTGTGGGCGTCTGAAAAAATCTACAATTACAATAATTTAACTGCTAACACCTAAGGTCTGAGCAGATCGTGGCCAAAAAAAGTATACTACTGCAACTGGGGCAAATGCTCTTGAATAATGTCAGAACTTCCAAAAATTAATAATCTGTAGGTAGTGAAACCTAGTATACGCGGCCCTCTTTTGCCTCCGTGATTACACCCACCTGGAACCCCTTTTGGTCTCGTGGGCTAAGAGAAACGGTCTTCCGTCAGCGGAACACGTCCGAGACATTCTCAGTACAAGCGGCCCCAGCCACACGCGCCTGCTGCGCCACGAATCTTCCATGCAAATTGCAGCCGCCAATCTGCACGAAAGTTGTCGCCCTGCCTCATTATTTATACCGTTAAACGCGATCTCCTTCTCCCCAGGCGCCGCGAAATATTCTCGTCGCCCCCATCTGACACGCTTCAGGAAAACTGGCAGCAGGACGCACTCAGCTGCGTGTTTGACGGTGGCTCGGGAGAATTGTTTGTGCAGACTTAGCGTTGATTAGTATTTCAGTAATGACTCGCAGAACTTGTAACCGTTAAATGCTAACAGTGTGCAGTGCTCATGCTCGGATTACGAGCGGCTAACAATTTTCTCACTTATCGAGCGAGGTAGCGCAGTAGTTAGCAAACTTAACGCGCATTCGGGAGGACGACGATGAAACCCACCTCCGGGCATCCAGAGTTAGGCTTTCCATGGTTTCTCTAAATCGCTCCAAGCAACTACCAGGATGATTCCTTTGAAAGGGCACGGCCGATTTTATTCCCCACCCTTGAGGCAATCCGACCTTTTGCTCCGCCTGAATCATCTCCACGTAGACGGGGCGTTAAACCCAATCTTCCTGTATCTCTTTTTTTAATTTCCTTTATTAGTAACAAGATCCGACACCTCCTTTCATACCAAAACTAACAAACGCCAGGAGGAATTATCCAGATGTCGAGCGTGCTGCTGTAGTTATTAAAAGGCAAAGTCATGCTCCCGATTTGGTCCCGAATAGAGAGACTGAACCTGCATTTATTTGTCTTTCCGTATGGCAACATAACGTCATCCATCCAGATTTCAGGAAGTTAAAAAATGTTCAAATGTATGTGAAATCTTATGGCACATAACTGCTAAGGTCATCAGCCCCTAAGCTTACACACTACTTAACCTAAATTATCCTAAGGACAAACACACACACCCATGCCCGAGGGAGGACTCGAACCGCCGCTGGGACCAGCCGCACAGTCAACGACTGCAGCGCCTGAGACCGCTCGGCTAATCCCGGGTGGCATTTCAAGAAGTGTAGTTACTTAAACCCTATGTATCCTACGAATTGCATTCAACTGTGTTTAGAAGATACACAAAGTAACGACATATTTAAAATTTATGCTCGAGGCGGGGCTTGAAACAGCATTAAAGAGGTTGCGACGCTACCCTAAGCCAAATAAAAACTGCTACGGGAATGCGGTTTTGAAACAGAAAGAGGTAGCTCAATAGTTAACACACTGGGGTTTCATTCGGGAGGACCGGCGTCATTAGGTTTTCCTAATTTGGAGAATCTCGTTCAGTATGCAGAATCAAAGCCGCCGTTACTGGCTTGGAGAGTAAAGCTTAACTTTTTAACATTCGGGGTGGATGAGGGAAGTACGCGAAATCGATACGTTACTGGATGTACAAGTTAGTCAAAAGGAAAGTGCCTCGGAAATTACGTACCAGTTACCAATCTTAGCGCTATTCAACGACTGTGCAACGTATTGACAAGGTTTTTATGATGGATAATGACGCATGTTCAGTGAGTTCACATTTCCATACAGGATGAACCACACGTAATTAGAAAAAAATGAAAAACTGAGAATCCTATTCTCGTGGTGCCATTACGTCTGAAACCACCACAGTACGTGCAGGTTGGTTTTGAAATTCGTACTCGCGCACAACAGAAGATTTCTGTGGATAAAGATGAAGATCGTTCTTTATGTTGTCCTAACACGACGATGAGTTAATTCTCACTAGCACAGCTAACCGGTGCTACGATTCATCTGCAGACTATTTTGTGCTTTAATCATGATTTCTAGTGCTCCAATTCATTTCAGACAGATTTTTTTTCAATGATATCTTCGCTGTTAAGTTACCGTCGACACGAAATGCCAAGACACTTTCCGGGCGGTAGTAGTAAGCTGCTGTAGTGAGCTTTCGAGAAAATTTTACAAGATTCAATCCCTGCATGTAATGTAAGAATGGTGTGTAATAAGATACGATCCATAAGTAAATGAGAAATGTCCGAAAACTTAACACTACAGTGTTCCGACTGCTACATTCAACACGTATTGGCTTCCCCATTCCCAGAGAACAGATTTACGTTAGAGACGTGTGTTCCTTTTACCAATGAGACTAAATCAAAATAAGAAAAAGAAAAAAAATGTACCTCTGAATCTCATAAGCAGTAACACTAAGGTCTGAATATTCTACAGACAACTTCAGTACGAACGGAGCACTAGCTCAGTCGGAGTGTGGTCGAAGCAATCGGTTGCGGCATTTTTGATGGAAACATCACGGAATGACTTTGGGGAAGTCAGATCCCCTGTCAGTCAGAGCAAAATTTGAATTCATCTTCTCTACAGGCGATCTTCTTGTATACATTTTACTGATGGTTAGTAATTACGCCATTACGATGCGTGTTTCTTTGCGGTGCGAACGTTTCAACTTGGCTGTGCAGACAAGCAAGACTAATACGTTAAACTGGAAAGAGCTGTAATGTCCTTTGGAACTTATGGTAGACATTATTTGATTTCAGCTCGATTTGAGTTTATTATGTAATAGCATTTCAGTGAGGAGCGATACTGCAATAAAGGATACAACCGAGTCGCTGCAAGGGCTTTGTCCTGTGAGAGCACACATGCTCCACACATCTGCAAGCAATAACGTCGCTGCCAGAGCGACAACAGGCGGTACATCATAACGAAGCGGTACAGAATATGCGGCATTCTGGACAGGTTGCTTATTTGTATGTCTCCTTAAGGAATTTAAAATGCGCTCTAATGCTAACTGTAAACTTTCGTGAAGGCTGTTTCTAAAGCTTGCTTTTCCCTCGTTTATGAGATTAATACACTGTTCTATCCTATTCAACGGTCTTTTGCGACGTATATTTACTGCACATGCATACGTTTGATGTTGCCGTAAACATCAGTAGCGATTTCCTGAAAATGCATACATTTGCATTATCCACAAGTGATCTGCTCTTCTGTTTTTGGAGCGGTAACAGTATGCAGCAAGAGCATGATAACATTACACTCACGCTCAATGAACTTTCTACACGATAATGAAATGAAAGAAGGAAGATTTATAGTTTGATGTCCCGCCGCCTACGATTTCAATAGAGACAGAGCACAGGAATGATTGAACAAGGATGAGGAAGGAAATTACTTTCAAAGGAGTCACACTGCATTCATCTTAGAGTACGTAGGTGAAGCCACGAAACAAGTAATAGCTGGATGGTCCTATGGGTACATGAACGCCAACCTTCCGGAATGCGATTCTAGTGCCTCAACTACGGTGTCACCAAGCTCGGTCAATAAACAAAGGGTCCACATCATATTTTTAAGAATATTGCCACACACGCGAATGTGGAGCAATCACCTATCACACTTTATTAAAGGCAGGTCTGCACCTGAGGTGGAAACAACGCTGCTGTGATGTGCAAACAAACAGAGTCGCTAACGGAATCAAAGATCAGATGCCGTTAGTGCAAATGCAGGACGTTTTAAGTTTTCGTCTCCGGACGAGTTGTTGCCTTCGGTAGTTCTCGAAATAAATCCATAGCATTTACTTGGTGTCTTGTACAATGCATTCTGACAAGGAGCAGATAGATTTGATGGCTCATTACTGGGCATTTTTTAAGGCTTAATGTTAGAACGTAATGTCAGATAGGCAGCACATTCTCAAGTAATCTCACCGGGTAAATCAAGTTCGGGTCAAAGACCTGCAGCCACATAATAACTGCATTGAAGCATTAACTCCGGGGGATCCCGTTTGAGAATTGTATCAGCACGAGCTGAGGCACTTCAAAAACGCCGTCAGCTGTCGTGCTAGCGGGGAGCGCATATCAAATTAGGTGACTATTGTGCGTCAATTCGAGGGTGTGAGCGAGGAGAAAGGAACCGTATTAACAAAAGGCTACAACATCCTCGGGCCGTGCTGGAGTGAGATAAGTGCTGCCGGCAGCGGGCGTATGGTAGCAGGGCATTCAGCTCAGATAATCTCGGCGATAAAAGCATGGTACACAGTCAAGTCACTGCATCGACAATCTTGTTAGCACTAAACTGAATTTTCTCAAAGAATGGGAGAGATAAGGCGTAGTCATGTAATTATTTGATGTCGGAGGTTTGTTGTTTTGGTTGTTACTAGACGAGTCTACCTTAGCGAGCGTTTCCGATCAGCTGATCACAGACAACAGCGTGACTCACTCGCCAGTTATTTATAGATGTTTCACGTTCTTCAGTGCTTCCGGGATTAGCCTGGAGTTCTTAGAATAGGTATTTGTAACAAGCACATTCTTCCTCTGCACACAACGAAAGTATCCTGTATCGAGCAGAAATGAAACAAAAACATCGATTGTGCAGGAATGTTGTGATGCTGCGTTGGAATAACTGCATTGCACCCAAATGATAACAAAATAGTTGCTGTGTTATTAATTTCACCGGCTTGCAACGTCCTTCCGCCGCAAACGTCAGTGTCAGGCAGGAATAAACAAAGGCTCTTACCGAAAAAGTCCTCCCAGCTGAGAGATCCATCCGAATCCCATTCGTCACTTGTTGCCATGGTTCCCGGAAAATGCACTGATGTCATAGTTCACAACTGTCAGTAAGGAAGGCTCGCGTCGCTACGCGAGCATTGTTGACAGAGTACCCGCACTTCCGGAAAAATAAAACGCCGGTGCAGACAGGGTCCAGCGCGGTGGCCCATACAGAATGAACTTGAACCCTGCGTCCACGCCGGCCGCCGCAGCGGGCGCCCGCGAGCCGGTCCGCGCCCACGCAACGCTGCCTCGCACGCACTCACGCTGCTGGGCGTCCACCGCCCGACCGCACGCACCTTTCATTCATGGGGCACTGACAGCCTGCGCTCGCCGTCGCCGGCAGCGCGCCCACTCGTGCTGCCACCCGGCGGCAGTAGGCTGCACTGCGTGAGCGCGGCACTGCTGCCAACTTCATTGTAAGCAGCAATCTCAAAAACGGTTCAAGTTCTACATTACTTAGCTCGATGCTTCCACTTCACAGTTGACTCTCGAAGGTTGTCTAAATTGTCGCTGTTTTCTGTTACGAAATCGCTTTGCACTTGCGGTTTCGTGGTAACCCCCAAGATTTTAAAACGGGTAACCTGACTCCTATTGTTGAAAGACAACATGACTGCATCCTAATTTTGTATTCGATTGCATTTAACTATAGCAAGCTGGGGATAGGAATAACAGACCGGCTAAAACCGACAGCCGTATTTTAGGGTCTTTTACTAATAACCGGGTAAAATATCGGTATATTAATTTGTTATAGTAGTGATGCTACGATTTCTTGTATTTACATAAAACTTTTTTAAAAAATTAGTAATTCGTAAAATTTCCAATGCCTTCAAATATTGGGTTATTATAGCAAATAGAATAAACCATCAGTACTATTTTAATGATGACACTGACAGTTAGAAACAAGCAAAAAACAACTGCAATAAGAATCGGTACAGTATTGGTGAGACAATAATGTATCCGTTATCCTTTACTACCCAGAAGCAGTGATCCTTTCTCTTTTTTTTTTTTTTTTTTTTTTTTTTTTTGAGCAGAGTAAAAGGTATTCGCTGTGCCTGTCGTTTGTTGCCCAAAGATATTTAAAGATATTTACTGGTATCTTAGGCTGTAAGACACGTTGCTCACGAAAGATTGGCATCGTCTTTGAATGATATTGTTTTTGACGAAGGGAACCGACTAACAGATTAGCACATTATAGAATGAGTACTTATGAACGTGCGAGGTGCCGGGGCTAGCAGTGTATTTAACACTAAATTCTTCTAGAATTTTCTTATGTAAATGGTGCTCTAAGCCCCCCCCCCCCTTATTCTAACTCTGACTTATGCTGTTGCACATGGATTAAGAAGAAACGCGAACTGACTGTAATCGACCCTGCAAGTGGGGTTTGGCACCTGCAATAATGTAATTTGATAGAAATTAATTAAATAAAGGAAAGTTTCACTAACATAGTGAGAAATGAAAGGTTTGCTCTACCGATTAACAGAATGAAAGTTCTGTCCAAAATTACAATTTCATTTATTATGACTAAACTCAAAATAATAAACAAAATACATGAAACATTTACAGTACATCAAATTGGATACTCAAATAAATGCTGTGAAGGTGAAGTTGTCCCTAAACTAGATTGTGACATTTATGATGAAGTGGTATGTGGAGCCAATTCCTTGCAACTCAAATCTTAAGAGAAACACACAGCCAACCCAACATTGATTGCTGCTACAGTAGTGAGAACTCAGACAATGAACACCCAAGACAGAACAAAGTGAGAAAAGACGAACAGGCGCGCTCTGCTGAGCTCTGATTATCACATAGCAAAATTCCCTAAGCTGCCGGTGCTGCGGACATACATTACCAAGCTGTCTTCTTAACTGCAAGAACACGATCTGGCGTACCGGAAGCGATGGCTGGTTGCTTCGACGTCCCGTGGTGGTGATGATAATGTCGCGAGTATAGCCCGAAACACATTATCCTGATCTGGTTGTTCCAGACTAATGACTTCCTATCAATACAAGTGCGCCTCTGAGGGAGACGAAAAAGGTCGCCACACAATCACTGATGGTACAGTGATTGATTTTACAAGCGAAGTCACACAGTAGCTCTGACACAACTTTAGCCAAAACTGCTCAAGACAGACAACATAGGCCACTTGTACGCAGAACGCTCAATTGCCAACTGTACTCGGAAAGTTACGTTGAAGTCGAAACTTCAGCAACTTCGTCAAACAGTTACAATGAAATAAAAATATATTAGACAGCCAACGGAAGGCAGGCTGTCCAGAGCAGCGAGAGCTCAGTCTTGTAACCTACTCTGACCGAAAGGCGAGAGCCGACCCCCACAAGAGCACCTGTACCAACCGAACACAGAACATTCCCGCCCCCATGATAGTGGCTGTGGTTAAACGTTCCAATCAGCAACTCGAAAACTCGCGGAAAATTCCACTCTACTGCCAAAGCACTACCATTCCACCAATGGAGATTCTTGGCGCCAATTTCTGCGCCGATTTTGCTACGTCACGGAGCTATGCCCTGAGCCAGCCAATCACAGTTACGATTTTGCAGAAAACGTGGGAATTTTCCCGCCAATGCTGCCTGGCAACACAAGTCATTCCCACGCCTCGAGCCGGCCGGAGTGGCCGAGCGGTTCTAGGCGCTACAGTCTGGAACCGCGCTACCGCTATGGTCGCAGGTTCGAATCCTGCCTCGGGCATGGATGTGTGTGATGTCTTTAGGTTAGTTAGGTTTAAGTAGTTCTAAGTTCTAGGGGACTGATGACCTCAGATGTTAAGTCCCTTAGTGCTCAGAGCCATTTGAACCATTTTTGAACCCACGCCACGCTGGTAGCCCGCCAGAAAGTGTTTTCGCTAAGTTTCTGCGAAGTAACGGAATCTCTAGCCCAGCCGCTCCTTCAGGCCCCTGCGGGCGTGTCTCCACCACTATTATGACAATGTCGGCGTCTGGAAAGCATTCACTCGACTCCCTCACACCCATCGGCTTAACTCCTTCAAGATCAGCAGAACCCGCCTGTCACCGGACCACCCGGGTGACGAGAGACGCTGCGTGGGAAGTCCGCGTGTGAAGGAATAGCAACTAGTCACCGCACGCAATTAGAGGGGAAAATCGAATTTCTCAGAGTAAGATAGAAATATGAGAGGGGGCTTCTGCCACCCCTCAAATGGATTGAACAAAAATATTGCCTATCAGATTAATTCATAACTGAAATTTCAAATACAGTCAAGTAATTGCTTCTGGTAAATATTCAATTTCAGCTACTATCTAAATTGTTCAGTTGAATTTTTTGTCATTAAAAAAACAGTTGTATTATAATTCCTCTTAAAAAGTAAATAATTATAGTTGACTAAAAACGGGTTGTTCATTTGAAGTGATAAAACAAAAAGAACACTACAAATTTTACACAAAAATATATTATTTGTCTACCATTTTTATGAAATAACAAAAGAGAAATGTGCTTAAGGCAACAGCAACAAATAAAAATTTTAACAATTCTTTCATTTTTTGTACTTGATCCGCTGTCGCCTTTATCTGTTTTTAGCCATGGAAACAGACAACATAACATGAAGAATAGTGCTCTCCAACCTTTGTTATCACTCCCTAGCACCCACTATTTCTAATGGCCAAATAATTGTATGACCCTCGATAATAGCATGATTTTTGAAAAATTAAAAGACAGAATTGGAATCAGTACTAGTTATTTTTCTTGTATTATTCAACCCATCACTACTTTTCGAGAAAAGAAGCTGACAGTATACAAACGATCTTTAATTTATCTACTTTATTTCATATTTTGATTCTAGGTATCTTGAAAAAAGTATAATGCAAAACTCTGACGGAGTCTTAGAATTTTTCAATCATTGTTCCATGTTTATCTGTAGTACTACAAATAATCGCATAAAAATCTGAAAATCGGTAATTTCAGAAATTGTACCTTTTGAGTGGTTTTAACTGCCAGGTTAAGCTGACGATGAAAAAAAAAAAATACGATATAACCGAAAAACAGTTCTTTCAGGGATAACTGTCACCCCTACAGCAGTCTCTCGATTATCAGAGACCTCATTATCCGGTCTGCGGATTGTCCGTGCGATTTTTAACTGATTAAAACACACAGCTTGAAGTATTATGTGGTAGGACTCAATTTTCGGTTAGAATACACTACATTACATGTGATATTTATGATACTAATACTCATCTGCGCGACGTATTTGAACGAAGTTCTGGTTTTAAAACAGAGGTCGAAAAGATCTGTGAGTGGTTAAATAGTGATGCGTACGAACTGGGTTTGGACCAGCTAAGAGACACGGATTTAGTGAACAAACTGTGTTCGCTAAACGAAGAGAGTGAAGACGAGGCGATCGAGAAATCCCTTATCGCACACAGTGAGGCCCTGAAAGACATTGGTCCTTTATTATAGTAAGCAGGATATAACTCTTTCGATTATATCGATGTTTTTACTCTCTGTAAAATGAGAGCCGTCGTCAGGAAAGAAGTAGATGAAAGACAGAAATAGAAAAAAAAGACGATTATTTCCTGAAATGACACTGAAAGCAAGTGGTGCGAAATATAGAGTCTTTTAAACGCATTTTTGTAAAGAAGTTGACAGTTCCGAGGGCTTTCAAGCACAACATGACTTGGTTTTGCTATCCGTCTCGGTATATCAGGACCGTCACCGTCATGGACTTCTTGTCCCAAAATCCCGACAAGACCCGATTTTGCAAATACAGTTACGGCTTGGCTCAAGTACTGAAGTAACGCCATCCGTTAGCACAACATGCAAAGGCAGTATCAGTTTTATTTATGTCAACAAGCTTATGTAGCCAACATTGTCTCACCGAAGGCGTTGCAAGTCACGTATGCTTTATCGACGACGCAAGCATCTTCTAGATCTAGCGCCAACAGTCGCGGAAACACCAGACTTCTACTACGCTTCTAGTACGCTGCTGGAACTATCTAAGCAGCGCCACGCGGTTAAATCGGGCAGTTCCCATTTGAGCAGCGATGTGATAAGACGACTCTTTCTAAACGTAATACAAACAACGAGTGCTAGTTAGCAATGTTTGAAGTGTTTACTGCGGGTATATAGGGCGTGAGGTGTACAGTGACGTATACTTCGATGACTAACGTGTTATTGTCGACTGTTTACAGTCTAATAAGCTTGTTATAGCTTAGAAAAATGCTCAAGACGGAAAGAGAAAATGTCATTTTTGGATGATTATTCAGAAGAGTGGTCTTTTGTCGAGGAATGACTTATGGATCAGGAAGCATTGAGTGGGATTTGTAGCTGTTTCATCTCAGTAACTCACGGAGGTAAAGCAGATGTGAGGCGTAACATTTCTACGAAGGATCATACAAACAGATTTGCGGCAGCATCGACATCAATGACTAAAGAAGATACCCTGGAAGAACTGTTCGTTGCTGCTACAGACTAACAACAGCTTATAGAGTTGTCAAGCATCATCAGTCCTTCAGTTCTCTTGAGCGTACTGTAAAACTGTTGTCGCAATGTATCCTGACTCCAAAGTCGCCGCAAAGCAGTCTACAGCCAGGACCAAAGCTACAGAGATGTCAAAAGTATTCTTCCACCACACTCCCAGTTCGAATGCGTAAAACAATTGCAAGAAGTTTCATTTTACGGCCTAGTCACCGACGCATCAAACCACAAGGCTGAAAAGATGTTTCCTTTAGTTGTTCAATACTTTGCTGAAATTGACAGGAGTTGTTAAGGTTTGATTCGCTGAATAACGAAACGTCGGAGAAATTGGAAAATTTTGTCTAGACACTTTAAGACAACTGCAAATTCCATTAGATAAATTAATTGCTTTGTGTGGAGACAATACCAATGCCAACTTCGGAGGGCTTCACCGACGCAGCGAGCGGAATGCGTTTCACCAAATTAGAGAAGAACTAGGAAAAGATGTAGAAGGTATCGGATGCGCTGCTCACATTCTCCACAATACTATATCAAGCGCTGCTGGAATCTTAACTGTCGACATCGTAATAATCGTAATGAAAATATTCAATTATTTTTCAATATACACGGGAACGACAGAGAAGCTGAAAGGGTTCTGCTAATATGTTGACGTAAATCATAAGATTCTTCTGTCTCATTTAAAAACAAGATGGCTATTGTTGATGCCGCAGTTGTGAGAATTCTTAAGGTTTGGCTTCCATTAAAATAATTTTTTTTGACGCCGAAGACAGACCATCTAAGACTATCTGAATAACTTCAGATTTTTTCCATAATTCGATTAGTGAAATTTACTTCATGTTTCTGCAGTTAAATTTAATATATACAGGGTGGTCCATTGATCGTGACCGGCCCAAATATCTCACGAAATAAGCATCAAACGAAACTCGTCTAGCTTGAAGGGGGAAACCAGATGGCGCTATGGTTGGCCCGCTAGATGGCGCTGCTATAGGTCAAACGGATATCAACTGCGTTTTTTAGAGTAGGAACCCCCATTTTTATTACATATTCGTGTAGTACGTAAAGAAATATGAATGTTTTAGTAGGACCACTTTTTCGCTTTGTGATAGATGGCACTGTAATAGTCACAAACGCCAGTGCGGATGGTATTTGCGTCGTGATGCATTACCCGTGTTAAAATGGGCCGTCTGGAATCCATCCTTACCCGACGCATCTACCAGAATCTCCGCCAGCATCGCCTCCTTCCCGTTACCCAGTGTGGCTTTCGGCCGTCCTTCTGTACCGATGACCTTTTCCTTCACCTCACTCATTTCCTCTCCGAACAGCTTCCTCTCCCTCGACCTCGAACGCGCCTATGACCGTGTGTGGCATTCCGGTCTCCTCTTCAAGCTCCAAACCTTCGCCCTTCCTATTAACTACGTCCATCTGATCGGGTCCTTTCTTTCCCAACGTCCTTCCTACATCACCATCCATAACACGGATTCCTACACCTTTTTCCCCTCCGCCGGTGTGCCCCAAGGTTCCGTCCTCTCCCCTCTTCTGTACCTTTTGTATACGGTGGACATGCCGCCGCCATCACCCCCCATCCACCTTCTCCAGTACGCCGATGACACCACCTTCCTTGCCCTCGCCCCCACCCTGCAGCGCTCCCAACACCTTCTCCAATCCCATCTTTACCGGTTCACCACTTGGTGCAACCAGTGGTTGCTCAGAGTCAATCCTTCCAAAACCCAGGTGATCATTGTAGGCAAACGCACCCCTTCCTTCCGCCTCCACGACTTCTATGTCACCATCTACGGCCGTCCTATCGCCCTCACCCCCACCCTTACCTTGGCGTCACCCTTGACCGTTGCCCCTCCTGGACCCCCCCCCCCCCCCCATCTCCGGACAATCCAAGTCAAGGCATGCTCCTGACTCCGTCTCCTCAAGCTCCTTTCTGGCCGTACATGGGGTCTGGACCCCTCCACCATCCTCCACACCCATAAATCCCTCATCCACCCTATCCTCTGCTATGCCCACCCTGCCTGGATCTCTGCCCCTCCTACCTTTTACAAATCCCTTCCAAACCTCGAACGCCATGCTCTTCGCCTCGCCTATCCCATCCGTCTCCCCTCCCCATGCAAGTCCTGTACGACCTTATTCCATTCCCCCACCTCCTCCTTTTCCTCAAACGGATTCGGATCCTCTACACCTCCCGTAAACTAGATCCTCCTCACCCGCTTGTCTCTCACATCCTCTCCCACCCCCGTCCGCTGCCGCGCCTGTATTTCCACGTCCCACCTGCTCTCCATCTCTCCACTCTCCATACCCTCTCCCAAGGTGGCTTCCAACAGCTCCCCCTCCCTGATGATGCCCTCCTCCCCTCCATCTACCCCTCCTATCAACTTTGATCCTCGCCTCCCACTTCCTGTGTTTTTTCCTCAGGGCACCCTCTCTCCCTTCTCTCTCCCCTCCCTCCCTCCTCCCTCCCTCCTCCCTCCCTCCTTCCTCCCTTCCTCCTCCTCCTCCCCCAGGCTCCCTACCCCCCCATACCTTCATTCCTCCCCCCATCTCCCCTCCCATTGGCATCTCTGCTCTCCCCTCTCCCTCCTCCACCACCTTCTTCCCCTCTTGGCAGGTCCATGGACTTGCACACGTTAAGTGGACATTCGCGCGCCAGAGATCATCGCCATCAGTTTAGTGTATGTGCCGTGGTGTTTGTGATTCAGTGTTTTTCGTCCCCGCGCTTCTTCGTTCGCATGTGTCGTCTAAATCATCAGTGTTTGTGCACAGTGCCGACAGTTTTCTTGTTTTTCGTCGAGTGTGAACGGCTTCATGTTTTTTAATTATTGTGTTATTGTATCTACTGTTTTTAACCACCATTTTGGTACTTTTCTGTCTTCATTTGTTTTCTCTTTTTTTGTACTGCTTGTGGCTGAAGAGCAGAGAAAAATTTTTCCGGTGCCATCCCACCTTGTATGTAGTGCAAAATGACAATAAAGGAAAAAAAATGGACCAATTGCGGAAAAGGACGATATCGTGTTGATGTATGGCTATTTGCGCAGACAAATTGCGCAAGAATGTGGAATCTCAAAAACGTCGGTGTTGAGAATGCTACATCAACATCGATTGCACCCGTACCATATTTATATGCACCAGGAATTGCATGGCGACGACTTTGAACGTCGTGTACAGTTCTGCTACTGGTCACAAGAGAAATTACGGGACGATGACAGATTTTCTGCACACGTTCTATTTAGCGACGAACCGTCATTCACCAACAGCGGTAACCTAGACCGGCATAATATGCACTACTGGGCAACAGAAAATCCACGATGGCTGCGACAAGTGGAACATCAGCGACCTTAGTGGATTAATGTATGGTACGGCATTATGGAAGGATGGATAATTGGCCCCCATTTTATCGACGGCAATCTGAATGGTGCAATGTATGCTGATTTCCCACGTAATGTTCTACCGATGTTACTACGAGATGTTACGCTGCATGACAGAATGGCGATGTACTTCCAACATGATGGATGTCCAGCACGTAGCTCGCGTGCGGCTGAAGCGGTATTGAATAGCATATTTCATGACAGGTGGATTGGTCGTCGAAGCACCATACCATGGCCCGCACGTTCACCGCATCTGACGTCCCCGGATTTCCTTCTATGGGGAAAGTTGAAGGATATTTGGTATCGACATGCACCGACAACGCCTGTCAATATGCGTCAGCGCATTGTCAATGCATGTACGAACGTTACGGAAGGCGAACTACTCGCTGTTGAGAGGAATGTCGTTACACGTATTGCCAAATGCATTGAGGTTGACGGACATCTTTTTGAGCATTTAATGCATTAATGTGGTATTTACAGGTAATCACCCTGTAATGGCATGCGTTCTCAGATATGATAAGTTCACAAAGGTACACATATCACATTAGAACAACCGAAATAAAATGTTGAAACGTACCAACGTTCTGTATTTTAATTTAAAAAACCTACCTGTTACCAACTGTTCGTCTAAAATTGTGAGCCATTTGTTTGTGACTATTACAGCACCATCTATCACAAAGCGAAAAAAGTGGTCCAACTAAAACATTCATATTTCTTTACGTACTACCCGAATATGTTATAAAAATGGGGTTCCTATTTAAAAAAAAAAAAAAACAAAACGCAGTTGATATCCGTTTGACCTATGGCAGCGCCATCTAGAGGGCAACCATAGCGTCATCTAATTTCCACCTTCAAGCTAGACGAGTTTCGTTTGATGTTTATTTCGTGAGATATTTGGCCCGGTCACGATCAATGGACCACCTGTATATGAAGAATAAAGTCTCGATGACTGTTATAAGAAATATATTAATCGATACTCAAAGATGTCTGAATGAAAGGAAGACTGCCAATTTTATTGGCTTGCAAACGAAGATGAGAATTTGAACAAATTAAAGAAAGAGAACCCCAACCAAGAAATAATTAATTTGATTGCCAAGTATGAGGAATAAACAATGGCTCTCTGCACTATAGCATTTGATTACTTAGAGAAATGGGTTATTTCTCCTAATAAATGTCAAGTATTTGATTGGATGACGCTACCTGAAACCCCAGATTGAGTGATGATTAAAAACACTATTATATATCTGACTAAAAATGAAATATATGTATCTGAAGAGCTTTTTAGAAACTAAGAGTGACTCGGAAGAATGGAAGTCTAAACAATCCCTGGAAGAAATGCTGAATGCAAAAGCCAACTGTTAAAATTATGCGAGTATTTGTTTTCTATCCCCGCACACAACGCTACTGTGGAAAGACTATTTCCGCTGATACGATATTGCAGTTCCTGTGTTATTGTGATCATGATGCAAAGTTCCTTTGGTTATGCGTGCATGTCCAAAGGAACATACACCGCGGCGACCACAGCCGTTGCGAAACACATCAAATGAATTGGCCATTGCGAATAAGGGTTATCTTCAGCTGTAGGATGGAATGACGACAATGTAAATTTGTGCCCGACCAGGACTCGAATCCGGATTCCCCGCTTATAGCGAGCGGTTGCCTTACCATTTGGCTATCCGTACACGACTCACGGGCACACCCAAAGTTCCATAACTCGTTAACCACGTGTCTGCGGCCTGTACTCGTACATACATTATGTATGCTCCCGTACAGGTCAGGCGTTGTACTTGAAAGTCGCTTGCCCGGTATCGGCAGATAAATACAATATTGCAGTTTCTGTGTTATTCTGATTACGGTGCAAAGCACTGTGGCGACCACAGCCGATACGAAACACAATTTTTGTTGTTGTCGTCTTTCCATTCTACAGCTGAAGGTAGTCCTTATTTGGAACTGCGAATTCATTTGATGTGATTTTCGCTGATGTCCGCCTAGTGGACTGATGAAAGAAATCGACTGCTGCCAGGAACTGTGGAATCAATCTCGCGGTGCCAGTTTAACTACAAGCTGACTTGCATGGAGTTTTATAAATATGTAAAAAGAAAAAAAAAGACCCGCTGAAAAAGATGATGTCTATTTGGTGTACCAGCTACTTCTGCTTCAAGAAGTTTCATGTATCTGCGTTACAAATAATTATTAATTATATTAAATAAATTTTTTGCTTCATTTCTACACCACCATCTCAGAGTGCCCCAACGAAGTTCAAGCTAGATATGGCAACCCTAAATGTGAAGCATTTGTTTCAAATACAGTAAACAGTATTTCCCGTTAAGAACATCTGTATTTTGGGTTATTTCTAGTTTTCGGTTATCCGCGCAGTCTCGGATCCGCATTAACCTTGGTAATCGGGAGCTGTTTCCCGTTCAGCAGTGTGTCAATCCCCTTGTCCACGACAAGAATTTTCGCCGGACCGGAGTTTCTACCGTCCGGTAGAAAACGGGCGGCCTTGTCCACGGAGATGGTAGGCGCGCCGGAACTAGTGCGGTCCAGCTGTGTGCAAGGGAGTGGCAGGGTGGACAATATGGATGTTAGCACCCTCATTGCACTCTACTGCTTTTCTATAAAGGAGCAGCGTCGACATAGGAAGTATTGGGTGCATCCTGTGTTGCAAAACCGATTTAACTTTGGTGCCTTCGGTACGCTATACGAAAAACTACAACAGGACGTCACAAACCATGTAAACTTTTTCAGGATGTCTAAAACAATGTCTTATTAGTAACATGAAGACACCAGCATGCGGAACTGCATTTCTCCTTCTGAATTGCTTTCAGTGACGCTGAGGTGAGTGTGCAATTGAAATTTACTTGTTAGGAAATGTTTATTTTCTGTACAGAAATTAACACCAAATTTAAAAAACGTTCTTTTTAAGCCAACTGGAAAATCAAAGAACAAAGTTGTATTAAGATCTTAATAAGAAAAACCACTGTTCATTTTACAATTCCCTCCATAAATAGAAAGTTTCAGAAGTATGAGACAATGTGGAAGCAGAACTTGTATACAGTTCCAAACACGTGTCTTCATTAGGTGGAGCAGTTGTACCAGTTGGGACTTGAGAGTGTTCTGCAGGGGTGTACAGTGAATTGTTATAATATTGATTAGGCTGTGACGTATGGTACGATGATGAACCACTGAAAGTTCGGTATTCATGTGACGACGCATGATCCGAGGAAACGTGAGGAGAAAGCTGGTGCACACTTCTGTTTTCTTGTCTTGACGAAATTGTTTTGATGAGTTTCATGGCTTCATATTGGAAATCTACGATATTTTCACTGTTAAATTTATCTACAGTTGGTGCAGTCCCCTTAGAAAAAAGACATACTTCTACTCTGACCCTCCTCAGTAGATGCATCAGTGATGGTCATCAATTTCCTGTACGGTTCATTTGTTCCTCTCTTGTGTTTCTGTGCGTTTTATTTACGTTATGAGAATGTGCTTAGTCTGCTTGTCGTCAGGGTTTTCGTTGTCACTATTATCAGGCATATTTCAAGAACTTGGTCTATCTGATATTTTTAACAGAAATTGTAGTTGCACATAAAACATGTACTATATTTCGGCTTCTTGTTTGTTCAAGAACGGCTTTTATTCTCTTCCTTCAATTTTAGGTTACATTTCATCCAGTTATCTCTGATGTTGTCACATTTTTTCATTAAAATCTTTCCTAGATACTCAAAGGGAACTGCCTTATATGTTCGTAGGGGACGAAACATTTACGTTGAATAATAGTATACTTCTTCCCCATGGTGGCCGAAAACCTGACCTCAATAAGAATATTTTTAACTATCGCTTAAGTAAAGCAAGATGATTTATAGTGTGTGCATTAGACACAGTGGATTTTTCGCCGATGTTTAAATGTCTCCACTGGTTTTTCGACTGCTATAGTGAAGCCTTGTGCTATTCTAAAACATTTCATCCATAAAGAAGAGGAACTTGGTACTACGTGTGCTGATATGACTATAGCTGTGCACTCTGAACTACTCGAACTGTTGCATTCACAAGCAGCACGTGGTGATGTATCAGCTATCAGTTTGAGAAACCAATCTGCTGATTACGTTGTTTCGAAAACTGGGAAAATTCCATGGCAGAATAAGTTCGCCTAATGCATGCATACGTTGTGTGAAACTGGCAATAATTATTGAAAGAATAAATGTATTGTGTATTAATAAAAATTAAACAAAATAAATCTGAGGTGACATTAAACTACAGACTTCTATAATTTATTTTCTTATCTCCGGGCGTTTGGAAATCCCCTTTAAGGTGTACACATACATCCTTCCACGCTTCCCAAGTCAGTCTCCTATCCTTATATTTTTCATTTGTCTTATCCATCAGGACTGGTTGTTCCTCCACCAGCGTAATCAACACTTCTCAGTCAGTACTGAATTCTGCACTCGTCGTGAAAGAAAACCAACAGCTAGCACGTACAACGGCTCAGACGCGACTGGCGGCCGGCGAGTTGCGGGATCGTGGGCACTCAAACGCGTTATGCGGACCTTTAGGTGAAAACATAACGTTTCCTGAGATCGTAGTTGGAAATAAACTTGTTCTTATGCATTTCATGACTAATTTAACTCGAAACCATTAATTTTATAGCACCTAAAACAGGCTATTTAGACGTTAACTTATTTTTTTTTGCCTATTTTAGCTCTGAAATTCTAAAATATACCTATTTCTTTAAAGTAACATAAAATTTTCGTATTTTCAAAGATTAGAATTGCTTACGAGAATCGGAGGAGGGAGGACTGAAGGCGATATTTGAAAAAAAAAAGAAAAAAATCGGTGACCCATAGAATCATGACCGGCTGCCTGTTCCCACAAAGAAAAATATCTGTAGGCCTTGAACTGACCTCAGACGAGAAAAAAAGACACACATACACAATGGTAGAGTTGAAACTGCCCAGCCATTGCATTAAAAACACCTCACCCCTCTCCTTCGTTAAAAACGGACTTGTGCTGTACGAATGCGAGGGCATTGTCGAATATTTGTTATCCACCCGCCAAACTAAACTAGTACTAGTCTACCAACGGACGCATAAAATGTAACATATGCATTGTTCAAAATCTATCCTGGTTTCAGTGCGCGACTACTTCAACAAAAGATAATCACGAAAATAGCTAGCGGTAGTTCAGAGTATAGTCGTATAAGACTGTGGCTGCCAGTATTACCGCACTATACGACAGATAGAAAAATTAAATTCTGCGAAACACGCAACAAAGAGGTTGGTTGTTATGTTTTTATGCTTCTTAGTTTTTCCTGCTGTTTCTGAATTGTGAATTTATTCTCACATCTTTCGACACCAAAACATTTGTGAAGCAGATTATTTTGTAAATGTTTTTTGAAATTGTACTAAGAGACACTGGGATTCAGTTGTTCACTTATATAGAACATAGTATAAACGTGTTTAACATGACGCACCATGTTTTCCTTTTAAGTTTTGAGTTGTAACAAAAAACTATTCAAGGACAGGACAGCTGAAAACTAAAATTGCTAAACTATATTGTATACTCTTTTATTTTATTTTCCTAAAATTAAGTATTGGTGTCCCTTAACAAAGCCAAAAACTTTTTATACGCACTGCCATATAGCATCTTATTTTTTTCTTGTAGTAGGTTCCGTGTGATAAAAGGTCCCAAATAACTCGCATGCAGATGAAACGTTACACGAGGCAAAATTGAAGCAAACGCTTTTGACAAAGACGTCTAATGAATCCACCAAAAAGAACCAATTCCGCAGTGGTCTGTGTCACGCTTTTGTGGGAGTAGTGGGAGTAAACATTTCTTTTAAAAAAACTAAAAAAAATCCTATTTTCAAAGGTTTTCTTGAGAAGTACTGCTATCAGTCTGTTCCTGCAGAGTCAACGTTGCGTAGAAATTGTGTAGATTCATCTTAGATTGACGCACTGCACAGAATACGAGAAGATATTGGGGAGCTATGCATATGGATTTCTGTTGATGAAGCTACTGACAGTCTCGACCGGTACGTTATAAACATGATTGTTGCCAAGTTGGTTCCAGATGCGCCGTCCACGGCTTATTTGATTTGTTCAAAACAATTCCGGAAAGTTAACCAGCAAACAATTGCACACTTTGACAACAATGGGCGGCTGAAGGTTCTACATTGAACTAGCGTGGATGAAAACAAGATGCTTCTGATCCTCACACACGTTCCTCCATACATAGTTGCAGCGTTTGAATTACTTCAAGTGCGCTACCCTTTGATTCAGCATGTACCTTGTGTAGCACATGGTATCAGTGGTATAGCAGAGCAAGTAAGGCTAGAATTCCATAACTAAATGAATCTGCATGGCAAAGAACATTTTTATTAAAGCACCATCAAGGGTACAGGCATTCAGAGAATAACTTTCAGATATCCCCTAGCCACTTGAATCCATTGTTACTCTCTGAGGCACGTGGTTATTAGCAGCGGAACACTACAGTAAACATCTCCCAGCAGCCCAGAAGATAAGCGAAAATCTACCGGAGAATGCCACCTCTGCAACTTCAGAGAAACAACTACTCTAAGATCCACCAGTCCAACGGGACTTCGGATATATTAGAGCCAACTACACATTATTTGCGACTTGAGAGACTCAGGCAGCATTTATTTACTGTAGGAAGCTAAAAATTTAATAAAGCGCCAGTTGAAGTGGGAGAAAAAGTACGTGAAAAATTGCAAAAGGCTTTGCAGAACACCTGCCTGAAGGACTTGTGCATAGCAGCATATGTGCCTAGCGAAAAATCCAACTCTCCTGATTGCAGCATTCCTGTCCAACGTGTGTCGAACGTGAAGTACACCGCTGTCATATGCGTTGACGCAGAACGATCTTTTTCAGCATATGAACTAATGCTGACAAGTGTTATTGTTTTTCTCTCGAAAACCTAGGAAAGCGTGTACTTGTGAAGCTAACTATGGTCTGAATGTTTGAAACCACTGGTTTATCCGGTATTTAAGAAATTACATATTACACGTGTTTCATCTTACGGCTGTAAGAAATTTATCCTGTATTTTTATCTTGGAAAAACTAAACAATTTGGGATCAGTTTGAACATTAAAGTAATATAACGTTTGCTGTGTTGTGCGACTGTACATATTTTCATTTGCCTTGTTTTTAATAAATAATAATATGCTCATACGTCGATCAGCGTGCATTTTATATTATCTTTAGTTTTTCTGCTTAATACTTTTTAGGGTCTGTTTCAAGTTTCATGTATCCTAAGTGGGGTAGTGAAAATACCTATTTTAGGCGCCTAAAATGGACTTTTTGCTACCTAAGAATTCGCAGTGTAGTTAAAACGTGTACAAACGAGATCCCAGCGCACCGCCCGACTGCCGGCTCAGCAGAGGGAAGGCAGAGTTGCGTCCGACAGCCCGGCCAGTCGTTTTGCAGGGACGTCCCGTGGACAAACTCTCGTAAGACACAGTGTGTCACTACAACCCCGGCCTCTCTGCCGGGTAGGCAGGCTGCGAAAATTCTTGTGGACAAGGAACCTAAAGCCTGGTTTGTACCGAAGCGAATACGAGCGAACGAGCAATCTCTCTGGTAGGTTAGCGTGAGCAAACAGCATTCGGTCGTGCAGCTGCTCGCTCGTGGTCTGCTGGCTGTCGGTCTCCAGCATACCATCAAAGAAAGTTCGCGTACTCTCCGGTTTGGCGCTAGCGGCGCACAGACCATTCTTCTACTGTTTTGCGAGCCATCTAGAGGGTGTAATGCTCCACTGAACAAGTTGAGGTAGGGAACTTGGGAACGGAGAAGCCAGCTCAAGAAAATATAAAAGTAAACTTGTCTATCGCTTTGTCGAGCATTAGTTTTCCAGCTTATTTACAACTAACACGCGTACAAGTTTACATGTGCTATGCTATTTATCTACATGTACATTCATCATTTCCTGCGGGGAAACGAGGAGGGCGAGCCTTATAACTAGGAATTCATGATGCACATTTTGTTTACTTTACTTGTCCATAAGGTGGCTCTGTTGTATCATATTTACAATGCCCCACGACAGAATGCTCTATGAATCAAAGACAGACCGATTCATTACTCAGTGCTATTCAGAGACGTACAGTACAAGACGATGGAGCACTACTGGTACAGTTTCGCAGAACTCACTGACATTCACCTTGTGTGTGGGGGAGCACGTTCCAATGCTCTCGCTGCTGAAAGGCTGTACAGGGAAAGATTTCATTTCTACATGATGGCGCACTGCCTCACTTCAGTGTGGATGTCCGCAACTATCTTAATGCTGTATTTCCTGGTCATTGGATAGGAAGGGAAAGTCCTGCTCAATGGCTTGCGAGGTCACCTGACCTGAATCCCCTTGATTATTTCCTATGGGGATATCTAAAGTCACTTGTGTATGAGACCCCAGTAGATACGGAGATGAAATTAGTTGCCAAAATTGTAGCTGCCTGTGATGTGATTCGAAACACACCAAGGATATTTCTCAGGTTGCATCAGAATCTTATTCGCCGGTGTCATGCTGGCATTGTGGTTGATGGCCGTCAGTTTCAGCGCATTGTGTAAGATACAGTACAATTGGTGCTATTATTGTGTCAATGATGGCATTTGTAGTTAACTGTAACTACTGTAAATAAAAAAGTACGCAGCAATGTGATTTCCTGTTATCTCCTTTAGATGGCTTCTCCGACCCCTGGTTAGCTACCTCAAATTGTTCAGTGGAGCATCCACTATGTCCTGTTAAATTTTTGCACGCACTTACGTAAACACTCTATATTTTTGTTTTTCAAGGTTGGATTTTTCAGAATGTATTGTTGCTAACAGAAGACTAAAAATAATATGCGTGGTTATAGAGGCCAAGAGATTCACAACATAAAATACAGAAAAAAGAAGTATGCTTGCCGGAAGCACTCAAAGAGTCCAAGTGTGTATGTGAGAAAGACGGTAAGTGCGTTACATTCTTCCATTAGGTGCAAACAGAGATGCATAGGCATTTGTATTTAATTTTATTAAAAAAGAACAGCACAATAAATAACCTTGAAAGTAAGCAAATACGAATATGTATTTATTACACAAAACTGGCGTTCTACGGACGAGAGCGTGGAATGTCAGATCGCTTAATAGGGAAGGTAAGTTAGAAAATTTAAAAAGGGAAATGATTAGGTTACAGATAGATACAGTGGGAATTAGTCAAGTTCGGTGGCAGGAGGAAGAGAATTTCTAGTCAGGTGAATAAAGGGTTAACAATACAATATTAAATCAGGGTAATGCAAGAGTAGGTTTAATAATGAGTAAAAAAATAGGAACGCGGGTAAGCTATAATGAACAGCATAGTGAACGCATTATTGTAGCCAAGACAGAGACGAAGCTCACACACACCACAGTAGTACAAGTTTACATGCCAGCAACCTCCGCAGATCAGGAAGAGATTGAGGAAATGTGTGATGAGATAAAAGAAATTATTCAGATAGTTAAGGTAGCTGAAAATTTGATAGTCATGGGGGCTTGAAATTCGATAGTAGGAAAAGGAAGCGAAGGAAACATAGTAGGTTAACATGGACTGAGGGACAGGAATGAAAGAGGAAGCCACCCGGTAGAATTTTGCACAGAGCATAGCTGAATCATATCTGACACTTGGTTTAAGAATCATGAAAGAAGGTTGTGCATGTAGAAGAAACCTGGAGACGCCGGAAGGTTTCAAGTTGATTATATAATGATTAGACAGAGATTTAGGAACTAGATTTTAAGTTGTAAGACATTTCCAGCGGCAGATGTGGACGCTGACATAATTTATCGGTTATGAACTGCAGATTAAAACTGAAGAAACTGCAAGAACGCAGGAATTTAAGGAGATGGGATCTGGATAAAATGAAAGAATCAGAGGTTGTAGAGGGTTTCAGAGGGAGCATTAGGGAACGATTGACAAGAACGGGGGAATTGAATACAGTAGAAAAAGAATGGATAGCTGCGAGAGATGAAATAGTGAAGGCAGCAGAGGATCAAGTAGGTAAAACGACGAGGGCTAGTAGAAATACTTGGGTAACACAAGAGATATTGAATTTAATCAATGAAAGTGGAAACTTACACAAATGTAGTTAAATGAAGTAAGCGAAAGGGAATACTAACGTCTAAAATATGAGATCGGCAGGAAGTGTAAAATGGCTAAGCAGGAAGGGCTAGAGGACAAATGTAAGGATGTAGAAGCGTATATCGCTAGGGGTAAGACAGATACTGCACTCCGTCTTCAGGCCACAATTGGCCCATCGGGACCATCCGACCGCCGTATCATCCTGAGCTAATGATGCGGATAGGAGGGGTGTGTGGTCAGCACACCACTGTCCCGGTCGTTATGATGGTTTTCTGTGACCGGAGCCCCTACTATTCGGTCAAGTAGCTCCTCCATTGGCATCACGAGGCTGAGTGCACCCCGAAAAATGGCAACAGCGCATGGCGGCCTGGACGGTCACCCTCTCCAGTGCCGGCCACGCCCGACAGCGCTTAACTTCGGTGCGGAAAGGCCGTTGCCAAGATAGATACTGCGTATATGAAAATTAAAAAGACCTTTGGAGCAAAGAGAACCATCTGTGTTAATATTAAACCGAACTAACCTAAGGACATCACACACATCCATGCCCGAGGCAGGATTCGTACCTGCGACCGTAGCGGTCGCTCGGTTCCAGACTATAGCGCCTAGAACCGCACGGCCACACCGGCCGGCACCAATTTAGTGCTGGAGGGAAGCGTAGGGAGGTAAAAATCGTAGAGGGAGACCAAGAGGTGAATACAGTAGGCAGATTCAGAGGGATGTAGGTTGCAGTAGTTACTCGGAGATGAAGAGGCTTGCACAGGACAGAGTAACATGGAGGGCTGCACAAAAGCAGTCTTCGGACTGAAGACCAGAACAACGACGCTATACTATCTGTATCTGTATCATTAATATTTGTGTAAGTCGCACTTGATTTCTGGTTACTTTATTCAGTTGTCACCTGATCGCAACCTTAAGGATCTAAAGTCGGTATGTGATCAAATAAATAATGTTTTGCAGAATATCTGAAAGGTGTTGATTAAAAATAAAAATATTTGAAATACTTTATTGTTTCGTGGCTACGCTCAAGGTAGTTGTAATTACATGGTAGACTTCATTATCTTTTCAGGTAATATCGAATAAATAACAAACATGAGCCGAAGATCCCGAGACAAAAGCCGACAGGCAATACATGAATAAATGTCCACGAAAGCTTCTTCAGTTTTGTCCGAATAATAATTATAAATCCTTTTTCCCTCTAATACGCACACTGTCCCCCTACTACTAATCATATAGGAGATTTTATTATACAGCCATAGTGACAAGTCGTATGTATATTTTACATTACGTTAATCGTACTCTATTTCCATTATCTTAATTACAAGTAAATTAATAACATCTTTGAGTGCCTTGCATATGTTACTACAGACATCAGATGCGGTATTGCATTCTGGAATGCGATTCAACTGCTAACGTAACTGTCTTCAATTGCTAAGAACGGGAGTGTAAATGTTAACATTTTTTCATGTTATGTTGCTCGTTGCTAATTACTGATGTTATTTTAAATGTACCCTTAGTTGCAATGAGAGCCAGCAAAAGGAGTCAGCTGACCTACGCGCAACGGTTTGGAATAACACTGAGGAAGGCTGGAGCTGCAGTTCAGTGGTAAGTGCAGTCACTGCCTCCATGCGTTTCGAGTTCTTGTAGAAACGTGCCGATTAGTAGCGTGGAAAAGCAATAAAGCAGCTTTCACAGGTTACGTTCTCTTCGGTTCCCTTCGGTGTAAACGCTTGTTTCTTATACGTGAGCTGCAGGCAGAAGTTAATTTCTGAGTAGCTCATCTGCCATTGTATTTATGTATTTACGTTAAGGACGGAATAAAAGGAAAAGAACGAGCGACTAACATCGCATGACATAGAAAAAAGAAACGGACTATTTTTCGATCACCATATTTAAAAGCCATTACTAAACC
This sequence comes from Schistocerca serialis cubense, assembly GCF_023864345.2. Classification (NCBI taxonomy): domain Eukaryota; kingdom Metazoa; phylum Arthropoda; class Insecta; order Orthoptera; family Acrididae; genus Schistocerca; species Schistocerca serialis. Next base: position 796,467,628 of record NC_064639.1, read on the forward strand.
ATTACAAAGAGATTCTCATCAAGTTAAAGAACAGATAGCGCTTTTCGCTTGCAACTAATACAACACACTCAAATCTACACACAATTACTTAGTGTATTTTTTGGAGGTAAGTGTTGAGTGCTATCGACAAGGAATTTCAGATTGATTTCGAATTTCTAGATTTTCAGAAGATTTTTGACACCATACCTACCAAGGAACTTCTAAAACTGCGTGCTTATGGAATATCGTCTCAATTATGCAACTGGATTCGTTATTTCCTGACAGAAAGGTCACAGTTCGTAGTAACTGACAGAAAGTCATCGAGTAAATCTGGCAGTCCCCAAGGTAGTGGTATAGAACATCAGTTGTTCCTTATCTATATAAACGATTTAGGAGTCAATCTGAGCAGCCCCATAGATTGTTTGCGGATGATGCTGTCGTTTATCGTCTAGTAAAATCAGCAGAAAACCAAACCCAATTGCAAAACGATTTACAATCTGTACGGTGCGAAAACTGACAATTGACCCTGAATAATATGAGGTCATACACATCAGCGCTAAAAGGAATCTGTTAAACGTCGGCTACACGATAAATCAATTACATTACATTATTAATTGTTCCATAGTTCACTATACATCACGAATACGACATTTCGTAATTGTGTGGAACATATCAGTTCAACATAAATTTTCATTCCACACTTTTTTTACAGTTCCCACTTCATATTTAAAAACTCATCTATTGGGTAGAAGAAGATGTCATTCAGAAATTATTTTAATTTGTTTTTAAATGCCGTAAATTCAACTAACTACCTGGGAACAACAATTATAAACAACTTTAATTGGAGATAACATAGAGAAAACGTTGTGACGAGAACGAACCAAAAACTACGTTTCATTGGCAAACATTTAGAAGATGCAACAGATCTACTAAAGTGGCTGCCTACTCTACGCTTGCCCGCCCTGGTTTGGATTAGTGCCGCACGATGTGATGTCCTTACCAGTGAGGATTAACAGAGTAGATCGAGAAAATTCAAAGAAAGACAGCACGTTCTGGACTATAGAGAAATAGGGGAGAGAGTGTTGCAAGAGGTCACTTGCTTTATGATGTCTTAGTAATGCTAAATGTTATTATCTTTACATACAGAAAAGTGTTATTTTCTCAACGGTCTTCAAATACTGAGCTACAGCCTTAATTTTTATGTATGAAATTAGTGAATTTGCTCACGACACATTTGTTACCTTAATCTTTGGTCACTTTCAGAGTTGAAATTAATGCGGAACTGTTCCTGTGGACTCTCTGGTCTTTGACATATGCCCCTGACCATAAATACAATGAACAGCCAAGAGGTGATGCAGGCATTTAATTAACCCATTCACACCAAAGCTGAGGTCAGAGGTGACTAGTTTCCCTAATCACAGTACAATAGCTTTGAGCATTGAACATTATCTGCCTCAGATTTTGTTACCCCTGCCCAGGCATTCACGATGACTCAGTCTTCCATAGAGAGTAACATGACAAATTCTATCTTAGCATTCAGCATAACTAGTTTTTTTAGTACAACACAGCAAATGGTGTTAACACGAAATAAATAAAATGTAAATGACAAGTTTAATATAAAGATGAAATAAAGACAAAATAAATACACGAGTCAATTTCAAAGGTGGTTTGAATATTACTGTATTTGTTATGTGTGACCTTTTGTCAATCTTAGATTTTAAGTGAGAGTGACGTTGTACCTAGCACACATCTAAAAATGATGTTGTACCTTAAAAGATTACCTTTAATCTAGTAAAATAAATACTACAAGGTACACAAAAATAAGATAAAAAAACACAAACATTTTTAAATTTCCCACTGCTCCCTTCCCAAGGGTCTTTAGGGAGTCCAAAATTAACTTTAACGTTAGGCAGACGTATAAACACAGCATTGCACTCAACAGGTGTGCAACAGTTTGGATGTGGCAGGTGTAGCAGGCGAGTTGGTGCTAAGAAAAGGGTTACCACTTTATTTTGACATTACCAGAGGCGTCAGCGGTGTCAGGCAGGACCTGTCTCCAGTCTATGGCTACAATAGGTAGGTATCTGGACTATTGACAGACCAGAGATGGGGCAGTAGATGACAAACATCTGCTCTTGTTGAAGACAATCCGCCAACACCAGTTGTCAAGGTCGTGGCAAATACGCAGAGACGTCAATCACTTGGTCTGGCACTCTCGAGTCTCTCCTTTTTGGTCGGCAGTGGCGTTAAATTTAGATTGGGTCCCTCGAGACTCTTGCTTCAGACTGTGGTGGACGTAGGTGGTCATGTGACGTGAGGGGCGAGCCTCCGTTACCTGTTGGCTGCAGGTAAGGTACCCCTGCAGTTGCTTTCACTCCCCATTGGCACGAGTGAAAGGGACAAGCAGGACTGCATCCGCAGCTCCGTCGCCCTTGAGATGCCTCAGTGTCATCACGTCCACCAGCTGTTTGTGCTGTCGCCACAGGCTGGGGTACGGGTCGCCTGTAGGAAAGCAGTCGCTTTGATATCAGGGGCGAGCCTCCATTACCTGCTGGCTGCAGGCAATAGACCCCTGTCGTGATGTCATTTTAAAATGTTTGTGTGTTCGCCGTGGGATGTCGCCCCTGCTGTGACATCATTCTGGCAGCACCTAGGGTCTCGCTGCGACACCCAAGCCCTCCCTGCCGCATTGTGAAGTGAGTGCATGTGCTGCACCGAGCCATGTCCAGCAACGGTATTCCACTTGGTTGCCATTTGGAATGCCTTAGTCCTGTGCACAAACCTTAGCACATGTTTTAGAGCTGTGTTTTGACAATAAATGTTTACAAAACTCATACATAGGGAATCATAACAAATATATGAACTGAAGGTCATTAAACTTTGTGGCCGTGCGGTTCTAGGCGCAACAGTCCGGAACCGCGAGACTGCTACGGTCGCAGGTTCGAATCCTGCCTCGGGCATGGATGTGTGTGATCTCCTTAGGTTAGTTAGGTTTAAGCAGTTCTAAGTTCTAGGGGGCTGATGACCTCAGAAGTTGAGTCCCATAGTGCTCAGAGCCATTGAACCATTAAACTTTACAATATTATTAATGGAGAATAAAAGTGCCTTGCTGCTGTCTTTCATTAAAATAAAGAATAGAACAATAAGAAATTAATCTCTTACCCAGAAAGGTACCTAAACAATCATTTTCTTGTCGTGAAGCCGTTGGTGTTGTGTATGTCAGTGTCATGTTAGTTTTGCAGCTCCTCTCTTGCACCCCAATGGGCCACGCCGGCACGGCCAGCACGTTCAAGCACTCTCACACCGTGCAACACTTACTTCTAACTATTCTACCCATTACCATGTTTAGCTACCTCTCATCCTTTCCGATTTATGCTACTCCAGACTTTGATACTTCTCCTGATGCCAGCTTATTGGATGGTGACGCTGATGCGGATATCTGAAACAGACTCTGGGTCCAAAACTGCTCACCGCCATCTGTACACTCCTCTCTGTGCTGTCAGCATAGATCATACTTTGACACGGATTTGCCTTCCTCTCTTAAACTGACCAATAACTCTCAGAAATTGACTTACAGATATCATCAATTAACAGCTGCTGCAATTACATAAAAATACCAGGTTTTATTACTAATACTTTAGAGAAAAACGATTAACATCTTCCGTTTCCATGAGGTCCTATTTGCTATTTCCTTCCTATCCACCTAAAAACGTACTACCGTGATTGGCACTCCATATTCTCACGCCATGTGATACAAATCTTTACCGATGGCGCACTCCTGGCGCTGGCGATACAGAAGCGAAAAGACCTCAAGAAGAACTTCATCGCGCTCTTGGCGATAATCCATAAGCGATAACCACAGACGAAAAAGTACCTCCAGCGAAAAACATCGCAACATAGATGATTATCCATCTGTGTAATCACACACGAAAACCACTAGCAGGAACACGTCGCTCCACTGGCGACAACTCTAATCAAATGGTTCAAATGGCTCTGAGCACTATGGGACTTAACTACTGTGGTCATCAGTCACCTACAACTTAGAACTACTTAAACCTAACTAACCTAAGGACATCACACACATCCATGCCCGAGGCAGGATTCTAACCTGCGACCGTAGCAGTCGCGCGGTTCCGGACTGCGCGCCTAGAACCGCTAGACCACCGCGGCCGGCCAACTCTAATCGAACCACGGCGAGGACACTAATCATATTCGAACGTCAACACGCCTCTGGTATGGACAACCCATGTCCATCTTGCAAGATACCCCTACCAGAATCGGTGGCATGATTCAAATCACGTCAAGATCCACTATCGGATCACAGATCAACTTCTATGGCACTAATATCGCCTTCTCGCTCCGAACGGGGGAACAGGCCGTGCATATGCCCCAACGGCATTGCGCACAGTATCAACGGAATAAACCAAACCATTACTACATTCCAAGATGAATTCTGAGAAGAATTTTGTTTCCAAGACTTGTGCAATTATTTCTGGACCAAAAACTGCAATTTTCACGTTGATCCAACACATACCTTTGCTGTGGCGTGAGACGCTACTAATTCAGCAATGTTCAAGTGTTGGCTGGTTCAAATGGCTCTGAGCACTATGGGACATAACATCTATGGTCATCAGTCCCTTGGAACTTAGAACTACTTAAACCTAACTAACCTAAGGACATCACACACATCTATGCCCCCGGCAGGATTCGAACCTGCGACCGTAGCGGTCACGCGGTGCCAGACTGAAGCGCCTAGAACCGCACGGCCACACCGGCTGGCTTCAAGTGTTGAACCAACCAGCTTTGTCATAAATCCGAGATGTTCCCCCGGAGAAATCGGCACATTTCTATCCATGAAATAAATTTCAGTTTGAGAAACATGAGAGGATACCCAAATTTGTGAAAATTCTAGATGGTTCAAATGGCTCTGAGCACTATGGGACTTAACATTTAAGGTCATCAGTCCCCTAGAACTTACTTAAACCTAACTAACCTAAGTACATCACACACATCCATGCCCTAGATAGGATTCGAATCTGCAACCGTAGCGGTAACCCGTTTCCAGATTGAAGCGCCTAGAACCGTGAAAATTCTAGACCGAAAACTACGAACGCCAAACTCATTGATCAGATGTCACAGAAGAAGATCCTATCCTCTAATTATAATAGCAAATCATTCAAGAAGTGCAGGTGTGAGCAAAGAGAGAACAATACACTAAATGACTACATAAATGAATGGAAAACAAATGATTGTTAACACTAACTTAATGACATAATGATGCTGCAGCGGCCGACTGTCAATTCCTACGCGGACTTCTGCTACGGTTTCTGTTTGAGGGGTTAGGTGGTCTGATTTCCACTACGTCATTCTGGTGATCACGTTGCGGAGTTCGCCTATCATTCCCTCCATTATTCCTTGTTTGCCTTGAGTTCCAGACCTGCTGCAAGAAGCAGTTACAATTTTGCATTTCCCTCCTGTTACTATTTCCGTTTCCGTGAAAGTTACCGTCATACGTCTCCCGTCTGCTTCTGTCATTCCAATGAGGCTCATAATTAAATCTTTGGCCTTGATACTGATTTCTTGTTGCCCGTCATTACTACCTCCAATGCAGCTTGCGAGTTTCGTTCATTATGTCTCATTCGGTACCTAACGTTTCGTGCTTCCTTGACAAAGTCTGATTCTCGTAGAGCCCTCTTGAATGACTCTGTTGTGTCGTTACATTTGACAACGAGCAGTTCCTGGAACTTCAATGACAGTTTCATCTATCAGTGTCGAATTGTCTCCTTATCGCCATATGGTTCGTCCAGGTAAAGGTTCTTGTTGACAAGCGTCTCGGAAAACTTTACCGGACTGCGTCATCCCGATGCTTCGTAATCCTTCCCTAACATAATCTCCTGTTTAATCATTTCTTGGGTGTCCTGCGACCAGTAGGCATTCAGGAAAGCCTCACCTGAATTCGTCGTAATTGCGGCAGTTTGCTGTAACGCTACGCATGTGCTCTGCTATTGAACCTTCCAGGCTTCCACAGACAAATTACAATTTGTATACTAGTGGCCATGACTCGGGTAGTACCCTATTATACTGAGCAATCCATGACTTGGGGTGTAGTGAATTGTGGTTCTCTTTATAAACCTGAAAATTCTGAATTGAGAGTAAATGTTTTAAGTCAAAATATCGTAATTTTGCATCCCTGGACTTTTTCTAAATTTTGGCGCTCGTGCTCCCGAGATTTCATGGCCGACTGATCCCTGTATGCTGTTGTACTCTCGTTTCGTGTCATCATAGCATGTAGCAATGTTTCCGTACGTCTGAGATTAGCCTGAGCGGTGGATGTGGACCAGTTTGGGTTTCACTATTTTGTCTTTAACACTGCTGGTGAACAACGAGCTCACGGAGACGAGCTGTTGCTCCTGGCTGAATTTCTACACGACTCTTCATGGAATGTGCGGTTGGGAGGCTTGTCTGCTCTATAAAATAGGATAGATGGTGATCTGTGGCATCTCTGCCGAAAGAGCACATGGCGACCTGTGCCATCTCTGCCGAAAGGGCACAATCCTGGAGCAAGCACAAGTGCTTCGGATTACACCGTCCATCGTACACTATTCAACACAGAGATCCGTAGCAGACCACCACTACGTGTTCATTTGTTGACTCAACGACAACGTCAGTTACGAATGCCTGGGGATTCGACAGTCGATCAATTGAAACGCAGCGGATCTCTGGGTGAATCACATTTTTGGTACACTAGGCCAATGGTCGTCTCCACAAACACCGTCATCGAGGTGAAGGGCGGCTCGAAAAGTCCAGCGCGCGACTGACGCAGGCTGGTGGAAGCAGTATTATACCATGGGAGACATTCTCCTGCGCTTGCATGGGACCTGTGGTAATAATAGAAGACACGCTGACAGCTACGAACCATCCGTATCCCTTCACGCTTGATGTCTTTTCCGACGGCGATGTCATATTTCAGCCGTGTAATTGTCCTTTTCTCGGAGCCGTAACAGTGCTACAGTGGTTTGAGGAGGTTTGTAGTGAACACACAGTAATGTCTCGGCGACCAAATTCGCCTGATGTAAATCCTGTGGAACCAATCTGGGTCGCTATCGATAGCCATCACCGCATACACAAATCAGCGAGCCGCTGTTTACGCGTATTACATGGCCTGTGCTCAGATATCTAATGCCGCATGCCTCCACAAACCTACCGATAAACTGCCGGATACCTGTTACGCAGAATGAGTGATGTATTTTGTTCCAAAGATGGACGAAGACGCTATTAAATAGGTGCTCATAATGTTTTGGCTCGTCAGTGTAATTTTGTGCATCACATTTGCAACTTACCTGCCTGCCTCGTCTATATGACGTGCAAAATTGCGAAGATAGAGTAAATTTATTTATTTCACGTCTACGATCACAATTATTGTAAGTCCTCAGACTAATGGTTTCGGTCAGCAATGACCATCTTCAGATCCGATTTATAAAAACATGCCCTAAAACACTGGAGCCACGTTTTATAAAACTGATTTGGAGTTGTACATTGCTGACCGAAACCGGTAGTCTGAGGACCGACAGTATTTTTGATCATACACGTGATATAAAGAAATTTATTTCACATTTCCGGACCTCTGTTCCGTTCGTGACCATGTCGCAGCTTGTGATTACTAAGATAATCCAGAGATATCCACAGATATACTGTTACTACGCTTCTTCCAACCGTTACATTGTTTAATTTTGCTTTAGAATTTCTTGCTAGGTGCCCTTTCAGCAGTTAGATACGTAGTTTAGTGAGGTGCTAGTGACAACCTGGCACTTACGCGTCATCCTTCAAGCGCGTGGAGCTTTCCATTTCCTTTGTACTCTATAATTCCTCTGGAGTCACCGCTTACAGAGGAACAACACATCTCCAAATGCTACCAGGCCACATCCGCTGCGTGATTTCCATAGAGTTCAGGATTCGTCCTGATCAGGAAAAAGTCTCTCTTTACGGTCTGCACTTTCCGTTGGAAATGTCATTGCCACACGATTTGAGCCTGAACTTTAGTTTTATATCCATTTTAAGTAGTGTAGAAAAGATTCGACAATGTAATTCGAAGTTTGTTCAGTGGAATGTGTGCTTCAATACGCTTCAGTACCACAGAGAAAGTCAAAAATAATCCACGAAGAGAGAATGACACTGTGGTAAACGTCCAGGAAGAATGACCATGAGCGTGTACTTCATGCAGAATCTATACACAATGCAATTTTCCTTTAGATGGAAATACTGTCACATGGTTCTCTTGAAACTATTAACTAGATCTACTTCGACACCGAAAGATGAGGCTTTAGTGTTTTGAATCCACTTTTAACACGAGCTTTCATGACAAATTAAAGCTTTATGTCGCGCAGAGACTCCAACGACTCTTTCTCTGTTCGGGACGAAGTTTTAATCTCGTAATAACTTTCATTACAGCTGAAGGGATTATTCTACCGTTTGAGATGTTTAAAGTTCCCGAAGTAATTGATGTTATGATATCAAGGGTCATCCCTTTATATCTATCGTTAAGATAAATTTAACTGATTGGTTAAAATTTTACAGATTTTTAATGTAAGCTTCAAGAGCATTTATTCTATCAAATTGTTGCAACGACTCAATCGACACCGAAATTTGTGTAAAGTCCTACGTCAGAGCGAACTTCATGTGATACACTATGAGAGTTACAAAACTGTGGTATTGCTCATTTGTATTTATACTGATATAAAAGTGTCTGTACTAGTATAAAATTTGATTAAAGAAATTTGAAGCCTGTTAATTTTCATTAATTTGAAACTGTCTTTAAGCAGCGAGTCGTGGCCGGCTATAACGAAGCAGAGTTTAATTATGTATTATTAGCTGCTCACTTATCGATTGATCGACGAAGTGACGGACCAGTGAGGGTCAGCCACTTTCCCTGCCGCTCACGTCAGCACATTTGCATCCCGAGAGATGGAATATCGTCTGTAATCTCTTCACGACAAAGATTGCGCTATTAAGGCAAGAGGCCTGTCCGAGGTAAGTGTAATTTAATTTTGTTTTTTAATCAAGAGAATCCATATAAATCCGACGCAATTACGAAACAGGTTTTCAGTAGCCCAGGCCATGCGACGTGGAGTCAAACATGCTACTTGAGGCTACAAAGACTCAGAAAAATCGTCATAAATGAATTTTAACAAGACTGATTAACGCATCGTGTGGAGTAAGCGAATGGAACAGCATGTATGCAGGAAACAAAAATGTGGACTAAGTGGGTGAAGAGCCGTTAACAGAAGGAACAGACGAAATCTATCTTAACTACGGTCTACAACATTTCCACACGTATACTGGTATTCTAAGGTAACATTTTTTTGCGCATATGCTTTCAAGCGAATTTTTTTGACAACCAGAGTGCTTTTCGTACCCCTTGAACTGCAGATAATTTCTCGAAGCACACAAAAGGAATATAATTCACGTAGAACATTTTAAATTAGGTAGGTAAGAAGGAAGTAATAGTTAAGATAGGTTTCATTTCGTTTTTAATGCGAGAGAGACGATCTGGGATAGGCGAGAGCATTTCCTTTTGTTGGGATTAATGAGGACTCGATAGGGAGGATATGAGTTGTCGACAAGAGTGACGTCTGTGGGCGGGTGACAGATGCTAAGCAACGCCAGCGAGTTTCTCTAGATCGGCGGCTTCAATGTGATATAAAAAACAACAATTACGCGCTGTAATGGCGATATATTAATTTCGTATTCTTAAGAATGCTCTGATGTTTTGGTTGGAGAATTGAAATGTGTGATTATGGATATGAAAAGAGTTTTTGTTGTAAAGTTGTAAGAAGGAAAGAGTATTGAGCATTGAAGAACTTACGAGAAAATGTAAATAACTAATATATGCTAATAATCTGGCGTGATGAAATACAATTTAATCAAACTTTATTTTTATTTCATTAATCAGATTGCAGACGGTTTGTTTTCCTGTAAAAATTGAATTTCAGTCTTTTAGTTTTAAACAGCACAAGAGAGTCTTGTTGGTGACGTAAGCAAGCAATAATGTTTCGAAACCTCATTGCGCTAGCATGGGACAGAATATAACTTTATTTTCAGCACGACACCTATTCACCTACCAGGTGAGCTGAAAAGCCATTACACAAGAGTAGGTCACATTGCAGCAGTTGGCTTAATGTTTTCCTTTATGATTACAACAGCGAGAGAGTACACTAGCTTGTTAATTTTAATCACTCTTTCATATACAGGCAGTAACTCTAGCCTCCTCACGTATAAGGGAGGAAATGCCACAACTTTTTTCATAGAATTCGGAAACATATATTTATCTGCCACCTACGTATTGTAGCCTGTCGCAATACAAAGGCGCCATTACAATTGTGAAAACGGAATACCGTATGTCCAGAGAAATCCTAGTCTTAACTTTCTCTTACATTTCGTTGCAACAGCAAGCCCTCTTTATTTGCTTTGGAGACATATCTTGGCTCAGTATCCTAAGGATGGGATTTAAATATACAATACTCAAAATATTTCGTTAGCTTCAAGGACGAAGTCCGATGCACGCGGTCCTTCGGTGCACTACTAGTATTGCCCTGTATGAAAGTTGATCCGATCTTTCGAAGGTCAGTTGATGTTAACTGTCTCCTGTATAAAAGACACTGACGGAAATGGAAAATGCTATGAACACCTTGACCGAACATTACCGAACTGATACTCCAATATTTAGGTGCTTGTGATACACTTTGATTAAAACTTAATCCTTATGCGAGTTTATTTGCAACACTCTTCTTACAGAAAAGGGTCATTCCTACGGACGAAGAATTGAACGAGCACTTGATAGATGTGCGGCGTGCCTGACGTCACAGGAACTTTTCAGGTGGAGATCGCAACACAGCGTACCCAAAGTACGTGAGCTTGAAACTTATTGCCATCTTTCGGTCTCTGAGAAAGATCGAACCACTGCCGTGAAGGACATTGGAACATCATACCGATAGGTCGCACAGACGGTTGTGTGTAGTGCGTTGACTGCAGAAAGAAAGGTGGCGAGACGGATTCAGGACAGCAGTCTGGGATGAGGAGTAGACGCGGGTCCTTCCAGAAGAATTACACCACGGGAAGATCGCAAGATAGTTGGACTGGCTCTGGCGAGCAGACGAATGGCAACAGCAGAAATCTGGGCCCAGATTACAGGCAGAGAGTCACTACGACACAGGAACACTAGAAAAGCAGGTGAGCCGTCAACAAGATTACCCTTGCTCAACAAAACTCAAAAATAAAAATAATTAAAAGAAAACTCTTAAATGTTTTGCGAAATGATTTGTCTAAAAGCAAGAAATCAAATAGATTAGAGAAACATCTGACGCGCCTTTGAATGATGCTCATATTATTGTGCAGGAAATGCGGTGTGTTAAATGTTTCTCTAACCTGTGTCACATGTTACTTTTAGACAAATAATTTCACAAAACATTTGATCGGGTTTTTCCAATTTTTTTATCTTTATTTCTCATTTTTAGTTTTCTGTGCTTCCGTATGTCTTCACCTACAGCAACAGACGTGAGATATAGAACATGAACTTTTTTCTCTTTTCCTCCTACAACTGAAGCTGAGAAGATTAATAAAATAATTATTTATAGTTCAGCAAATGTGAATCAACAGATTTTTCCAAAAAAATTCTTTTCGAAGCGAATGTCCTTAGACTTCCACTGACTGACGTATCCAGAACTTTCGCTTTTTGCTTTCAGAAATACCCACGCCGAGTATTCCGTACCAGATTTCACCGGGATGCATTCATTACACGAAACCAGTTCCTCTCCCAGTGCGTCTTATGTATCTGGTTACAGAACGCCAGGGGCAATTGAGAGAGTACTGCATTTGGCCGAGTAATACTTCATAACTCAACTTTACATTTCAGTCTTTCTTTTCACGTTTCGTAGTACACAATGCTTCAGCTTTTTTTACCAGCTAGATTATTCTACATGACACCTGCTGTGGCAACTCCCTGTAATAACTTTACATATTTCTGAAAAAACCTGTTAATTAACAATTTATATGAATAAAGTCTTTAGATATTTTTTTTACCTGCATGACCCATAGTAAAATAAGAATAGAAAATCGAGGCTTTGATAAGGATTGACAAATTATATAACATAATATCATCTGAAAAATGCTCATGTTGGAGCACTAAAAAGGCGAATATGCTCCTCTTTCAGAAAGTGACAGAAAAGTGCAGACTCAGCTGCTTCTGTCCACATTCTGCCTTCCTCACCAAAAATTTTGGTATGGGAACGCATTCTCGTTCTTTTAACACAGAACATTTTAAACCATTCTACCCAGTCTCGCGTTGTAAGTAAGCCTTCATACTCAGCATCTCCCTCTTATTGCCATTGTCTACATATGTCTCTCTCCTCCTGTCTCCTTTTTCTCCCTCTCTCCTGTCTGCTTCTCCCGCTGTCACTGTCTTCATTCGCCCCTTTTTGTTTGTTCTTACCACTGTCTCCTTCCCGTCACTTTCACTGCCTCTCTGTCCCACTGCCGTTGTCTTTGCCCCATTCTTATTCTCTCCATTGCTACTGTCTCTTTCTTTCTTACTTTAAGTGTGCTGTTTTTTTCTTCAACAATGACTCTCCCCTCTCCACACATGTCCATGGGGATAGTTTGCTCCGAGACTGAGAAACTTTAACGTGTAGGCATAGGGAATGGGGGAAAGTGGGCAAAATTTTTCGTGTTAAAGCGTGAATATGTTTGAATGCCAAAGTTTTGGTGACGAAGGTGGAAAGAGGACTGAGGCGCCTGATGCCCCAATTTTTGTCAGAATCTTTTAAAGACGAACGTGTTCGCCTTTTTTGTGCTCCGATGGCAGCATTTTTCAGCTGCTTCCCTTCTTTTTCCTGTTTCAGCAGTTTATGTTGCTTATACGAAACGAATTATACAGATCAAGCTTATTTATATACTTCAACAGATTTACATACTTCGACACATATTACCAGCAAGTAAGTAACCATAATATAAGGTTAAAGCAAAATCGTCTCCCATCCAATGCAAGCTTACTTCACATACTCGTAAACATGCACAACATTTTTGGGCTACTCCTACAGTATACCAAAAAATTTGGTGTATGATTTTCAAGTAAAAATAATTTCGTATGAAAAAAAATTTTTTGCAGGGCGCGTAGGCCGCCCGGTGTCACTATCGAATAATGTCCAGGTCAAGACAGCCTGTATAGGCGTGAAGTACCAATTATACAGAGACAGCACGTCATAAAGTTTTATTAGTGAAACAAATGGCGGCTAAAACATCATATTATGACCTTAAAACACTTATGATGCCCCCAGAGTTCTTGTCATTTGTTCACTACGTAGTTAAAACTACACTGACGTCTCAGACCGTTATTGCGCACATATTTTACGTGCTTAAGTACGGTAACTTTGAACCTAAGGATCCCGGTAACGGATGATGATATCGAAAAAAGTTTCAAGTTTCCCCCAGAAACATATGGTGACAATTCTTTTGCGGTTTGTCATGCAAAAAAATTATAGAAGTGGCCATATTCACTCCTGGTACTTCATGGTTTATCGGGATTTTCTCAGGAACCGCTTACTAACACACGGTGCTTTTATAAGCTGCCTAAGGTTCACCAGACCTAGTGCAAAAGAACCAGCCGATTTGCACAATTTGTTGCACTGCAAGAAGTGTGTCATGTTTAAATTTTGACCCTGAACTGTAGGAGAGCTACGGTCTTCCGTTCTTCCGATAGGTATACAAATGATCGCTAGGCGAAGCGCTATCCGTAACACTTGACCCTTACGTCTGTAATCAATAGAACTCGAAATATGACCCCCTAAAATCGCATTTTCTTGAGCGACGTTTTTTAACATTTTGATACCGTGCACTGTCATGCACGGGCGGATAAAACGACCAATGGCGAATGCTTTAGGAGTCACAGTTCGGTCTTATGGAGCGTCCACACTGAATAGCGGTACTGGAGTTCCCTGCAATATTTTGGTGAGTATAACGGTCGAAATGATTACATCCGTTCATTTCATGGCGTGTTGCGGCAGCGAGCAGTTGGAAGATTGTAACTAGGCCAAAGACAAGCCGACGTTACAGGACTGTTCAGTATTCGTCTTTCGTCACAATGAGTATTAGTTGCCTCTCGGAGTGAATACCTGCCGCATAATATTATCTCTACTGATTATCGGTATACTTGTATGTTACGATGAAGAAAGATTCGCTATACACCAATCTTTCTGCTTGCTGATGAAGATGGCCTGCGTGATCTCAGGTCATGGAAATGTGTATCACTTTCCCACTGCCGAAGAACAGAATTTAAAGTAAAAAGAAGTGAGAAGCAACTAACCATCTTCTTTGATTTGTTATCTACTCATAATACGTATGCTCGAAATGCGTCCATATTTAGAGACTGGAGAATGGAGAATCACCTGTGCATTGTTACCCGAAGGGATAATTATGAATGTGCCAGTGTATTTGACTGGATTGATGTGTAACAATATTGAGCTAGATGGTGCAATGGTTAGGGCGTTGCACACTGACGGGGCCGTGTTCAGATCCCATTCCGATGTAGGGTTTTTTTGGTTCCCGCCTTACCGAAAGCTTCTTTTCTAAGATCACGACCGATTCCGTCGACCAAGCCTCTCTGACTGAGCTGGTACCAATCTCTAATACCCACCCTGGTGATGGAACATTAGCTTATCAGTTTTCTGGGATGGAATTTTCCTAATGGAAAATCTGAAAGAGATTCATATCGAAAAATGAGTGTATTTTCTCCCTAAGGACAAAGTTCCAGGTCTGGCAGATTGTGAAAGTCATGTCGAGACCAGTTGAAGAATAAAATATATTTAAACAGCAGCTTTTTGATGTTATAAGAATGTCTTTAATACAATTCCTCGAAGGTGTGATGCATAATTTTTGAAGAAGATTTTACAGGACGAAACTTCTCATTGCCAGGCCGAGAACCTATCTCCTACCACTGCAATGTCTTCTCATCTTTGTCGCTTTTCCAGTGTCACATAGGGGAACCTGTCGTCTCGCATGACTGGTATATGTACTTGGAATTATAGAAAATGCCCGTCACAGAAAAATTCACGTCGAATGGAGTCGAAAAAGGCTACAAAGTCCAGCGTCGAGCGAATGCGAGTGCTGCGGCAGCGTCGAAAAGGTAAAAACAGCACATAGCAATTAGACCCCTGCAACTTTTAATTCACCTATGCTGTAAGCATTATATTACTCCGTCTAACCATTATATTAAAGAGATTAATAATCAAATAACATGTTAATAAAAATACTTGTAATGAAAAAACTCGTGTCACATTGATGGATTGTCGATATTATATCTTTAGATAACGACGGTCCAGAATATCCTACAACGTACAAGCATGATTGAATGACGTAGTACACTGTCACTGTACTCAGACTCTTCGTTATGCATTATGATTTGACAATACATTTAGTACATGTCTGGTCTGCCCTCAAAAACGCGCCATAAAATATTTATTATCGTTCATTAGGTTACACCATCTTAGCATCTCAACGTGTACATGAAGACTAGCTTGACGATTAAAGCACGCCGGTGATAAAAACCTGTAGACAGACAAAGGGAAGAAGAACTGGTGGGAAACGAGAGAGATAGAGAGAGAGAGAGAGAGAGAGAGAGAAAGAGGGAGAGAGAGAGAGAGAGATAGTTGCTCAGTGATGCCGGCTACCAGTACGTCCTTTTACGGAGCGAGCTGTGAACGCCGTCCGATTGTTTCAATTAGCGGTAATGAGCCTCCCTTCACACGAAGCAATTCAATTACTCTCCGACACAGAGTCTGACGCGCCAGCAATCTGTCTACTGGACAGGAATTCCACTGCCGACAACTCCACTCGCCAGCAGCCTAATTTGGTTGTCGTTCGTAGGGACCGGGGTCAAAGGCGTTAGACATACCCGTTCTAACTACTGAGATAGGATCTATGTAACAATCGACAACTCTTCGACTATTTTGGGACATTCAGGGTTGTGATTTCTGATGAGACTGTGGCCCAGTTTTTCTATTTCGATCCAAATACACTGCTAACAAAATTCTATTTGTAGAACTGCGATGTTGATATATTATATTCCATAGGACTTTTACTATGACAAAAACGAAGTCCGATTAAGAATATTCAGAATGTTTAATGAATTGTATGTTTACTGTATACCAGCAGCGTCTGTCGTTATCTTTCATGTCGACACAATTGCAGGTGAAATAATAATTCCACGGAACATGGGGAAGAATAAAAGCATAGTTGAGTCCATGCTACGTCGAGTTACTGCATTAGGCCGGGCAAAGATGGTCCAACTCGATATTAGGAGGTATCCAATGAATTTGTCACGTCATCGTATAACAGAAATATCAAAACATGCCAATAAGTCATTTTTAACAATTTGTGGGTTGGCCGTCTCTTGCGTTCTAGGACACATTTGTATTTCCAGTGATAACCGGGTTCGTTTATATTCTGAACGTCTTCAGATCCGTTAAAAAAAATAAAATAAATGCTAAGAATGAACGTACATAACCAACTTTAAACACACTTACGATACGTATAATAGTGTATACGATACCCATCGATAGTGAATCGAATTTGGGAAAAAAGGAATGTATTGCACAACTTGACTAAAAGAAACGATCGGTCGTTTGGACACATTTTTATGCATCAAGGAATTGCCAGTTTGGTAAGGGAGAGAAGTGAGTGAGTGAGTGAGCGTGTGTGTGTGTGTGTGTGTGTGTGTGTGTGTGTGTGTGTGTGTGTGTGTATGCGTTTTTGTTAGCGTGAATGTAAGTGAGGAGGAATAAAAAATATATAGGTATATCAACGGATGATTACAGTAAGCAGGTTCTAAAGGATGCAGACTGCAGTTGTTATTCAAAGATGAAGAGGCTTGCACAAAATAGACAGCGTGGGGAGCTGCATCAAACCAGTCTTCGGACTCAGGACCACAACAACAACGACACACATTGCAGTTGCTGCGCCACCCGTCTGTTTGCAGCGTCCATTAAGTCACTGATGTGAGTGAATTACGTCAGGGCTTATAAGGGTGTGTGGGCAAGCATATTAGGACATCGAAAATATATATACCACCATAACGATAAATCTGACAACTAACAAAAAATTAACTATTGGGGGAAAAAATGAAATGGGGCGTTCAGCCATGAGGTAATCAAGTCCATTTTTGGTCACTTTGTACTGTTTACGAAGTTGCTTTCAGAGCATAAAAGATTTATGTCCAGAAATTGTAAATAGCTGCTGTAGGAGTGGCAAAACTGTTGAGCATGTAGGGAAGCAGCCTTCGTTCAGGGCACAATGGGAACATCACCATTGTCACAATTTGCATGGTTAATTTTGTCGCTGTGTGAGGTCTAATTGAAGCAGACTGATGGTAACGAATGATTCGTCTGAAAATGTTGAAGATAACGCACTGGAGCATCAACGTTCTAGCTCCGGTAAACTAATAATTACTTTGTAAATTTGGTAACTGAGATTTAACTAACGAATTAACAGCCAGGTTGGGCTGTTAAACTTAAATGCATGATAACATTATTTTATTGAACTTTCACTGTCACTGCATGTTATATTAACACATTTTTCTTTATGCAGGAGATGACACAGCGGCTGAGGAATGTGGTGCCTCTGCAGCAGCTGACAGTAACGTCAGCAATTACGATGGAGCAGAGACTGCCAGAAAAAGACGTTCTCGACATACCGAGACGTGGAAGAGGAATGTTAGACAACGACAGTGGAGCTGTGGAGAGAAGTGCACTACAAGGGAGGGGGTAAGAGTTCCAGGTAAAAGCCTTCCTTTCAACGACCCTCGCTGCATACTGCAATGGCACAATAACCCCGACGAAGAAGAGGGATAAGGAATATTTCATTCCTTCTGGAAACTTCGTGATTACAGTCAGCAAAATATGTACGTTTGGAGACTTGTTCAGTCAGGTACGTCTATGAATTCTCGGAAAAGAGTTGGTTCCGGAATACCAAAGGCGTTAGCCTCAAACATTTTTTCATGGATTGGAGTGAGATCTGTAAGAGCATGTAACCTATATACGTAATAAAATAATTTTATATTCAGACTGCTGTGCCTAACAAGAGAGGAGCATTAAAATGTCATTGTCTCTCATGAAGTTAGATCAAGATCACAGCATATAATCTCAGCCATTGAGCACAAACTCTTGGTATGAGGACATTCTTACTTACCTAATATTAGTGACTTTCGTTTAGTGGAGAAAGCCAGTAGAAAAATTTCGCAAATTTACACCCGAATGATTGGATGGAAATCGTTAGACAAGCAAAGAAAATGTCTCCCAAGTTTTGGGTCACTGACATGAAATTTTCAGACTTCTTATCCTACAGAAACTTGGAGAATTCAGTAACGGACAGGAAAAAAATGGCTGATGGTTATGGCAACAGCTTCCTATGAGATAATTGCAGTGTGCAATAGGATCTCCTTTTACCCTGGTACTGTGGTCTAGCGATGGGAAAATGTCTTTCAGATTTGTTAGCTCAATTTCGTTTTCACACATCTCGAAAAAATTACCCTCTCATCGCAGGCAGAATCAGGTACTACAAAATAGATATCGATGACCCGATAATGCTGTTTAAAGGAGGGGGGGGGGGGGGGGGTGAGATATCGAATACCTGCCAGATAAATTTAACGAACAACATCCAAGAACAAGTTTCACAATATAACATAACAAAATGAAGCAACAAACTTTTTAGACCGAACCATGTCTAAAAATAATCAAGGGCACATGTTCCATACATACAGAAAAACGACTTTTTCGGATAACACAATAAGCGGCAATTCCTGCAACCTCGTACTGTATACGGGAGGGTACTTTGTTACCACGATTAACAAGCTTTTAAAACTGCTATTGATCGAACTCGAAAAGCAGCGTGAATTCGTCAAGCAAATAGCAGAAGCAAATAGCTTCAAAAGAAGTGATGTAACCAAAATTCACTAAGATATTAAAAGTAACAATACCATACGCAACAAGAATACGTAATATAAAATGCTTAAAGAGAATCCATACGACCCGCCAGGATAGCCGAGAGCGCTAATGTGCTCCTTCCTGGACTCGGGTAGCCGCGCCAGCCCCGGATCAAATCTGCCCGGCGGATTAACGCCGAGGGCTGGTATGCTGGTCAGCCTGAATGTGGGTTTTAGGCGGTTTTCCACATCCCGCTAGGTGAATACGGGGCTGGTCCCCAAGTTCCGCCTCAGTTACACGACTCACAGACATTTGGAAACGTTCGCACTATTTCACGACTTACACTAGATGCAGACAGCTGGGGTGCACTACTTCCGTCCTGGAGTCTTTGGGGTGGCAGCAGGAAGGGCATCCGGCCACCCTCTGCAATTAACACTGCCAAATCCGTCTTAACAAAGACGACCCCACGTTGGAGCAGGACAAAGGCCCAAGAAAGAAAGAAATAGAGGATCCATACCCCAAAGAATAGCAAGATTTTTTTTACGACAGTCAGCACACCAGGTTCCACGAAAAAGAGACTACGACATAATACCGACAACAGTGCGGAAAAAATCGGTAGGTCAGGACTATTTAAAATAAAATCTGGAAAGTGTGATGAGTTATATATAGGACAGACAGGGTGCAAATAAAACACACACACAAACTTTGCGCAGTGTACAGTACAAAGTACAGAATAGCATGCGCAAATATTGCATACAGTCCCAAAGAGTACTTTCCTTGATACAAAGGAGCAACTCGAAATTTTGGCGCATCACTTGCAGGAGCCAGACAAAATGTTCAATTAACAACAAGTTTTTGTGATGCATAGCTTTTGTGAGCTTTATGGGAACATTTTACAGACACATTACACTATGAAACAGTTGGGCTACTACGTTGTTTACACCGTCCGACGGGACCAGACCTGTGAAGAGGCCAGTCCAGCAGCAGACAGCACGACGTATATAGCGTCTCCGAGAAATGCAAACGGCGGGCTTCTCTTGCACTTTTTTTAGCTTTGTATACTGAGTGTAATCTTATCTTTGTAACTGTTTTGTTTCGACACAATAGCGTTATCATCTTGATGTATCACAGACAGAGGGTAACCCTCTTAATTCGCTCGCTCACACTCCTTTGTCAGCAGTGATACTGTGAATTATGTACCTTAGCTTTTGAAGGCTACGCATAAGTATATAAAATTTACCGGTTGCTCTGCAGCTACAACGTATCTCTTGTACGCTATAATACGAGGGTGTACTGAAAAGTAATCCCTCCAAATTTTTTATGGGAAAGCTCTTAAAGCTTCTTAAATAAAACAAACTTTATTAACAGTCTGCATCTTCATTTTTCATTTCTGCATCTTTATTTCTCGACTAGTCACCCTAGTGAGGAACACATTTCTCCCAATGAGACGCCAGTTCGTTTTGACTGTTACTGTAGGATGTTTGACTTTGTTGACGGAGCTACAGTCTCACCTCTGTCTGCACCACTTCATCACTATCAAAGTGAAGCCTTCGGAGGTGTTCTTTAAGTTTTGGAAACAGATGAAAATCGGATGGGGCCAACGAAGTCGGGACTGTATGGAGGATGATCGATCACAGTGGACCCAAGGCGTCGGATTCTTGAAGATGTCACAGCGCATTGCCATGAAGAAGGACAGGGTGTTCCACGGGCGGACGAACTCTTCGAATTCGAAACTCGGTAGCACGCTGTTCCTCACACACCAGCATAGTTACGTTACACACGGTCCTGTAACACGCTACAATTCGGAGCCCTCTAGCGGCAGAAGGCAGCAAATATGTAGACGTGAAGAATAAAGACCTAGAATAGTATAATCGTTCGTTTTATTTAAAAGCCTTTAAGAATTTTCAGTATAAAATTCGGAGGCATTACTTTTCATCACGCTCTGGTACTTACAGGCTGTTTCAAAAATGACCGGTACATTTGAAACGGCAATAAAAACTAAACGAGCAGCGATAGAAATACACCGTTTGTTGCAATATCCTTGGGACTACAGTACATTTTCAGGCGGACAAACTTTCGAAATAACAGTAGTTACAATTTTCAACAACAGATGGCGCTGAAAGTGATATGAACGATATAGAAGACAACGCAGTTTGTGGGTGCGCCATTCTGTATGTCGTCTTTCTGCTGTAAGCGTGTGCTGTTCACAACGTGCAAGTGTGCTGTAGACAACATGGTTTATTCCTTAGAACAGAGGATTTTTCTGGTGTTGGAATTCCACCGCCTAGAACACAGTGTTGTTGCAACAAGACGAAGTTTTCAACGGAGGTTTAATGTAACCAAAGGACCGAAAAGCGATACAATAAAGGATCTGTTTGAAAAATTTCAACGGACTGGGAACGTGATGGATGAACGTGCTAGAAAGGGAGGGCGACCGCATACGGCAACCACAGAGGGCAACGCGCAGCTAGTGCAGCAGGTGATCCAACAGCGGCCTCGGGTTTCCGTTCGCCGTGTTGCAGCTGCGCTCCAAATGACGCCAACGTCCACGTATCGTCTCATGCGCCAGAGTTTACACCTCTATCCATACAAAATTCAAACGCGGCAACCCCTCAGCGCTGCTACCGTTGCTGCACGAGAGACATTCGCTAACGATATAGTGCACAGGATTGATGACGGCGATATGCATGTGGGCAGCATTTGGTTTACTGATGAAGCTTATTTTTACCTGGACGGCTTCGTCAATAAACAGAACTGGCGCATATGGGGAACCGAAAAGCCCCATGTTGCAGTCCCATCGTCCCTGCATCCTCAAAAAGTACTGGTCTGGGCCGCCATTTCTTCCAAAGAAATCATTGGTCCATTTTTCAGATCCGAAACGATTACTGCATCACGCTATCTGGACATTCTTCGTGAATTTGTGGCGGTACAAACTGCCTCAGACAACACTGCGAACACCTCGTGGTTTATGCAAGATGGTGCCTGGCCACATCGCACGGCCGACGTCTTTAATTTCCTGAATGAATATTTCGATGATCGTGTGATTACTTTGGGCTATCCGAAACATACAGGAGGCGGCGTGGATTGGCCTCCCTATTCACCAGACATGAACCCCTGTGACTTCTTTCTGTGGGGACACTTGAAAGACCAGGTGTACCGCCAGAATCCAGAAACAATTGAACAGCTGAAGCAGTACATCTCATCTGCATGTGAAGCCATTCCGCCAGACACGTTGTCAAAGGTTTCGGGTAATTTCATTCAGAGACTACGCCATATTATTGCTACGCATGGTGGATATGTGGAAAATATCGTACTATAGAGTTTCCCAGGCCGCAGCGCCATCTGTTGTTGAAAATTGTAACTACTGTAATTTCGAAAGTTTGTCTGCCTGAAAATGTACTGTTGTCACAAGCATATTGCAACAAACGGTGTATTTCTATCGCTGCTCGTTTAGTTTTTATTGCCGTTTCAAATATACCGGTCATTTTTGAAACACCCTGTACCTTACGTGTGTTTCGTATTAGTTACGTAGGATCAAACTTAGCATGTCTTTCATCTGTTTTAAGGTATCCGAAAATTTCATAATATGAACGAAAACAGTTATTACCGTAAAGAAAAATGTGACAAACAATTGCAATAAAGGTATTAGGATAATGATCCAGTTCTCTCGGCTTTATCTCCGCTTTACATCACGGCAAGCTTTCATGAAGATACAGTAATATCCTCCTGTTGTCCAAAAAACCGTTACAAAATGTGAGCTGTTGTAACAAGTTGGTTAGCAGTTGTTTATTGTAAGCTCATATTTGTGCAATACGCCGGGAATTTGTTGTCTGTGTCAAAATTATTTCTTACAGGTTGTAATTTCCTTAGCAACTTGTCTACAGCAGTGATCCTTTGAATATTGTGCAGTGACTATGGGAATTTAATAAACTAGTAATTATTAAGGAGCATCCAGAAATTTTTGTGATTCTCTCCCATAGTGCGTTGCGCGCAGTAAGTGTAAGTTTACGTCAAAACACACACACACACACACACACACACACACACACACACACACACACACACATACTGACAGTTTCAAACTGTGAATTCTATAGTAATTCAATACTCTCTGCTCTTGGCGACTGTATAGCTCAATAGCGACAATGGCTTTTACCTTTCCTCACAGCTTTTGTAGTGTCATTAAACACACGTAGTAAACCTGTGTTACTGTTCTGCGAATATGGACCTAGTGAAACTGGATTAAATGTTGCCATTAAATAACTTAAGTGAGTCGTAAAAGATTTGTTAACTCATGTTTTTACTTTCCTTCTTCGCAGAAGTCATATGTATTGTACAGAATCTCGCAACTGCTTCCAACGGCGTCGCACATTTTTACAGCAGACCACTAACCATACATAGTAGAGAGGGACTGGGGAGCGGAGACATTAATTTTTTTTCAAATGTCACTTTCATATGTCTTCCTTCCTCCAGAAGCGTCATCTTGCGATTAAAAACGGTCGCTGAAGGTGGATACGTTATAACAAAGCATGCCGGTGTCTGTAGATGGATCACCACACCACAAGAGGGTACGGTGCCCTAGTGGCGAAAAGGGGCACACATCATACTCCTAGGCAGATCGATGCAGGCCTTGGAACAAGTGTCTCTGCCACAACAATTTTGCGGTAATTAAATCGGGCTGGTTTGTATGCTCGGAAGCCTGTTAAATCCATCCCACTTCAACCACGGCATCATCGAGAAAGAGCTCGTTGGTGTAGGGAGCATATTGGTTGGGGACAGCAGTAGTGAACTAGAGTGATACTCTCTGACGAATCCCGCTTCACTGTGCCAAGTGAAGCTTGTCACCAGTCAGTGTGGAGAGAGAGAGGGGAACACGTGACACACTACAGAATGTTCATGAACGGCATCGGTATGGCCTAGGCGATATGGTTGTAGGCAGGCGTTAAGCACAGTGGCCGAACAGCGCTCCATATCTTTACGTGAGGTACCGTTACAGCATAGCGGTATTGCGAGGAGATTGTTTTGGATCTTGTCCGTCTGTTTAGGGGTGCGGTAGGTCCCCATTTCCTGTTTATGGACCAAAATGCTCACCCACAGAGGACCGGTGTGGTGTCGGACACACTGGCAAGTGAAGATGTTGAATGTATGGAACGGCCTGCGTACTGCCCAGACATAAACCACATTCTGTAGAACATGCCTGGGATACTCCTGGTAGACGTGATTCTCAACGAAAAACCCTTCCCGAATCGTTCAAAAATTGAAAACCACTTTGACAGAGGATTCGGACAATAGCTCCCAAGGGCTCCACAACAGTTCAGAGCCAGCATGAATAACAGGTGCCAATTATGCCTTAGGGCACTCCTTATTGAGAGACAGATATCGACCTTTAGATTGGCAGTATGAACGATACTTATTTATGCCTGTTATATTGCTTCCCCATCTGGTAAAACCTGATCGCTTTTACGTTGTGAATATATCACTCCATCTCTGTTACTTATGTACTGTGTTTCATGTCATCATGACTGCCTGTGATTATTCTTGTCCAACGATGGGTCTGTTCCTTGGCACTTGTCAAGCAGTGTAATACACTACAGGCCATTAAAATTGCTACACCACGAAGATGACGTGCTACAGACGTGAAATTTAACCGACAGGAAGAAGATGCGGTGATATGCAGATGATTAGCTTTTCAGAGCATTAATACATGGTTGGCGCCGGTGGCGACACCTACAACATGCTGACATGAGGAAAGTTTCCAACCGATTTCTCATACACAAACAACAGTTGACTCCCGTTGCCTGGTAAAACGTTGTTGTGATGCCTCGTGTAAGGAGGAGAAATGCGTACCATCTCGTTTCCGACTTTGAAAAAAGGTCGGATTTTAGCCTATCGCGATTGCGGTTTATCGTATCGCGATATTGGTACTCGCGTTGGTCGAGATCCAATGACTGTTAGAAGAATATGGAATCGGTGGGTTCAGGAGGGAAATACGGAACGCCGTGCTGGATCCCAACGGCCTCATATCACTAGAAGTCGAGACGACAGGCATCTTACCCGCATGGCTGTAACGGATCGTAAAGCCATGTCTCGATCCCTGAGTCAACAGATGGGGACGTTTGCAAGACGACAACCATCTTCACGAACAGTTCGACGAAGTTTGCAGCAGCATGGACTATCAGCTCGGAGACCATGGCTGCGGTCACCCTTGACGGTGCATCATAGACAGGAGGGCCTGCGATGGTGTACTCAACGACGAACCTGGGCGCACAAATGGCAAAACGTCAGTTTTTCGGATGAATCTAGGTTCTGTTTACAGCATCATGACGGTCGCATCCGTGTTTGGCGACATCGCGGTGAACGCACATTGGAAGCGTGTATTCGTCATCGCCATACTGGCGTGTCACCTGGCGTGATGGTATGGGTGCCATTGGTTGCACCTCTCGGTCACCTCTTGTTCGGCACTTTGAACAGTGGACGTTACATTTCAGATGTGTTACGACCCGTGGCTCTACCCTTAATTCGATCCCCTCGAAACCCTGCATTTCAGCAGGATAATGCACGACCGCATGTTGCAGGTCCTGTACGGGCCTTTCTGGATACAGAAAATGTTCGACTGCTGCCCTGACCAGCACATTCTCCAGATGTCTCACCAATTGAAAACGTCTGGTCAATGGTGGCCAGGCAACTGGCTCGTCACAATACGCCAGTCACTACTCTTGCTGAACTGTGGTATCGTGTTGAAGCTGCATAGGAAGCTGTACCTGTACACGCCATCCAAGCTTTGTTTGCCCTGGCGTATCAAGGCCGTTATTACGGCCAGAGGTGGTTGTTCTGGGTACTGATTTCTCAGGATCTATGCACCCAAATTGCGTGAAAATGTAACCGCATGTCAGTTCTAGTATGATATATTTGTCCAATGAATACTCGTTTATCATGTTCATTTCTTCTTGGCGTAGCAATTTTAATGGCCAGTAGTGTATTATTCAGCTGATTTTAAATTCCATTTGTGCATTACGATAGGCAAAAATATCTCGAGTAAATATTCGAAACCTGTGCATAAATCCCCTAATACTGGTACAGCTTCAAGCGCGTCGCCGAATTATCATTCTCAACAGCGAAGCGAGAGCAGTTCTAGAGACGGGGCGGGACGGAGAAGTCTTTGTATGCTCGTCACTCCGTCGCTGCTGCGTCACGCTCCACTTTTTTGCTCAGTTTGGGGCGCCGCGTGCACCTGTATACATTCATACGAGGCTGGCAGTGGCATGCGAGGGGCCCGAAATGTTTATCCTTCTTAAATTATGTGACTGCTTTTATCGTTCAGTCAAACAACGTGACGTGTCTGCAATCGTCCAGGTTCAACAGTCGGCATACCTTCAGCATACGTTCAGCGAAAGGATATCCGTGAAATTTATGTTACATTATTGTGCGAAATCAGTAATAGACAGTTACAGATTTAAAAGAGTACTTATGAATGCTTAGAAAGGGCAAAAGCACGGCTTTGAAGGAGATAGTTTAATTTTTGAGCGCTTATTGTAATATTTTTATTTCACTAAGCTCCTTTCAAAATTATTTTGGCCAGAAAATTTCACATATTACCAATCGATGACTTAACACTGTAAATATTCTAAGGACCAAACGTGATGTTTAGAGATATAACACAAAAACAATATTTTAACAAGTTTGTTTGTGTGGCCATCCTCCGCAGCAAGCATATAAATACTTGTTTTGCAAATCAAACTGCCTTTTCCTGCTGCTAGTTACTTTATTTATCCCATACGCGTTTCGCCTTCTCCTGTTCTAAGGCATCATCAGTGCGCTCTATAACGGTGCAGTTTTGTTAGTTATAGATTATCAAACAGTTCACTTAGCGATTTTTTGTAAAAAAAGTAATTACTTAAGATTTACTGATCTGCGTTTCCTCACATCTGGTCTGGAGGTCGCATTACCACTATTATCACTGCCATATATTCACATCTTTGTGTTCTCGCCATCTACACACTGTTCACCATTTTTCTCACTCTTTTTTTGTGGTGGACTATCGTT
The DNA here is from genome assembly GCF_023864345.2 of Schistocerca serialis cubense. Taxonomy (NCBI): domain Eukaryota; kingdom Metazoa; phylum Arthropoda; class Insecta; order Orthoptera; family Acrididae; genus Schistocerca; species Schistocerca serialis. Next base: position 796,494,615 of record NC_064639.1, read on the forward strand.
CTTTTGTCACTCGATACAATTTTTTCGTTGTACACTTCTTTTCACAGCGTAAATATTGCGGCACCTTACATTTTTCATCTTCTTCGGTATTTTTACCTATTTGTTACCAACCTAACGAAGTATATGTTCGTTACTAGTTACTAACTTCTATTTATGATGTTTATACCGTGTTTGTGTGTGTGTATGAGTGAGAGAGAGGGGGGGATAGAGCCGAATTTAATGTAATTTTTTTTGTGGGGGCGGGGGGGGGGGGGGCGTGGCTGTTGTACTAGCTGTTAGCGAGTGGCTGAAAACTTTGATGACAGCTGTTTTGACTTTTCGTTTCAGTATTCTGGGGAGGGATCATGGATGAGTGAGTGTAAAGATGTTGGGTTCTATTATTATTATAATGGAAAATATTATTATATTTAGCCTTTTTGTGAACATTATTCTATTATTTTATCTATTAGTGTAAATAATGAATAAAACCAAAGCAGAGGGGAAAATCCTGTTGAATGACCAAGTACACATACCAAGCAATTCATTACTTACACTAATAGATAAAATACTATATGGCAGTGATAAAAGTGGTAATGCGACCTCCAGACCACATGTGAGGAAACGCAGATCAAAAAATCGTAAGTAATAACGTTCTTTTACAAATAATCGCGAAGTGAACTGCTTGATAATCTATAACTAACAGAACTGTACCGTTATAGAGCGCACTGATGATGCCTTAGAACAGGAGAAGGCGAAACGCGTATGGGATAAATAAAGTAACTAGCAGCAGGAAAAGGCAGTTTGATTTGCAAAACAAGTATAATATTTTATGACATATGCATTAGCACACACGTTTATGTACTACAGTAAAGAGCGAAATATACTGGTACACCTACCTAATATCGTCTAGGTCCACTATGAACACGCAGAAGTGCCACAACACGACGTGTCATAGACTCGATTAATGTCTGAAGTAGTGCTGGAGGAAACTGACGACATCAATCCAGCAGAGCTGTCCATAAATCCGTAAGAGTAAGAGGGGGTGGAAATCTCTACTGAACAGAACGTTGCAAGGCGTCGCAGATATGCTCAATAATGTTCATGTAGGAAGAGTGTTCCTGGAGCCACTCAGTAGCAATTCTGGATGTGTAGGGTGCCGCATTGTCCTGCTGGAATATCCTAAGTCCGTCGGAATCCACAAAGGACATGAATGGCTGCAGATGGTAAGACAAGATGCTTACGTACGTGCCAGAATCGAATCTAGATGTATCATGAGTTCCATATCACTTCAACTGCACGCTCCCCTCATGATTACAGAGCCTCCTCCAGCTTGAACAGTCCTCTGCTGACATGCAGGGTCCATCGATTCATGAGGTTGTCTCCAAACCCGTTCACGTCCATTCGCTCGATACAATTTGAAACGAGACTCGTCCGAACAGGCAACATGTTCTCAGTCTTCAACAGTCCAGCGTCGGTGTTGACGGGCCCAGGCAAGGCGTAAAGCTTTGTGTCGTACAGTCATCAAGGGGACACGAGTGAGCCTTCGGCTCCGGAAGCCCATATTGATGATGTTCCATTGAATGATTCGCACGCTGATAGTTGTTGATGGTTCAAACCGTTTAAATGGCTCTGAGCACTATGGGAATTAACATCTTAGGTCATCAGTCCCCTAGAACTTAGAACTACTTAAACCTAACTAACCTAAGGACATCACACACATCCAGGATTTGAACCTGCGACCGTAGCGGTCGCGCGGCTCCAGACTGAAGCGCCTAGAACCGCACGGCCACAGCGGACGGCCTTGTTGATGGCCCAGCATTGAAATCTGCAGCAATGCGAGGGAGGATTGCACTTCTGCACGCTGAACGATTCTCTTCAGCCGTCGTTGATCTCGCTTTTGCAGGATCTTTTTCTGGCCTCGGCGATTTTGTGTTTTACCGGATTTATGATGTTGATGGTAGATTCGTGAAATGGTCGTCCGGAAAAATTCCCACTTCATCGCTACCTCGGAGAGGCTGTTTCCCATCGCTCGTGTACCGACTATACATTCAAACTCATTTAAATCTTGATAACCTGCCATTGTAGCAGCAGGAACACATCTAACAGCTGCGCCAGACACTTGCTTGTCTTATTTAGATGTTGCCGACCGCAGCGGCGTATTCTGCCAGTTTACGTATCTCTGTATTTGAATACGCATGCCTATACCAGTTTCTTTTGTGCTTCAGTGTATTAAACAATTCTTATCATAAAGAAAATATGAACCATACTGCAAGGTGAGGGAAAATTGCGTTGAATTGTCCAGAAAAAGAAAATTAAAAAAACTTGAGAACAGAAGGTGTCTTACACATTAACTTATTCAGACGAAATGGACTAAGTCCAACAGAGAGTATCATGCTATAGTGGTCGACAAAACGTACCTAAATATAGATATCATAAAACATGTAAACAGTATGACACACAGATCATCAGTTTGCAGTATTTTTAAATAAATCAGTAAAAAAATGCCGATGGTGTTTTGGCATAAAGGGTGTCATAGCAAGCAACTCCGTTCCTTCAACAGACAATCGTGAAATATTTTGCATACTGCAAGTTGTGTATGAATGAAATCGCCAACAGTTTTGCCTTTCTTTAGGATGTTTACATTTTTCCTATATTCAGTTTCACTGATCCTCCTTTTGATGTGCACCATTCCAGGTGAGATGATTTTCTTTTGTGCAGCAAAACTGATGTGTAGCATTGTTGTGTTCGTGACTTTATCACTAGGAGCCTGGAAGTCAATAAAGACCTTTGCCTCCATTATGAGTGTATTGTTGAATGGTAAAAAAGGGCGTGCTGGAAAGTAATTGCTTGCTGTAAATCGTGATATACATGACACTTAACTACCTTCCCGCACTTTTCTACTAACGCAAAATTGCTATTACCAATTAGAATTATTTTTTTATTTGTGGTAAGCGTCTATGGGACCAAACTTTTGAGGTCATCGGTTCCTACTTACACGCTACTTAATCTAACTTAAATTAAGGACACCACACACACACACACACACACACACACACATGCCGGCGGGAGGACTCAAACTGCCGACGGGGGGAGCCGAGAGAGCCGTCACAAGACGCCCTAGACCGCGCGGCAACCCCGCGACGCCATCAGATAGGAAACAGCGGTCTGAAACCAGATACTTATGTTACATGCAATCAGATAGGTCGCGTACACAGATTTTGTTTTGTCCATGGCAACTGTTACTCCAAATCACCAGTTTCCTTTTGTTGCCAGTTACATTGACAGTATTTTTACTGCAATTCAGAACATGGAAAAAACATGATGCTACGTTGTCAGCATATACTCTTCCCACCCTAATCATTTTGCAGAATAGTTTACTCCCTCTTCTTCAATTTTCACAGGAAATATTTCATTAAACAGCTAGAGGAAGAATTCGGAAAATATTTTTGTGTGCAGGTGGAGTGAAAAACCTTATCCAGCCACTCTGATTTAGGCTTTCTGTGTGTTTGCTAAGCCACTTGCCGGCCTGAATGGCCGAGCGGTTATAGGCGCTATAGTCTGGAACCGCGCGACCGCTACGGTCGCAGGTTCGAATCCTGCATCGGGCATGGATGTTTGTAATGTCCTTAGGTTAGTTAGGTTTAAGTAGTTCTAAGTTCAAGGGGACTGATGACCTCAGAAGTTAAGTCCCACAGTGCTCAGAGCTATTTGAACCACTAAGCCACTTCCGGTGACTGTTAAAAAGGGTCCTCCAACAAGATGACGTCCGATTTGCTTCGGAATTCTCCTTCATCTGAGCTAGCGTTTTGCCTCTAATGACCGTAATGTCGACGATACGATGATTCTTACTTTTTGTAATACAACTATAATTACTTTCAGGAGTAAAGCAGATTGGACTACGTTTTTATTTACCTTATCAATGTTTGTATTCAGTTCTAATGCTTAATCCATCAGGACACCAACAACATTCACACAAAGAGTTTCCATTAATGTGTGCCTACTAAGGTCTACTTTAGTGACCTGCAGACTGTTAGCAGCCATCGAGAACTGCTACCACCTTTTTTCGCGAGATTAAGAGTTAGTTTACTTTAATTTCTATCATTTTTAGATAGACCTTGTTTTTCATCATCGGCTGTCATCGAAAATCTGCCCTTGATTAATCACCAAGAAATGTTGTACATTTCAGCCGGCCCGGGTGGCCGAACGGTTCTAGGCACTACAGTCTGGAACCACGCGACCGCTACGGTCGCAGGTTCGAATCCTGCCTCGGGCATGGGTGTGTGTGATGTCCTTAGGTTAGTTAGGTTTAAGTAGTTCTAAGTTCTAGGAGACTGATGACCTCAGAAGTTAAGTCCCATAGTGCTCAGAGCCATTTTGTTGTACATTTCACAAAAACCCTTTATTGTTTTCGGTACGTTCATGTAACTTAAGTATATTTAAACCAGATGTAGGTCCAAGAACCGAATTCTGGCTGACATCATGGAAAATTGAGTTACTTTTGCTTGAAAGAAGTACAAATTCCTTGAAGACTGTGACAGGGAAGTTGAACAGAAATGGAGAGAAGTAATAGCTAATGCTTGAAATCAAAACTACTTTGTATCGAGGAAGGGAAAGTGTTTAATCCATAGGACTACCCCCCAAACAAAACCAATGCTGCTCTACAAATAGTAATGTAAAATTTTCTTTTCTGTGATCAAACAACAAAGAAACGCACATAAAAAACTTCAAGAATAAAGTGGAAATGATCTGGAGCAGTTTAATACATGAACAGATAAAAGCAGTATGAATAATGAAATTAAGTTTCCTGGTAGCAGTAATGCGGCAACTGAAAATGATTGAAGACACTGATCATCAATTTTAGTGAATTTTTCTTGGCGGAAAACGTTGGGCCAAACATAAGCAATCCAATATACGGGCAACAGTCTTGTTAAGAGAGACATTACATAGTACTGGGACATATGGAGCATCTGGTGGGTAAAGTTGTGCAGACTTAGACCGCCTTCATCTTACTGTGTTAGGTGTCATTGAGAATAGGGCCTAAAGTCCCCAGTTGTCGATCACAGACTCTTCACTACGTGATTAACTACGTCAAGTAAAGATTGTATTATACAAGCTAAGATGGCACAGGAATTGAATGCAGGAGCCATCAAACGTCAATCCGTGAGGACTTTGAGATGCCAAATGACTTCTTCTGGTTATAATATCAGAAAATACATAAAATTTCTTTGCCAACACTGCATTGGATAAGACAGCATTTTACCAATGAGGTTCAGTTGATCGTTGGTCCATAGTTGTTTGGAAACACGTTCGTTGGTCAGATGTATAACGATGTCACTGAGGGCATGGACCGCATATATTCAATGGTCACGTGAATCAAAAAGAAAGACACAGATTATTCTGTAGATGCACGGACTTCCTCAAACTTATTTTCTACACAGTTAAATTGACTGTGGCTGCTGGCAAATGATACTTGGAGTTAGGTTCTATGTCATACACATTGAAAAGATGGGATGTTTCAACAGGTTAGTGGATTCACCTCCGCCACGTTAATGTCTTGCAGGACACAGACTTCATGATCGACTGCTATTCCATCCTCTGTCTAGTGCATCGATTGAAGCCCAGTTTGAAGGAGCACATGTGCAGCATTCATGATCTATCCTTACAAGATTGAGTGGGTCCTGTTGCACTTCACCAATGACACACCGAGGAAAAACTACAACCTGTCCAGGGAATCGAAACTGGGACCTCAGTGGTACAACCTGAAACGCTGATAACTCAGCTCATGAGAGATATAGAGGGGAAGAGCACCTCATGTTACTCGATGAGAAATGTCTAAACGTAGATCGATGAATATTATGTGAAATTTCAAGCAATGATTTCGATCGACTTTGATCCGCTATGAACCATTTTATATGCAACGTTTCGATGAATTTCGTACCCATCATCTTCGCCAAAAGATGATGGGTACGAAACTCATCGAAACGTTGCAACAAGACGACGCCACCACTCATCTGATAACCCGAGAAGAATTCATCATGAACCATTTTGTTTGTCATCTTGGGGAGATACTTTGCTTCAGCAACTCACACGCGAAACAAGTGCATAGTTTGTCGGGTTAGGGACCGTCCCACACGACGTCACTTACCCGTCTCACGATTTTCTTCCTTCCAGTGCAAAATGGGAAGATACTATGCTGGTCTATTGCCGTGAGCGTGGTGTCTTTTCTTCCCAGTTTCTTTAACATGGAGCATGAAACTTATTACTGGTTAACACAGACTGAGTGAGTTACCGTTACACACAACAGAATCATAAGAATATTATTGCCAGAGTAATAGGTACAGAATAATAGTACACACCTCGACAACTGACGGCGCATTTTCTTACTGAGGCAGCTATAGTCGATTCGATGTAGAGAGATTCCTGATTATTGCAGTCGGCTGGACGCGGCAGCTTCGCGCGTCTATCTCAACCAGTCACACAACGCGATTATGTGAACGTTTCTATGGAAACGCCTCAGTGTTGCTGGGGCTCTATAGATCTCTATTGTTTTCGCTCTCCGTCCGTTTGTGCTTTGCAGTTGAAAGCTGGCAACAGGTGCTACCGTCAGGGATCATTTCACAACGACTCTACTATAGATGTAGGCTGAAGAAAGCAAGCAAAAATGGCTCTGAGCACTATGGGACTTAACATCTGAGGTCATCAGTCCCCTAGAACTTAGAACTACTTAAACATAACTAACCTAAGGGCATCACTCACATCCATGCCCTAGGCAGGATTCGAACCTGCGACCGTAGCGGTCACGCGGTTCCAGACTGAAGCGCCTAGAACCGCACGGCCACACCGGCCGGCAGAAAGCAAGCAGTCTGGGATAGTAAGGGTAGATTTATCTTATGGCATTTTTGGGAAATGGGAAAGAAGAAGGGCTAAGAGCAGCTACTAAATGATACAAGAATACAAGCGATGAAAGAAGAAAAAAACTATACACTTTTTTGGTCTTTCGCCTCTAGCTAGCCCTGTAATAGAAGTTTAATACATTTTCTTATTCCATTCTTAAATAATGGCTTTCACTTTTTATGTGCTGTATCTTTTTCTGAAGTTACAAAAATTATTCTGGACAACTGAGATTTCACCAACGTAAAAACATATTCCAAAGTGCAAGAAACATGATCATATACCTAGGAGTAAATATTGTATTGAAATTTAACAGCATTACAGTCGAAAAAATGTCATCAGTTCTTTTATTTAGTCGTCTATGTTACATATTACCTTACTACACACCAATAAACAATAAATGAAATCAAATTAAACTGACGTTTATCTGAAATACGTTTTGAAATAGAAGTTATTGGAAACTAAAACAAATTTCCGTTTCCAAGACAGGTAAAATTGTGAAAACATTGCAGAAGCTCAGTTAATTTGCAAATATCGCATGTTCCATGGTAAAGTACTTTCTTCTGTTTGAAGGTACAAGATGGTGCACACTGACGAAGTATGGCTTTACCATCACACGTTATAAAACTAGTTTCAAAGTATGTAGAACTTAATTCACCGTAAAACTCTGACATTGAAGAATTAACGATATATTCCAAATAAATTTAATATATTATTTAGCACTTAAATGTGTAGAACTCGAAACATTTACAAATGTTGCACGGAACATAACCTCACGTACAACAACAACAAAAACTGTAAAAAATAGCGGGAACTACTTTCGTGGTCTCTCGTGTGCATTGCTTCACTTAATTCTAAAATCAGTCACTAGACCACTAGACTGAATTGTCGACCAAAAAAAAAAAAGTCGTCTCTTCTTAGGTACACTACTATTTCTTAGGTGCAGCACTCTGCCTTATGTTTTTGAGTCATCGGTCTTCTCACTGGTTTGATGCGGCCTGCCACGCATTCCTCTCCTGCTCTAACATCTTCATCTCAAAGTAGCACTTGCACCCTAAGTTCACAATTCTTTGTTGGATGTATTTCAGTCTCTTTTTTCCCCTCTGCTTTGATTTTATTCATTATTTACACTAATAGATAAAATAATAGAATAATGTTCACAAAAAGGATAAATATAATAATACTGTCCAATGTAATACTAATAGAACCCAACATCTTTACACTCAACCATGACCCCTCCCCAGAATACCGAAACGAAATGTCAAAACAGCTGTCACCAAAGTTTTCAGCCACTCGCTAACAGCTAGTACATTCGCCACCTCCCCCCCCCCCCCCCCCCACACGACCAAAAAAAAAAAAAAAATTACATTAAATTCAGCTCTATCCCCCCCCCTCTCTCTCACTCATACACAAACACACACATGGTATAAACATCATAAATATTCAAAAACTCGTAAAACCAGCTGTACACTGAAATCAATGGAAAAACAGGAAATAACTGAATAAATTTAATTTTAATCCTGAAATTGAGTATTTACATTATGGTATGAAGTTTCGGTAAATACCATAAGAAAAATTAAGTATTGTTCTCCTGCCTTACAAAAAAATAATAAAAAATAACATCCAAGTAATGTTTTTTAGGAACTTATTCGAGGACTCATTTCACATGCAGTAGTCACACACAAAATCTGTCGTCTTCTTCCTCTGCATTCGAACATGCTTCGGGGCCCATTGTTTACACTTGTAACACCGAATGCAGCCTTCCGTTGATGCTGAATGGGCGTAGATCTCTCTGCAGAAAATGCAGGCTTCATGAATTCTTCTTTCTTTTGTTTTCTATTGCCCTCTTTTTTGTTTTATGCTCTTTGTTTCTTTTTTATCCACATTTATCCCATTTTTATTATTCTTTTCGCTCCTTTCTGTTCTTCTTCTCTCTTTTTATTTTCTTCTTCTTCTAGGGCTAATTTATGTGAAGAATTCCTCTTCTATGATTCATCTGCTTTTCACCTCGTTCAAATGCGTGTGGAGCAGGCATCAGTAAATTTGTAGAATCTGCAAAACAAGACTCTTTGGAAGCTGACACCTGTGGTAGCATAGCTGGTTTATCTAACGACGGCTGTGGATCTTTTTATGTTTTCGTTTCTCACAGATTTTTCCAACATGTCATGACCTCTTGGCTCATTATGAGGTGGTTTGTCGATTTCATTCAATGCAACTTCAGGAGATGACACAAGACTATCAGTGGAATAAAGTTGACCAGGAAAAATATTCCTGTTGAATTGATAAATTCTTTTCAAACTCCTTAATGGCTATTTGAATGACGGCCGCTCTGGTAAATGCATCTCTAAAGTGTTTCCGGACTTGGTGGAATGAAACACTGCGTGCAGGATGTACTAGTAACCACTGTCTCACCTATTGCTCGTAGCATCTGCGTAAAGGACTCATGATGGCTACGTCCAACGGCCTAAGGCGGTCGAGTCCTGTGAGGAGGTAAGCATAACAATACTTTTTCGAGCCAAGTGGATAAAGTTTAAACTTTTGGAATGTGGCCTACTTCCATCTAAAATCAACAATACTGGCTTAGTTTCCGAGGGCTAGGAAACTCAATAAACTTCTGGAACAAATAAGAGAAGCTGTCTTTGTTGTTCCACCCACTTTCATGGTAGTAAGCAAAAGAGCCAGGAATTGATCCATCCATTAGCAAGTGGTTCTATATTTTCCGTGGGGAAACATATACGGGAGGTATAAATTGACCTGAGCACTCATGCATATGTCTACAGTTACAGGAACTCCTCGTTCCGCAGACGCTAAGTACCCTACCTGTTTCTTGCCAAGAAGAGCCAGGACCTTGGATGCTTCGTTTGGAGCTGTAATAATTCCTATTTCGTCATCACTGTAAATATTTGTTCGTGAAAAGTTATGCTCTTTGTAGACTAACTCCAACAGATCATAAAACTTTCTCATCGTATTACGACTGAAGCCATTAGCACGTCCCAGTGACTTTTTCTCTTGATTTCCTCAGCGACAGTTGTGGAAGTTTTGCCAGAAACCCTTACATCCAGTCCTTTCCTGTCATTGCTCTGTTGTTATTAAAATCGTGTTTAATGCCATTCTTTTCAGCCAGTTCGTAAGCTAGTCTGCGGTGGTCAAACAAGGATAGGCCAGACAACCTTTGGCCCAAAAGTAATATTTGATTCACTGTCTCCAATTCTTGTTCATAAGAGAAAACTGTCCAGAACCGACTTAACCGATTTTCAGCTGCTAAAGCAGGCGTCAGTGCTTGCTGGCTTGCTTCCTTGGCTTTGTCTTCCAAGGTTGACTGAAGAACATTAAAGGCCTGAGCAGCTGTCTTTTACTCCATTTGCCGGCCGCGGTGGTCTAGCGGTTCTGGCGCTGCAGTCCGGAACCGCGGGACTGCTACGGTCGCAGGTTCGAATCCTGCCTCGGGCATGGGTGTGTGTGATGTCCTTAGGTTAGTTAGGTTTAAGTAGTTCTAAGTTCTAGGGGACTTATGACCTAAGATGTTGAGTCCCATAGTGCTCAGAGCCATTTGAACCATTTTTTACTCCATTTTCCGCTCGACAACTTCTTCTACCGCATCTGCCATATGGTTTTGAGACCAGCTCTGTCGGGTCGTTTTCCGCTTGTAGTTCCTCGGCATATCTATGCGAAAAAATTTACATGCAGCGAGAAAGTATCTATTTACAGCTTCTAAAAAAGCCTATTTGCGACCGGAAATCACGTGTAGATAATTTATGTCACAACACAAAGGCAGTTTACGCACGTTTTAACTTAATAGGCATAGACGTCTACTGTCCAGAAAGATTTTAAATGGTGGGGTAAATCCGGGTATTGTCCGAATTTACCTCCCTTCGCAATGCTCGGTTTTGCCCCTCGGAGTTAGGAAAAGGAACAATGGTATTTGTAAACCAAACTAATCTCGCGAAAGTCAACTCATACACCACTATATAGCGTTCTCCAACAGTTCTGATTTTATTCGCGAGATAGCAACAGCGGTCACAGAAATAAGTGCGTAGTCGGTTTGATCCGCCTACCCAGATTTGGACAACTCTCTCCTGCCATGGAGGCTATTCCATGACTTAACGCTTGTCCTATCATCCAGTCATTTCTTTCTATCAGTGTTTTCCATGTGTTCCTTTTTTCGCCGATTCTGCGGAGAACCTCGTCTCATTCAACTTTTTTTTTTTTTTTTTTTTTTTTTTTTAGTGATGAGTTTGTACCTTAAACTTTTATCGAAAATTTTTCCACATTGACTTGTTGGTTCTTCTCGAATTTTCGCCAATGAGACTTTCCCACAGTATAGTACTGAACATGGCTAAAGACTTGACTGTCCTCAATTCGCGCACAACCAATGATTCAACCCAGCACAATACCCAAGAACAGTTTAAATTAACGGCAGTGAGGGAAGAAATGAGAATTGCTTCACTGCAGAGCTGTGATACTAGCCCTAACTGCCTTTATGGTGATTATTAACATAGCAGAAACTGTTCTATTTCTTCATGAAATTTTTCAGTCCATTACGTATATGTGATGAAGTGTGAAAGAACTAAACTCTGCGTACTGCTTCGTTTTAACTCATTACGCCTTAGTGTGCAAGTGATATGCTGCCTCAACGGTGAAAACAATATCAAAAATCTGTTCATGTTCATCTACCGAAACTTTCTTGCACTGGACATGTGATTTCGTTTGTGTACATCCGTTGACAACGAAATTCACCCTCGCTAATCTGAAGCAGTGCATTCAGAATGCGGCTGCGGGAAAGGTTTTGTCCCTTAGGTCTTAAAAGCATTTTGAAAGTCGACGAGCGTTAGGTCTGTGTTTTGGACGGTAACAGTCCATTGCCGCTGTAGAAAGTATTGTGGTCTGGGCTGCTTTACACTACTCGAATGCCCCTGAATGCCGTATGAGAGCCCTCTCTTGCAAAATACATGAGGCCATTTGCGAACTTCTGAAAGTCGGGCAGGCACATTGGCAAGCCCCACAGAAGTCGTCTGTTTCGGGGATTTCTATAAAGCGCAAATTTCTCTTTTACTGTAATTCCATAATTCCGATGGTTTCTAATGCGTCCATTATTGGTAGAGTGTACTAATTGTATATCGGTTACTTTCTTGTCCTCCATGCACAGAAGATGAAAACGTTGTTTATAAAATTTCATAAGCCTTCGAAAGATCTCTGGTCTGTTATGTGACTATGTCATATTCCGCAGTTTCTAGTAACTGCTGCGAGAACAATACGACAGTGACGCTTTTAACATCACAAAAAAATGCGAACTATACACGAGACTATTAAACTGTATATCCTAACCAACAAATAGAAATATTTTTCTGAATAAGAGCTACTCATAGTTTGCTAAACAAACGCCAAGGGTTTTATTAACTGACTGTGGTGATCGAATTACTTAAAATCACTGAAATAAGTATGAACGGGTTTCGCGTCATCTTCTGAAAAATTAGACACCGTGAAGTTACTGTGCGATAGAACATTGAGCGACTATCTGAATTTTGAATCATTTACTGACAGAAGCTTTATGGGTGACGGTGGTGGAAGAGTTGCCATTTACTGTACGTAAATGAAAATGTTATTGGTTTCCACTGGAAAGTATTGCACCCAAAGCTTGAATCTTAGTATGCAACTTCTCTGGTATGTTCTCTGTAGTGAAAGGACCATAATCAATTTAGAGCCAAATTCAGAAATTGGCTGGTTCGGTTGTAAAATTGGTAAACAGGAGGGACAGGCTGTAAAAACTGGCAGAAAATTACTAGGACAGATGGTAAAATGAACCAGTTGGTAGCACAGATCAAACTGCAGATGTATCTTCCAAAAAATTGAACACTTTATGTAGATGTTTTTTGCCCACTATAAAAATTCTTGTAGAAAACTACTAGTATATTGCGGATGTAATTGCGTGTTCTAAATAATTAGCTGCCTGACGTTAAGGGTAGGTCTTCATGATTCAACGATTGTAATTTTTCGTAGGAAATTAATTTCAGTCCTCCCTTTGACCAACTTCATGAACCTAGACATATACACTTCGTAGTGAAGGGCTCAGGGTGACGGTATTTGTTAAAATAAATCAATTCCAACTCCTCCTTTTGAGCACTTACATGAGTCTCGCTATTTATACTCTGTAGTGAGGGGATTAGGTTCTTTTGTAAATAATAATAATGATATAAAAAATTAATTGATGGTTTTACTGACATCAAAAATTTTATGAACAATAATTATCAATAAAGTTTTTGGACTCTAAAAGATGAGTCTTTTAAATGTATGGAACTTTTTTATAACAGTAATATTCAGAGATATTTATAATAGTTTTTTTTCTTTAAGTACTATATATACATTTTTAAACTAATAATATGAGATAAATATATGCAATTATTCTTCAAGGACTACATATACATTTTTAAACTAATAATATGAGATAAATATATGCAATTATTTACACTAATACTAATAAATAATCTATATACACTTGACAATAAATCATTGGTTTTTATGCAATTCAGTTTCTTCTCCATATATACCGTTTACACTCTTTTATGCCATATTTACAGTTTGTGGCATATTGGGAATGATGTGTATATGGTGTAAATGGTGCACAGCTAACTTGGATGTTAACATAGTACACATAAGCCTCCACACAATTTATCAACTCAGCCATGCAAACGCATTAGTTTCCACTGGAAAGTATTGCACCCAAAGCTTGAATCTTAGTATGCAACTTCTCTGGTATGTTCTCTGTAGTGAAAGGACCATAATCAATTTAGAGCCAAATTCAGAAATTGGCTGGTTCGGTTGTAAAATTGGTAAACAGGAGGGACAGGCTGTAAAAACTGGCAGAAAATTACCTATTCCTATTCTGCATACACCCATGCACATTACTGCTATTTACAGATAAGTAGATACACATCCACACACTCAATCCCTCAAGAGAATAGTGTGCGATGAACTGTTTGTTACTATGACATCACACACTGAGTTTTAGCTGCAGTGCAATGTGTGTCTCTTTACCTTGCAATTGAAAGTATATTACACAACCACACAGGCACTCCTTGTTATCTTTGATTATAAGAGCCTGTGAAGGCACACAGTGCTCACCCTTATCTGATCTTTCAGTTGCACTTACGTCTGTTGTTGTTGTGGTCTTCAGTCATGAGACTGATTTGATGCAGCTCTCCTTGCTACTCTATCCTGTGCAAGCTGCTTCATCTCCCAGAACCTACTGCAGCCTACATCCTTCTGAATCTGCTTAGTGTATTCATCTCTTGGTCTCCCTCTACGATTTTTACCCTCCACGCTGCCCTCCAATACTAAATTGGTGATCCCTTGATGCCTCAGAACATGCCCCCGCAACCGATCCCTTCTTATAGTCAAGTTGTGACACAAATTTCTCTTCTTTCCAATTCTATTCAATACTTTCTCATTAGTTATGTGATCTACCCGTCTAATCTTCAGCATTCTTCTCTAGCACCACGTTTCGAAAGCTTCTATTCTCTTCTTGTCTAAACTATTCATCGTCCACGTTTCACTTCCATACATGGCTATACTCCATACAAATACTTTCAGAAACCACTTCTCGACACTTAAATCTATACTCGATGTTAACAAATTTCTCTTCTTCAGAAACGCTTTCCTTGACATTTACAGTCTACATTTTATATCCTCTCTACTTCGACTATCATCAGTTATTTTGCTCCCCAAATAGCAAAACTCATTTACTACTTTAAGCGTCTCATTTCCTAATCTAATTCCTGCAGCATCACCCGATTTAATTCGATTACATTCCATTATCTTTGTTTTTCTTTTGTTGATGTTCATCTTATATTCTCCTTTCGAGACACTGTCCATTGCGTTCAACTGCTCTTCCAAGTCCTTTGCTGTCTCTGACAGAATTACAATGTCATCGTCGAACCTTGAAGTTTTTATTTCTTCTCCATGGATTTTAATACCTACTCTGAATTTTTCTTTTGTTTCATTTACTACTTGTTCAATATACCGATTGAATAACATCGGGAAAGGCTACAATCCTGTCTCACTCCCTTCCCTACCACTGCTTCCCTTTCATATCCCTCGACTCTTGTAACTGCCATCTGGTTTCTGTACAAATTGTAAATAGCCTTTTGCTCCCAGTATTTTACCCCTGCCACGTTCAGAATTTGAAAGAGCGTATTCCAGTCAACATTGTCAAAAGCTTTTTCTATGTCTACAAATGCTAGAAACGTAGGTTTCCCCTTTCTTAATCTAGCTTCTAAGATAAGTTGTAGGGTCAGTATTGCCTCACGTGCTCCAGTATTTCTACGGAATCCAAACTGATCTTCCCCGAGGTCGGCTTCTACCAGTTTTTCCATTCGTCTGTAAAGAATTCGTGTTAGTATTTTGCAGCCGTGATTGATTAAACTGATAGTTCGGTAATTTTCACATCTGTCAACACCTGCTTTCTTTGGGATTGGAATTGTTATATTTTTCTTGAAGTCTGAGGGTATTTCACCTGTCTCATACATTTTGCTCAGCAGATGGTAGAGTTCTGTCAGGACTGGCTCTCCCAAGGCTGTCAGTAGTTCGAATGGAATGTTGTCTACTCCCGAGGCTTTGTTTCGACTTAGGTCTTTCAGTGCTCTGTCAAACTCTTCACGCAGTATCATATCTCCAATTTCATTTTCATCTATGTCCTCTCCCATTTCCATAATATTGTCCTCAAGAACATCGCCCTTGTATAGACCCTCTATATACTCCTTCCACCTTTCTGCTTTCCCTTCTTTGCTTACAACTGGGTTTCCATCTGAGCTTTTGATATTCATACAAGTGGTTCTCTTTACTCAAAAGGTCTCTGTAATTTTCCTGTAGGCATTATCCATCTTACCCCTAGTGAGATAAGCCTCTACATTCTTACATTTGTTCTCTAGCCATTTTGCACTTCCTGTCGATCTCATTTTTGAGAAGTTTGTATTCCTTTTTGCTTGCTTCATTTAATGCATTTTTGTACTTTCTCCTTTCATTAATTAAATTCAATATTTCTTCTGTTACCCAAGAATTTCTACTTGCCGTCGTCTTTTTACTTATACAATCCTCTGCTGCCTTCACTACTTCATCCCTCAAAACTACCCACTCTTCTTCTAATGTGTTTCTTTCCCCCAGTCCTGTCAATTTTTCACTTATGCTCTCCCTGAAACTCTGTACAACTTCTGGTTTATTCAGTTTATCCAGGTCCCATCTCCTTAAATTCCCACCTTTTTGCAGTTTCTTCAGTTTTAATCTACAGTTCATAACCAATAGACTGTGGTTAGAGTCCACATCTGCCCCTGGAAATGTCTTACAGTTTGAAACCTGGTTCCTAAATCTCTGTCTTACCATTATATAAATCTGCAACCTGTCAGTATCTCCAGGCTTCTTCCATGTATACAGCCTACATTTATGATTTTTGAACCAAGTGTTAGCTATGATTAAGTTATGCTCTATGCAAAATTCTACCAGGCGGCTTCCTCTTTCATTTCTTCCCCCCAATCCATATTCGCCTACTACGTTTCCTTCTCTTCCTTTTCCTACTATCGAATTCCAGTCACCCATGACTATAAAATTTTCGTCTCCTTTCACTATCTGAATAATTTCTTTTATCTCATCATACATTTTTTTCAATTTCTTCGTCATCTGCACAGCTAGTTGGCATATAAACTTGTACTACTGTAGTAGGCGTGGGCAATAATGCGTTCACTATGCTGTGTGTAGTAGCGTACCCGCATTCCTATTTTTTTATTGATTATTAAACCTACTCCTGCATAACCCCTATTTGATTTTGTATTTATAATCCTGTATTCACCTGACCAAATGTCTTCTTCCTCCTGCCACCGAACTTCACTAATTCCCGCTATATCTAACTTTAACCCATCCATTTCCCTTTTTTAAATTTCTAACCTACCTGCCCGATTAAGGGATCTGACATTCCACGCTCCGATCCGTAGAACGCCAGTTTTCTTTCTCTTGATAACGATGCCCTCTTGAGTAGTCCCTGCCCAGAGATCCGAATGGGGGACTATTTTACCTCCGGAATATTTTACCCATGAATACGCCATCATCATTTAACCATACAGTAAAGCTGCATGCCCTCAGGAAAAATTACGGCTGTAGTTTCCCCTTGATTTCAGCCGTTCTTAGTACCTGCACAGTAAGGCCGTTTTGGTTAGATCAGTCAATCATCCAGACTGTTGCCCCTGAAACTACTGAAAAGGCTGCTACCCCTCTTCAGGAACCACAAGTTTGTCTGGCCTCTCAACAGATACCCCTCCGTTGTGGTTGCACCTACGGTAGGGCTATCTGTATCGCTGAAGCACGCATGCCTCCCCACCAACGGCAACGTCTATGGTTCATGGGAGGTGGGGGGGAGGGTCACGTCTATACTATATGGTACAAATGTATTTTAGATATGAACCACACAAACTTCATAATCTTCGACCCATTCGCTTCATCTTTCATCAGGGATAATGTTCTTGTTTTGAGGTGTTATACCATAAGGATTATAGGCCACATATCCAGATATGTGGAATGTTTGGGTTTGTACCTAATTACTTCATATTGTTCTCAGCCTTTTACCAAGTAGATGAAACTGTCTGTGTCCATAGAAAGTAATTTGGGATCAGCAAACTCTGGCTACACAGACACATAGTGGAATCATTACATGTGGTGATTGGAGAGGTCCTGAATACACGTGCCAGTAATAGACATCTCAGAACCGACTAGTTCTTCATTGTTATTTGGGGCCATTTTAAAATTTGGGCTACAAATGTAATCTCTTGCGCCGTAGCGACCACCCCAAAGTTAAAATAAATGAATTTTCCAGTGGTTTCTTTCCCCATGTATTTGCTGAAACCAGAATTATTCATTAGCTTATAAAAATAGTTTTCGAAATCACACTTCACAGAAACACTCAGTTCGGTATTAACATCGATGTAATGTTTCACCTATGTATGCTGCTTGAAGGAGCTGCATTAGATGACTCTAATAGGTTTCATTTCCAACATGAGACATTACTGGAGGTGTCTGCAGTGCTGAAAGTACCTCTGCTTATCCCACAGCATTTTCACTTATGATGGAACCATTGTGCTGGAGTAGGTGCTTTGGACTCAGCAACAAGTCGTTTTTTTCTATATCTGGGCTGTAAGTATGCTGACAGCTGTGGCCGAGCGGTTCTAGGCGCTTCAGTCTGGAACCGCACGACCACTATGGTCGCAGGTTCGAATCCAGCTTCGGGCATGGATGTGTGTGATGTCATTAGGTTATTTAGGTTCTCGGTGGCTGATGACCTCAGATGTTAAGTCCCATAGTGCTCAGAGTCATTTGAACCATTTTTGAGCTGTAAGTATGTATTGAATATTCCAGGTTCTGCCTCTAAAATTTAGGTGGGTCCTGAATTTTGTTGGGGAAAGAGATGCCATTGAAGTTATAATGCCCACAGACATGAGATGTTTTTTATGTAACTGTAAGATATGCATGTTTCATCTAATTTCTATTGCATGCCAAAAGGGACCATGCAAAAGAACATTTGTCCCCTACACCAAGATTTTGGACATTAATATCCACTATTTTAGCGGCAACATCTTTTGGAAGAGGGATGAAACTGGTCGCCCACATTAACTGGATCGAAAATATGCGAGTACACATTGAGGTGAAGTATGCAGCTGAGTGCCTTACCAAATCGTTCTTACTGGATTTCGGAAAATTGGGCAGTATTGCACTCTTGGTAGAAGTTCTGAAACACTCAGCAATCGATTTTCCCCGCGATATTATGGCATTTTCCCCCAATATTTGACAATGTTCTTTTGCTCAATATCACTACCTTTTTTGGAGATACGTGTGAGCTCACAGTACAGAACTAACTAGCATGTAATAGTGGAATAGTCTGTTTGTTGACTATTTTGGGGAGCTCCCTCCCCAAAATGACATGATAAGTATTAGGGAAAGTGGCAGGATCTTGATAGCCTGCATTAGTGTTGTGAATGCGAATTTGTAAGATACTGTCTGCAAAAGCACCAGCAGTCAAAAAGTAGTCCGCTGAAGCTGCATTACATAATTGTGATACGTAAGTACAGACTGATGTCCATACCATAATGGTCCAGGGCACAACGGAGGCTGGGTACTGCGCCATCAATGATGGGCACACTCATAGTGAATGCATCATCACTGACAGAACTGCACACAGCAAATGTTTCATCATTGGAGGACTGGGGTGGTGTGACGAATGCATCTTAGTCACATCTGGCCGCAGTGTTGTTGTTGATGTAAGGCTGCCATCAGATGGTTCCAATACTCCTGTAAAAAAAGAAATGAGATTGATAAGTATCCCGTGTTTAACACACATGCAGTAGACATATGCATCTGTCAGTCATTTCTGTTACTTATGTTGCAATTCATTGATATTGGTATAGGCAATACTGGATTTCAACCATTCATCATTATCATCATATAGAATATTATTAATGTATTCTAACGTTTTTCTCTTCGCTACCATTGCTGTATTATCATCAAGTGTATCTACAGTATAAAAGGAAACAAGAACGTGCATCATAAGCATTGCCTGCAAGTGTAAGTTATCTGTAGAAGAAGAAACAGATGAAGTACTACTTATGTCTCTGACTCTCCACAATTTGAATAAAATCCCATTTACTTTGGGTTTGAGAATTGTAGAAGTTGGGGTGGAATAATTTCATCCTACATGCTATTATTCCACCCACATATAGAGATGACAGTATTCAGATGACATAGAAAAAAAAGAAAGCATCTTATAAGCATCGTCTACTAACATAAGTCATTACTGCTAACACTTACTTAAAAAATGATTATTCATACACACAGCCACCCACCCACACACCCACCCAACCACCCACCCACCCACCCACACACATAGACAGACATATAAACAGACAGATACAGATAGACAGAAATGTGTGTACATATGGAGATAAATATGTGTACTTATGTTCAAATTCCTGCCAATCATTTGTTATCAGAGCCATAGATTAATCACAAAAGAGCAGTGACAGTATCACTTGAAGGCTTGTTGTCGTCACCTATGAAATGAGAGCACTTACTCTATAATTATTAGGACAGTCAGACTGGTGCTTCAGATTGATGCAGTGGCTGCCAATGACGATCAGAATGAACTGTTCAGTAGTGGGGGGGGGGGAGGGAGGAGGTTGCCAACATGCTGCCAATATGCAAGATAAAACAATGCTGATGATGCAGCCATCAGCTTGTGCATCCCACCAATGTACACGTGTGTGTGAAAACCTGTAATATTTCGACACTGCCACGTGGTTGTGGGTATAGACAGCATTGCATAATGGGCATATAATATAGCATGCCTATCACACTTGCATTCAGATAATGCTAATGCAGCCACCAGCTTGTGTGTATATCACCAACACACACACACACACACACACACATACACACACACACACACACACGTGTGTGTGTGTGTGTGTGTGTGTGTGGTGTGTGTGTGTGTGAGAGAAACACATAATATTTCATCACCACTATTCAGCTGTATGTGTGATGTAAGAAGTGTACACTAAATTATGCTGACAGATCGGCATTTTTATGTGGGACCAATCATATGCTGAGAGGATCTTGCAAGAAGTTGCCAGCATATGGCGCATATGGCCTTAATATTTGATGCAGACTGAAGATGCACCCATGTTGCAAATGCATCGTTTCTTATAATTGAATAGTCACTGTGCTACCTGGCAAACATCAACCTCTTTGTATGGCTCACAGATCACACAGCAAATTGTGATAAGAGCTTATTCTCTAAGAGATATAGGAAGAGCTGATTAAAAATAAATACACAGTTTTAAAAGCTAGTATTATTTATTGATAATCCAGCTTCAAAGCATTTATATTTTATCTGATAGGCACATATAACCACTACTGCCATCACCATATAATCTGCTTGTGCCTACAAACTGAGGGGCAGTTGTACACTTTGAGATTTCAAATTGATGCAATCTTGAAGATGTCTTGTAGCCACTACAATTTTCCGTGAGTTTTGATTTAAACTATGCTGTTTATGCGATCCCATATTGGGAGACATGTTACAATATTTTTGTGCAAAATTCTCTCATCATCCAATCGTCCTCCATGGTGGTATCACATTAACTGTGCGGTAGTTCTTCAAGTCTTGGCACACTATATTGTACTAAATAGTCTGGGTGAAGTGATGATTATACAAAACCTAGTTAATATTCATTCAATATTGGAAAACATAATGAACAGAACATTCTTAAATACAAATTGTCCACACTCATTGTAAAACTACCATGTGTCCGCAATGATGTTTGCGGACTGAGGTGTCGTACTGGAATATCTCACATGCAGCCCAATACCTCTAAATTTATGAGACACATTGCAAGATTCCTGTGAGAAATGAATAGGAGAAATGAATAGTTTATGAGATGGTTATGCTGCAATACTGTTTACTTAGCAGTTCAAATGGTTCAAATGGCTCTGAGAACTATGGGACTTAACATCTGAGGTCATCAGTCCCCTAGAAGTTAGAACTACTTAAACCTAACCAACCTAAGGACATCACACACATCCATGCCCAAGGCAGGATTCGAACCTGCGACCGTAGCGGTCGCGCAGTTCCAGACTGAAGCGCCTAGAACCGCTCGGCCACGCCGGCCGGCTTACTTAGCAATGCTAGTAGTTTTACTATTATTCAAATTCAGGATGTACATCTTCAGCTCCAGTTTTCATGGTCTTGTATTGATTTGAACAACCTATTACAACTATGGGTGGTAATTCTTAAACTTCAGTGAACTGAGGATGCATCCAAAATCAACGTCAATCTTGTAATAAGAAGGATAAAATCTTTATACATACCACACAATAGGCTACATATAGTTTCGTCACAGGCAAGCTGTTATAAGTTCGTAAGCTTTCATGGCCGATGTCATTTTGGATAAAATAGTTTTGGGTACTAGACCACATCCTTGCAGACTATTAAAACATCTAAATTGCCGATGCTTCAGTTGACTTGCTGGGGTCCTCTTCAGGTCACTTCACTGAACTGCGCTAAAGACGATCGCAGCAAGTCGATCGAAGCATCGGAATTTAGTTGTTTTAGTAGTTTACAATGGCCCAATACCCAAAATTATTTTGCCCAGGCTGTCAGTTACTATACAGAAAAACTTGGAGTTTAGGTAAACTGTAGCGTTGATTAGTTTACAATTGTCAGAGATGCTCGAATCCAGTTTCAGACTGCCATTCCTGTATGTTTGCAGAACCAGGATAACAAATCGAAGTGCTTCTAATTGAACTGATGTCTTAAAAGCACATGTTCGTGTGCAAGTCACTTTAAGGATTGGATCCTCGTAAAATTCTCATGAACGGATAGTTAATGGCAGATGCCACCTGCATTCAAAGAATGGTTCCATATGCTCTTCACCTAATGTAGATATATGAAGCACTTATGCACTTTCCATACCAACTTATCCAGCACAGTTTTATTATTGTCTTCTTGGACTCCTTGAATGTACGAGCTGTTATCCGTAGCACTTCAAACCAGGGCGTTCATATTGATGCACGTATTATCCCGAAAGAACCTCATTAGCGTTTTTAATGAGATACACACGCCAAAGTGGCTATTTATCCCTCCATCTATGAACCATTCTGCATTTTATAAAGCATTCAGGTCCTAAATTGATATAGAGATGGGTTTTTTGAAGGTCAATGTGATTTCGACGTTACTTGCATGGTAGCCCTCAACGGCATTAAGTTTATATTTTATTTCTTCAAGCAGGAACACAAACACATTATGTGTATGTTGTTATGTCACTGATAAATATCTTTCATGCCTCTTATTCTTTACAAATCTTTCCAAATACAGGAAACTGTTGGCTGGAATTGTTAAATCATCTTCTGTTGAATGAAAATTCTTATCTAAGCGTTATTATTAAACATCACTGCATAAAAACATTTGCCAGAGAAATATTCTTGGCGAAAGACATGATCATCATATTGAACTGGAGTTTTTATATTGAGTGACATCATTACTAGATTTCAGTCCTATCGACCTAAAGAAATCCCAATTCTCGTGTGTAGTCACATTCTCCTTCTGTTGCAAAGTGAGGTTGTGGTTGGTGTGTGGGTTGGTTTTTTACATTTTACACTTGCTTACGTTTTCCTCTCCTCAAAAAATCAGCTAGATTCTTGACTTGGTTCACAATGTTCAACTCAAGATGGTCCAAAGTCTGAACAGTCACTGGAAGGCATACTATGTGATCAAAAGTATCCGGACACCCTGAAAAACATACGTTTTTCTTATTAGGTGCATTGTGCTGCCACCTACTGCCAGGTACTCCATAATAGCGACCTCAGTAGTCATTAGACATTGTGAGAGAGCAGAATGGGGCGCACCGCGGAACTCATAGACTTCGAACGTGGTCAGGTGATTGGAGGTCACTTGTGTCATACGTCTGTACGCGAGATTTCCACACGCCTAAACATCCCTAGGTCCACTGTTTCCGATGTGATAGTGGAGTGGAAACGGGAAGGGACACGTACAGCATAAAAGCGTACAGGCTGACCTCGTCTGTTGACTGACAGAGACTGCCGGCAGTTGAAGAGGGCCGTAAAGTGTAATAGGCAGATGTCTTTCCAGACCATCACACAGTAAATCCAGACTACATCAGGATCCACTGCAAGTACTATGACAGTAAGGCGGGAGGTGAGAAACCTTGGATTTCATGCTTGAGCGGCTGCTCATTAGCCACATATCACGCCGGTAAATTCCAAACGGTGCCTCGCTTAGTGTAAGAAGCGTAATCACTGGACGATTGAACAGAGGAAAGAAGTTGTGTGGAGTGACGAATCACGGTACAAAACGTAGCGATGGCAGGGTGTGGGTATGGAAAATACCCGGTGCACGTCATCTGCCAGCGCGTATAGTGCCAACAGTAAAATTCGGAGGCGGTGGTGTTATGGTGTGGTCGTGTTTTTCATGGAGAGGACTTGCGTCCCTTGTTGTTTTGCGTGGCTCTGTCACAACACAG
Source organism: Schistocerca serialis cubense (assembly GCF_023864345.2). Classification (NCBI taxonomy): domain Eukaryota; kingdom Metazoa; phylum Arthropoda; class Insecta; order Orthoptera; family Acrididae; genus Schistocerca; species Schistocerca serialis. Next base: position 796,518,551 of record NC_064639.1, read on the forward strand.
GCCTACATTGATGTTTTAAGCACCATCTTACTTCCTACTGCTGAAGAGCAATTCGGGGATGGCGATTGCATCTTTCAATACGATTGAGCACCGGTTCAGAATGCACGGCCTTGGCGGAGTGGTTATTCGACAATAACATCCCTGTAATGGACTGGCCTGCACAGAGTCCTGACCTGAATCCTATAGAACACCTTTGGGACGTTTTGGAACTCCGACTTCGTGCCAGGCCTCATACCTGTCCTCAGTGCAGCACTCCGTGAAGAATGGGCTGCCATTCCCCAAGAGACCTTCGAGCACCTGATTGCTGCCATTCCCCAAGAGACCTTCGAGCACCTGATTGAACGTATGCCTGCTAGAGTGGAAGCTGTCATCAAGGCTAAGGGTGGGCCATCACCATATCGAATTCCAGCATTAGCGATGGAGAGCGCCACGAACTTGTAACTCAGTTTCAGCCAGGTACCCACATACATTTGATCACATGTGCCCATTGTTGGAAAGAATCTGTTTACTGTATGGATTAGTCTATCATTAATGTACGAATCTGTTGTGATATTACACTCAACACAAATCATACGCGGTGGTAGTATATCCACTGGTTGATTTATTAGTATTAGTCCCCAAAACTTGGCCCTTTGAGAAACCTGGTAGTAATCGTACTGAACTTTTGTGGTTAAAGTCTACTGTCTCCTCCGTTGTTTTTATCTCTGTTTTAGATATATTAACGTTTGCATGTAACTCAAATCCTTTTACAAATAGCATTATCTACGCATGTAGAACGTCAGTGTTGTATGAGCCAGAGGGTATTTCTGCAGCTTCACAGCTCCATGGCTGCCGTTTATTGTGCTGCTCGGTAATATTCGGTGTGCTGTTGAATGTTTCCAGACCGATCAATGCAGTAATTCATTCCCCCTCGCGTCGATCTATTGGAGGAAAGTACGACAGTCATACTGAAAGTAGTGAGTAACAATTTTTAAATCTCTTAATATTTCTTTTTTTGGAGAAACCAAGTACATCATCGTAATCTACAGACTTTTCTCTCACTTTTAAGTATTGTGTGCTTTTTTTGCACAAATTTTTCCCATCGTTTTGCAAGTTTGGAAATACGTTTTTCATAGAATTCTGTTCCAGCTGCACTAAGGATCTGACGCACTGCTTTCTCAATATCCTCCATTGTTTTGTAGTGTTGGCCATGCATCTCTTCCTTTACGAAATCAAAAAGATGATAGTCGCAGTTTGCCAAGTCGGGACTGCCAGGAGGATGTGGAGTTGTTTCCCTCCAATAGTTTCTCCTCTGGAGTTTGTGGTCTTTGGTCGATAAATGTTGGACCCAGTGGGCACACACTTATCGATAATGCAACCTTTGAATCATTTATTGCACTACACTGCATCCTACAGCAAGATTAGCAGCGATTTCATCCACTGTGACATGCCTGTGTTCTCTAACGAGCTCACCAACTATTTCCCTGTTGCGTTCTGCGGAGACAGTTCGCGGGTGACGGCTATGAGGCTCATCTTGGATATTCTTTTTCTGATCGTTGAAACGCTACAAACTTCTACTAACACTGCTACCACCCATGCAGATATCTCCATAGGTATGTCGAAGTCTGAGGTGAATTGAGGTAACAGATTTTTCCTCTTTCACGAGGAATCTGGGGCAGCACACTACCTAAACGAAACATCAGTGTCCACCATTTTGGAAGTAATGTCTGTGGTCACATGATAGACGTTAATGACGTCAAAATATGGTAACAAGTGGTGGAAAATTCTAAACATGTGTGAAAACTGTAAATATGCCCATTGACCATTTTGCAGGTAAGGCGTCTCGAGCACTAACTCACCTATAACTAATTTCTGCTTGAGTGAATCCACCATCTTAATTCGACAGTATACTGAATTTGCTATCTCATTATCATGAACTTCAACTGGCCTCGTTTTAATCGTATGATGCGTAGTTCATTTATACTCCCCAATAATGTCTAGCCATTTGTATGATCCTCACCGATTAAATCTCATCAACATACCGTTTTTTATCGCGATCCTCAAACGTTTCACAATATTCCCCTTCATGTGGAGAATGTAGAGTGATGATTTATTCCATAACGTTTCACTCCTGACTTTAAATACCTGTATTAAGGCTGTCAGGACACTGATTTGTCCTTATCTGTAGCAACTTCTTTCCCTGTCTTTTCTTTCACAGGTAGGGCCCAGGAAACTTTGGAATACGTATTCATTACCATTAAAATATATTTGAAGCCTTTGTTGGATCATGAATATTGTTTCTTATATAAGAGATCGGCCTGCCGTAAATCATCCAACATGCCTCCTTGGGAATGTTTTGCGCATAGGTTTGTAGAGCTAATGACCAACAGCCTCCATAATTACTCAATAATATGCCTTTCTCGAAGCTCTGAAACGGTTGATATGATTTCATTCATGTGACGTTTATAGCCTACCTTCTGGCCGCTGATGCCATGGGCAGTCATAACTGCTCTGTTATTTCGTTGGTGTCATTATAGTATATATGCTCCAGAGGTATATTATCCTTTCTTTCATGCTGAATGTCAATACATTTGCCTGTGCCATTGTGACTGGCTAGAGCACATCCAGTAATATTCTTTTTGGGATTTTTATTCGCTATCTCTCTATCACTGTGATGGGCAATGAAACCGATAATAGCGTATTCATCTCCACCTTCTGCTCTGTCTCTTCTGTCTCCAAACATAGTGCTTGAGAGCCTTTGGGACTTTCAGTTGCTGGTTTAAACCTTGCTGAAAAAGAATGAATGGTCTCTTTGCAACTGCTGTAATTTTAGAAATCGTAATTCATGGCAGTACACTTCAATGCCTCGAATGCTTTACCTTGCCTATAACATGCGTTTGTATACTAAACTGGTTTTTTGATAGTGTACAGCTTACATAAACTTTGAAATTACTACTGTTGATTATAGCCAAATTTATAGCTATTGCTTGGATATGCGTTAGTCTTCCTTTGACCACTTCAATTTTTCCATGGACATATCGTCCACAATGCCGGATCCTGTCATTCAGTTGTTCCAACATCTCATCTTTTCTAGCTACTGCCTTGATAAGACTATTCAATTCTGTTAATATCATGTTCCAATTCTCTTGATATCGTGTTAACTACATCAGTTTTAGTTTCAATGTGTAAACACATGTTTGGTCTGGATATCATCCTTTCGGAATGACTATGTGAAATACCTGCGAACTTGTCCATCATACAAAGTATACTGACAGTTACACATTGATGCAACAAAAAAAAAAAATGTGTGTGAAATCTTATGGGACTTAACTGCTAGGGTCATCAGTCCCTAAGCTTACACACTACTTAACCTAAATTATCCTAAGAACAAACACACACACTCATGCCCGAGGAGGACTCGAACCTCCGCCGGGACCAGCCGCACAGCCCATGACTGCAGCGTCTCAGACCGCTCTGCTAATCCCGCGCGGCACACGTTGATACACTACCTTTAGAAAGAAACTCCTGGACGTTTCGTCCAGATCGTTCATCATTCGGTTTTCCATTTTTTCTAATAACCAGAAACTCATACTGCATACAATTCCAGTAATTTGGTCACATGGAATAAATTCATTGTATGTCATGTTGGTTCCTACATGCACTTAGTAACTATGTTTTAAATTAATTTTTCCTGTTTGAAAGTGATAATAAGGTTTGCTTTATCACTTACCAACAGCTTTGCAATCCTCGAACACGTTTGGCTCAAATAAGACACAAACCTTCATATGACGGCCGAAATAAAAATATTTGCTTATCTGTTGCTGGTTTTCCACTGCAGATATGAAAATACTGTTTGGGTTTACTTTTTCACGTACATGAAATGTAATCGCAGTTGCAAACATGAAGCATCTTTGGCTGTGTATTAGAACGACGACGATGAAAATTAATGACGGACAGGGATTCGAACCCACATTTCCCGCTTTGTATGAGTAGTTACCTTAACTGCTTCGATTTTCCATGCACGAATCACGGCCAGATCCAAACATCCATATGTCGTCGTCCTTGTGCAACAATCTGTCCTCGTACGTTACGTATACTCCCGTCCCGGAGGAACATATTTATCGAGAGTCGAAGGTCTGGTATTGGGGAAAAATACGAAACAGCAGTGGCTGTGTTATTAATAAGTACAATGCAATGTTTCTTTCTCTGAAAGTCTGGAAGGTAACTCCATCAATGACACGCAAAATCTCCTTTAATAGCTGGTATTTTGGTGGAAATACTGTTTTTGAAAATACATATACGTGTTCAAAGCTGTGTCCCTCAGGATGTGTTAACAATCATAGAATAAGATTAGTATTCCTGCAGTTGGATGGTCTAATAATATAGTACATGTATCATCAGGAGGCAGCAATCCTGACTTCTTTTTCAGTACCACTGCAGGACCAGTCAGTTACTAAGAGGACCTTGTGACGAAGGTCATGATGACAACACTGTGTTTATATAAGCGTATAGGGACTAGGGGGCTCCATAAAGAAATTAAAATTATGTATATGTAGATCTTCCATTTTTTGTTTACTTATAAATTTGTACATATAGCGTTATCAACATACCGAAGATTATAGTTCTGTGCCCTCATCTAGCACAGCTACTTCATACATTTCTACTTACTCGGCGTATAACACGAATTGTAAAGCTGCGCGATGGTTTCTTCTGGTGCATGAAGAGTTTTGCTCGCTATCTCCAAAAGATTGATCCACATTCTCTTATTGAATCAATAGACATATGGTTGCCAACATAGTCTACAATCTAGAGCAAGCATAACTCGCATACGTTTTATTTTTAAAAGAGAGCTCCTTAGGATAAGTGATCTCTCTCTCTCGTTAAATAGTTTAACTGCCCACAGGAAGTCCCCTGCAGTGATGACATGAACGCAGAATATCACTGAGGGAGGGTGAATATTTCTCTGTGGAGTAAAGCAGACGTCTGCGCTGAAGCACCACACAACGCAGATGAACCATCTCGTCCGGGGATAATATCACTTTCATGTCACTATATCTAGGATTTTCGAATACCACCACTTGGGCAGAACTCACGAACCAGCATCATTCCCAAGCTGATACGTTTAGAGCCATTGTTGCTTAAACTGTAATGTTAGACAACATTATTTGCATGTAGGATGGCTGATGCTGCGTTGCGTTGGCCAAATAAAGAAATAATTTTTAGTTAAGTATATGTTTTTCGACTACATTCTTATTCATCATCATCAGCACTAAATTAGAAGGCAGCTGCCAAGCATCTGGGAGTGTTGCTGTACGGCGAGTTCTCTTTTGAGTGTTCTTGAATGATGGGATGAACGATTTATATATAGCTGTTAGTATATAATTTTTTAGCGGCAGTATTTACAACTTTGAAACAAAAAATTAATTTGTAGCATTTTTTGTTCTGATAATAAAGAATAAATACTCTGAGCTTTACTGTTTGTTCATCGCCGCCACTCATGCAAAAACGAACAGTGTTAGAATCCTCGAAACTAAATCCGATAAATTGAGGGCGGTAGTTCACGATATAAACTCGTGTGAGGATAGTGAATGTATTTTTCAAGTTATGACAACTAGCACATGCGCTCATGCTCTGAACACACCTTAAAGGAGAATCATGACTCCACGACAGTAGTGTGTTGGAGACGCTTACTTAGCCGGCAACGTCCTATGTATTTTGGAACTAATTATCCTCGAATGTCACAGCGAATTAGCCGGAGAACCATGGTTTCGATTAGGAAGAAGGAGAGGATTGTGATAGTGTTTATTACATGTCAGAGTGGCTGAAATATAGAAACGTATGTAAAATGTCTTTAGACATCACTTACGGAAATACATTGTAGTTTGAACGCTATTGACTTTTATGTGTTTCCCACACAACTTATACCTTATTACGTGATATTTCACACAGTTTTAACTGGTTGCCCCAAGTGTCTAAGAGTGATGTACTAAATTTGGATGCCGGCCGTTGTGGCCGAGCGGTTCTAGGCGCTTCAGTCCGGAACCGCTGCTGCTACGGTCGCAGGTTCGAATCCTGCCTCGGGCATGGATGTGTCTGACGTCCTTGGGTTAGTTAGGTTTAAGTAGTTCTAAGTCCGGGGGACTGATGACCTGAGATGTTAAGTCCCATAGTGCTTAGAGCCATTTGAACCATTTGAACTAAATGTGAATCTTACCGTAAACATTATTATATAAAAGCATGTCAGGATTGATGTCGCTCTCCCCTTCCTATTAAACTGCTCTGTGAAGATTATAAAAAAGGAAGAAAGAGTAAATAAAAGATTTTTTCTCAGTGTATTACTTTTTTCTTAAACATAATGATACGGGGAGTCACTGCAGCTTAGGAGTGTGGTTGGGGAAGCTATTTCTCTTTAGGAATCGAATACCATATCCGCTAAGCTATACTGCCTACATCCTTTTCTGTACTCTTTGTTGACACTTGGATACTGAGGAAGGGATCGGGGAGCAATTTTGTTGGAAATATTTTGTTTTATTCACAAGTATACACTTTATCACAATTTTTTCTTACAGTCTTCGTGTTTTCCATTATTTAGCAAACAAATGTCTTCTATACACCTTAAATTCAGATTGTCTAGCATTTAGACATATAGGCACAACAACATACATAGGTACACCGTCCATGAATTCAGCTTCTACAGTCTTCATGCTATTGTATCTACGCTTGTACACTCTGGCACTTTGTGAATACAAGCATTTATACACTGTTCGAACTCACTGATATTGACACAATTCTCGTGAAAATAGTTCACATAGTCATAGTCAGCACCTCTAACATATGAATGCCGGTGGCACAGTGTATCTGTCGCGATTACTAATACAAAGTATAAATCGTCAAGATTCACAACACTCCAGTGTTTTATGTGAATGCAGATGTCCATTGAAGTTAATTCAAGCACTGCTTCTACGTACATATCGACTAATGAAACCTTCCTCTCAAACGCAGATGTCAACAGGTGCATGGGATTGACCACATTCTGTCTTCGCCTTCTTGTCAATGCGCCTCCTCAAGTTCCACAGATAGTGCCATTCATGCCACGAATATTTCTCTCTGATCCCAAAACGTTGAAAATTTTCTACTTCAATTACTACTTCAAAGTCGCCGTAGGGTGCCAGGTGAACATTCACATGTTCGCGAGTACGTATTGGCGAATAGCTGTAGTCTGTTGGCACTTAATTGCGACTCGGCGAGCTGAAGAAATTCCGGCGGATGCTGTGATGGCTGTACCACGTAAGATAAATCTCGCACATTGGCTGCGGACTTTTGCTGCTGTCACGGTGACGGCACAGATAAATGTGTGTCGAACATCTGTGTGTCTTATTCCTGCAGTTAGGCCAATACTGTGCTGCTGGAAAAAATAACAAAGCTTAAGTATAAACGAATATATTAACAAATGAATAATAACAATATTATTAGTAGCTGAGTGACAAATACTCACTTTCGAATCTAACAGTCTTCTTCTGGTTTTCATTCTGGTGGAAGGCAGTGGCTGACAGCTTTTCGTGCTGATACTTTAACTATGACGTAGAGACCACGAATGGAAGGCAACTGGATTTTTATTATAAGGAATGGGAAGGCTTGATTCCTATTGACCGAGAGCAAATTGCTGAGAGCGGTGGAGCCCGGAGCTGTTGGCCAAAAACATGACGACAGAGACAGAGAGCAAAGCGAGGGAGGGGAGGCTGAGCTTGAAGATAAAAAGCACGAATGCCTCAACTGTAATCTGACAGCGGAAGTTGAGTTCCTAGAACGCTGACACCGGAAAGTGCGATTTTCTGGTCAGAGCCCTTCTTGCTACCCAACTTGCACAGTTAAAAATGGTTCAAATGACTCTGAGCACTATGCGACTTAACTTCTGAGGTCATCAGTCGCCTAGAACTTAGAACTAATTAAACCTAACTAACCTAAGGACATCATAGACATCCATGCTCGAGGCAGGATTCGAACCTGCGACCGTAGCGGTCACTTGGTTCCAGACTGTAGCGCCTAGAACCGCCCGGCCACTCCGGCCGGCTTTGCACAGTTAACTCAGAGACTTGCATAATCCAAAATACGCACATTTGTTACTGGAAACTGCTATTTACTGTTTCTGTAGAACATGCTACATGTCATAACTGAAAACCCACTTCACTACATATTTGTTACTCGGCGGAATTTAAAAATTTATTTACAAAATTATACTTAAAACCGTATTTTGTATCACTTGCTTTTAGTTCATTTTCTTCAGTTTCTGTTTATCATTAACCGTTTTTCCTGAACGGTCGCAATTTTCCGGAGAGTCAAAACATCGTTGTCGTGAATCGAATTTTGTCCTACATACTCTCATAACAAACCAAAGCTTTCCCATTGCCTCATAAAAAGCGGATTCCTCGACCGCTTCGTCTTTGCTCTCTTCCTCTCTCGAATATACTTTGTTCAATATATCTGCGTCATTCAACTGCTCAGATTCATAGATATTGTTATTTAACAACTCACACGTATAACATAAGAAATCAGGTTTCGTTTTATATTTCTTCAAAACCCACCAAACTATGCACGGATAATCTACAAACAAAATAACCCATACCTGGATAATCGGTAGCTTGCTATACATTCTAAAACAGTAAAACCAAATGTCAGAAGCCGTAAGAAGCTAGATGAATTGCGACGGCTCCTTTAGTAAGGCTCTAATCTGAAGATACCAGAAAGCTCTATACCGCTCATTCTTTGGTGAAGGGGAATGTGGGAAACCTACTGCTTTGGCCACAAGGAGAACATCGCCTTGGATCCCTGGGTAACGGCCTCCGGCGAGAGACAGGGAACGTTATATATAGTGCTGCATCCCTGGGAAGCGGGAAGGCAGGCTTACCTTTCTTCTTTGGTACACGCACCCGGGGGAACGCCGGACGCAGTGAAGTTAGACCGCACACAGTAATATTTGCTATGAATCCTGTGTGACTGCTGGAGATGTAAAAGGAACCACAGACGTTCCAGGAACTCCGAGGTTAGTTGCGAACACCGAACGGATGTGGGTCTGCAGCTGCAGAGTGTTACTTTCCTTAAAGGTAACATTTGGAGTTTCCAGACGACCATTCAATCGGAAATTCACCTCAAAGGAACAAGCAAGACGTCGGGGCAGAAGGGAGCTGAGTGATCAATGTGAGTAACATCCCCATAGATGTTCATGGGGCAACCAATCAAAAGAGTGAAGAGGTCAAGAATATGTGTCGGACTTCTGGAATTGAAACAAAGTGGAGTAACTGATTGTTGGATTGGTGTCCACCGTCCAAGGGTGGTTTGGTGAATATGGAGTACGACGAGAGATATGAAAGACTGCAGACGCTGCACGAAGGAAGAGGCTGGAATTTCCACCTGGAGTAATGGAAAGCCAAGAGACGCCATCGACATAATTCAAGGTACAGTTCTGTTACTGTGACTAGGTTTCTGGACGGCCTATGAGTTACTTGCGATGTGCCTGCAAAGACTTAGCAAGCACTTGAGTTAAGATTCGAAGCCCAGAATTGCTGGGCATTAATCTAACATTGCAACTTCTTTTTAAAGTATTTTCATATACCTTGTGTTGTCGCTGCATTACAGAGTGTTCTGTAATACACTCCTGGAAATTGAAATAAGAACACCGTGAATTCATTGTCCCAGGAAGGGGAAACTTTATTGACACATTCCTGGGGTCAGATACATCACATGATCACACTGACAGAACCACAGACACATAGACACAGGCAACAGAGCATGCACAATGTCGACAATAGTACAGTGTATATAAACCTTTCGCAGCAATGCAGGCTGCTATTCTCCCATGGAGACGATCGTAGAGATGCTGGATGTAGTCCTGTGGAACGGCTTGCCATGCCATTTCCACCTGACGCCTCAGTTGGACCAGCGTTCGTGCTGGACGTGCAGACCGCGTGAGACGACGCTTCATCCAGTACCAAACATGCTCAATGGGGGACAGATCCGGAGATCTTGCTGGCCAGGGTAGTTGACTTACACCTTCTAGAGCACGTTGGGTGGCACGGGATACATGCGGACGTGCACTGTCCTGTTGGAACAGCAAGTTCCCTTGCCGGTCTAGGAATGGTAGAACGATGAGTTCGATGACGGTTTGGATGTACCGTGCACTATTCAGTGTCCCCTCGACGATCACCAGTGGTGTACGGCCAGTGTAGGAGATCGCTCCCCACACCATGATGCCGGGTGTTGGCCCTGTGTGCCTCGGTCGTATGCAGTCCTGATTGTGGCGCTCACCTGCACGGCGCCAAACACGCATACGACCATCATTGGCACCAAGGCAGAAGCGACTCTCATCGCTGAAGACGACACGTCTCCATTTGTCCCTCCATTCACGCCTGTTGCGACACCACTGGATGCGGGCTGCAAGATGTTGGGGAGTGAGCGGAAGACGGCCTAACAGTGTGCGGGGCCGTAGCCCAGCTTCATGGAGACGGTTGCGAATGGTCCTCGCCGATACCCCAGGAGCAACAGTGTCCCTAATTTGCTGGGAAGTGGCGGTGCGGTCCCCTACGGCACTGCGTAGGATCCTAGGGTCTTGGCGTGCATCCGTGCGTCGCTGCGGTCCGGTCCCAGGTCGACGGGCACGTGCACCTTCCGCCGACCACTGGCGACAACATCGATGTACTGTGGAGACCTCACGCCCCACGTGTTGAGCAATTCGGCGGTACGTCCACCCGGCCTCCCGCATGCCCACTATACGCCCTCGCTCAAAGTCCGTCAATTGCACATACGGTTCACGTCCACGCTGTCGCGGCATGATACCAGTGTTAAAAGACTGCGATGGAGCTCCGTATGCCACGGCAAACTGGCTGACACTGACGGCGGCGGTGCACAAATGCTGCGCAGCTAGCGCCATTCGACGGCCAACACCGCGGTTCCTGGTGTGTCCGCTGTGCCGTGCGTGTGATCATTGCTTGTACAGCCCTCTCGCAGTGTCCGGAGCAAGTATGGTGGGTCTGACACACCGGTGTCAATGTGTTCTTTTTTCCATTTCCAGGAGTGTATTTGTATGCGGCAGATGTAAGTGAACGCAAGAGTTGTTCATTTAATTCAATTTATTGTTATGCATTTTCTAGCGTTGGCACTCCTATAGTTCGCCGATCCCTTGAAGAGGTCCTGGGTTTTCGGGAAACGAGCAGTCAAAGAAGCCTGGTGAGTCGCAGTTAGTGAATTACGCATGACTCGCTGGCGCAACATTTTGCAGTAATGTAGTATTGGGAACGTTGGTATTAAAGGCATCTGAAAGCACTCAACATAATTTAGGTAAGTAAATGGGATAGTGGCTGACTAAACACTCGTTCGACCTATACTTGAGTATTGCTCATGAGTGTGGGATCCGTACCAGGTCGGGTTGACGGAGTAGATAAAGAAGATCCAAAGAAGAGCGGCGCGTTTCGTCACAGGGTTATTTGGTAAGCGTGATAGCGTTACGGAGATGTTTAGCAAACTCTACTGGCAGACTCTGCAAGAGAGGCGCTCTGCATCGCGGTTTCGAGAGCGTGCGTTTCTGGATGAGGTATCGAATATATTGCTTCCCCCTACTTATACCTCCCGAGGAGATCACGAATGTAAAATTAGAGAGATTCGAGCGCGTACGGAGGCTTTCAGACAGTCGTTCTTCCCGCGAACCGTACGCGACTGGAACAGGAAAGGGAGGTAATGACAGTGGCGCGTAAAGTGCCCTCCGCCACACACCGTTGGGTGGCTTGTGGAGTATAAATGTAGTTGTAGATGTAGATGTAGATAGTACGTCAAAGGATCATCGGAGACATGGTAAATGTCAATCCGAGTCAGATGTCGCTTATTGACGCCGGACAGAGTGGAGAATGTGACGCAGTCTGGTTAGAAGAACTTCCATTGACGTTAGGGATGGTATTTGACTTGTGGTACATGCGATCTGAGTTTGTAGCTGAGATAAAAATATGAAAGTACAGTGGCTGGAAGTAGAAAGAGACTTAGTTACAAGGCGGATTGTATGAGAATGCATTCGGCTGGTTAGACTTACCTTACTGCTGCTTTATGAGCCCGTAAGACACACTGCTATCAACACTTGCAGAAAAAAATAGAAATAAAATAAATCTCTGTAGGTATCTCTTTCCTGAGTAATTAGAAAATTAGAGTGTATTATTGTAGTTTCGGAGACTTGGACCTCATCTTACGTGTGATACCAGTTCGATTTTACACAGAGTACGCGAAGGAACTGGCCCCCCTTCTTGCAGTGGTGTACCGTAGGTCTCTAGAAGAGTGTAGCGTTCCAAAATATTGGAAAAGGCACAGGTCTTCCCCGTTTTCAAAAAGGGACGTCGAACAGATGTGCAGAATTGTAGACCTACATCTCTAACGTCAATAAGTTGTAGAATTTTGGAATACGTATTATGTTCGAGTATAATGACTTTTCTGGAGACTAGAAATCTACTCTGTAGGAATCAGCATGGGTTTCGAAAAAGACGATCGTGTGAAACCCAGCTCGCTCCACGAGACTCAGAGGGCCATAGACACGGGTTCCCAGGTAGATGCCGTGTTTCTTGACTTCCGCAAGGCGTTTGATACATTTCCCCACAGTCGTTTAATGATCAAAGTAAGAGCATATGGACTATCAGACCAATTGTGTGATTGGATTGAAGAGTTCCTAGATAACAGAACGCAGTATGTCATTCTCAATGGAGAGAAGTCTTCCGAAGTAAGAGTGATTTCAGGTGTGCCGCAGGGGAGTGTCGTATGACCGTTACTATTCACAATATATATAAATGACCTTGTGGATAACATCGGAAGTTCACTGAGGCTTTTTGCGGATGATGCTGTACTATATCGAGAGGCTGTGACAATGGAAAATTGTACTGAAATGCAGGAGGATGTGCAATGAATTGACGCATGGTGCAGGGAATGGTAATTGAATCTCAATGTAGACAATTGTAATGTGCTGCGAATAAATAGGAAGAAAGATCCTTTATTATTTAGCTACAATATAGCAGGTCAGCAACTGTAAGCAGTTAATTCCATATTATTATCTGAGACTAGGCATTAGGAGTGATTTAAAATGGAATGACTATATAAAATTAATCTTCGGTAAAGCAGATGCCAAACTGAGATTCATTGGAAGAATCCTAAGGGAATGCAGTCCGAAAACAAAGGAAGTAGGTTACAGTACGCTTGTTCGCCCACTGCTTGAATACTGCTCACCAGTGTGGGATCCGTACCAGATAGTGTTGATAGAGGAGGTAGAGAAGATCCAACGGAGAGCAGTGCGCTTCGTTAGAGGATCATTTAGTAAACGCGAAAGCGTTACGGAGATGATAGATAAACTCCAGTGGAAGACTCTGCAACAGAGACGCTCAGTAGCTCGGTACGGGCTTTTGTTGAAGTTTCGAGAACATACCTTCACCGAGGAGTCAAACAGTATATTGCTCCTCCTACGTATATCTCGCGAAGAGACCATGAGGATAAAATCAGAGAAATTAGAGCCCACACAGAGGCATACCGACAATCTTTCTTTCCACGAACAATACGAGACTGGAATAGAAGGGAGAATCGATAGAGGTACTCGAGGTACCCTCGGCCACACACCGTCAGGTGGCTTGCGGAATATGGATGTAGATGTAGATGTTTCTTAACACATGATTGGACTAGTGCTAATTTCTGTTTCACAGTCGTTTTCTAAAGATGAAATATCCCGACAGATCAAAACTGTGTGTCGGATGGAGACTGTAACCTGGGATGCTTTGCATTTCGCGGGCACGTACTCTACCGGCTGAATACTGGGCTATCCAAGCTATCACGACGTTCCCTCGCATATTCACTTCCGCCAGTATCTCTTCTACCTAAGGGAGAGCAGTTTCTGTCAGGAGTGCTAGTCCCTGTAGGTATGCAGGAGAACTGCGAAGTTTGGATGGTAGCAGTTTTCACAACAGAAGTGTCCATGTATAAAGGCTTTAAAATTAAAATTAATTTCAAAATTTTCTCGTTGTCGTATTTAGCCGACAAAGGATTTAGCATAGTTAGCAATTTGCTGACAAAGAACTAAAGCTGAATGTCAATCGTGAAAAACGTCAATTTAAGATTGGTGATGACAAATATGTCGCAGAATATCATAGTGTTAATCCTTCCATGCTGAGGGGGCCTACACCTATCGCTGGATCCCGCACCTCTTTCGCCAAATGCCCCGATCTCGCCTTTCTTCCTCGTCCCCTTCAATTCCTCTTCTCTCCATCGCTTCTTGGACACCACTCAGCCACACTGTCCGTGGCCTTTCTTTTCCTATCCTTCCAGAAGGTTGTCATGAAAGTACTCTCTTAGGCTATCTGTCTGCATCCTTTCTTTTGACGTGCCCAAGCCATTCTACCTGCCTTTCTTCTATTCTATCCGTACTACTGTAATGAGCCTGGGTCCTTTCTCTTATTTCCTCATTTCTTAAGTGATCAAGTCGGGAAATTTTTCAGACTCTTCTGAAGTGGTCCATTTCTAAAACTCTAAGTCTCTTTTTATTTCTTTACGTGAGATCCAAGCACTAACTGCCATAACTTGTTATTGCTTCAACTATGGATTCGTATAAATGAATTTTAACCGTTAATCTCATTTTTGACGACCAAAGTACAGGGTCTAATTTTTGGATGGCCGTCCTTCCCTGCCTGAACTGTCGTTGGATATTTCTGCACATCTTCCGTCGCGTGATAGGGTACAATCCAGCTACCTGAACTCTTTACACATTTTAATAATCTGTCCGTCAATGTCCAGGTTCCTTTCCACTTCTCCGCAACACAGATATTCTGTCTTCTCAAAATTAATTTTCAAACTCCTCTTTTTATACTCCTCTTGTAACTTCCTAAGCATGTAACAAACTATATCCTCTTCATCGTTTGCTGCAAAATCGTGATCATCAGCATAGAAAAGTGTGTATATTCACTGGTTTCTTACTACAGTCCCCATGCTCATGCACTTTCTACACGACAGATGCAATGACTTCTGCACATACATCGTGTGGAACACAGACAGCAACATTGCTTCAGTCCTTTAGTTATTCTGAAGACATCTCTAGAAATGTATTTTCCTATCACCTGACTTGTAGAGGTTTATGATACTTATTACATAAAGTTTTGGTAGTTCCCCTAGCCGCAGTACCTCGAACAATAACTATAGTGGCACTGTGTCATATGCTTTCTCAAAATCTATGAAAACCAAATGACGGCTTAAGATCCTTTCCAGTCTCTTTTCTATGATCTCTCTTAGGGTAAAGATGTTATTTACACATGACCTGCCTCTTCTATGCCACTTAGTTCTTCCACTTTATTTACAAACTTCTTCATTCTTGATTTTAAAATCCTCCCACACAACCTGCTAATTGTGCTTGTGACACTTATGCCACCTTTTTTATACATGGGGTTTAGATACGCTAAGTTCCACTTTAATGCAATTTTCTCCCCACTCCATATGCATTCATTAAATAACGTGCTTCCATATTCATACAGAATGCATGGTACTTACCTCACTAATTCTACTACTACATTTCCAGGTCCTGGTGATTTTCCAGTGTAACCGCCTTCTGTACGTTTTTCGTAGTAATTTTCTCTACACCTTCACGCTCTTGATTTTCCCGTATCTCCCACTTTATTTCCTAGTATTCTGTCCTTATCTGTCAACAGGCCTTTAAAATGCTTCTCTCCTCTACCAGATCGATAATAGGGAGGTTTGCTCTTTCTTTTACTTCTTTCCTCAGTCATGCTATCATTTTCTTTGCTGCCGCCGTTGATCGAGACTCTTTGTCTGAATTTGTACGTACACCATTTACATCTCGATTACTATTTGCGACACTGGGGTTCCACGGGAAATGAATAAGTGCTCCACTAAAAACTATTAATAACATGGCGCTTTTTCGACATTTTGAAAGCATTAATTATTTTTTAAAATTTTTATTATGATTTCTGTTTCATTAATTATAAATTTTTAACTAATTTATCGCTGAATAAAAAAGTTTTTTTCATTTCTTAAAATTTTATTAATCTTCAGAATGTACAAATTGTTCCACCAACGTACGAGGATTCTCAAAGTGTTACATGAGAGAAAAAGTTTGGTAACCCCTGCAATGAACTGATTTCTAGATCAGTAAATTTACTGATAATTTGAATTTATTCTCGTCCACCTTAAATAAGACGCTCGATCGCATTGAAGTAGACTTCTCCAAAAGCAAAAAGCTTTAAAAAAATGACGAGAGAAGAAAATGTGGCTTCTGACCGAAACATTAAGGCAATGTTTACAATGTTGTTATGCAAGTGGACATTGTGTTGTCTTCGAAGGAAACAGGTTGGGCCCCAAAACAATAACGTTATAATGGTAACTTTTATTTTATTCTCAGTTAAACCCAACATGTAAAACATCAAAGACTTGCATCAGACTAAAGTTTGTTCTTGGACACAGATCTCTGTTAAACTCACGGTGCAGAAGGTATACGAGAACCGGAACCCGACTTATGTAAAAGACACTAGAGAGACACACAACAATGCAGCTCGATTTTATGTTATCCACACTATTGTTATTGTTAACGGTTATTAACCGTTGACTGCACATTGGAAAAGAAACACATATTTGTTATTAACTGCTCAGTCCATGGTTGGCATGACTTGGTACACCTGTGCGGAGTGACACTTCAGCGGAGAGATATTTCTGCGGAGCCTGTGGAATACATGATTTTTCGCAGCTTCGGGACGATTCGAGAACATTTGTCCACAAACGTGAAAAATCATTTGCCGCTCCCTC
Organism: Schistocerca serialis cubense; assembly: GCF_023864345.2. NCBI lineage: Eukaryota > Metazoa > Arthropoda > Insecta > Orthoptera > Acrididae > Schistocerca > Schistocerca serialis. The sequence continues at coordinate 796,535,345 of NC_064639.1, forward strand.
CCCCAGCCTCTCCATTTTCCACACAATCGCTATACGATTTGTCTTCCCTCCCCTTCCCTCCGTCCCTTATACATAACTTGGCATTCGTTGGACTCTTGGAATGACAATTAAAAGTGAATCTAAATCTGTTGAGCATGGAAATGGGTTTTTTCGCTACTGATACACACTATGTACGAATTCTGTGCTAGAAGCGCCAAAGGCGCTCTTACTGTGGAGCCCCAAGTGGTCGCTTGTGTCGCTTGCGACTTAGTCCGGTCCTGCACAGATAGCAAAGGGGGGGGGGGGGGGGAGGTGGCACACTTATAAAGCGTGGTTGTGATGATCGACTGCTCCGTAGCTTAGCCCAAGGCCTAGATTAGATTGGAATGTGACAGCTTGGTTGTAAGTTGAAGAAGCTAACTGCCTGAAGTGTTTTGGGCTTTGCAGAAATGTCAACACATTCTGTCTCCGCAACAGTGTCACATCCGCACATGTGTCACAAGATCGGCTGGAGCACCATCTGGCTTAATTCCACACTTAAAGGGCAATAATAATAATAATAATAATAAATCCTGGAGTATTTTTTACAATTGGAGAGCTGTCAAAGCACCATTCCTCAAGGAATCGTTAAACAGTGCCCGGCACTTTTGTTAGTCGACGCTCATCGGACCGAGCCTGCTTGTCAGCATTCATTTACAGTATAATGTATGGAAAATCATGTGTCGACTGAATACACCAATACAGTCTGAATTCTTACGATTTGTTTTCTTTAAACTCTAATGCGTTTTTGTCTTTCCTACTGTATTTTGTGCGACTTTGTAAACATTCTTAAAAATTATGAACCATAGTTCATATGTGATCAATCATATCATCTTTGCCTTTCACAACTAAACTAATAAACAGAAACAATTTTTCTGAGAGATCCTTTTTAACCCTGAAGTCCAGTTTTGAGTATAATATGCAGCGCAGTTTATATGGTACTCCTTTACATTCTTCAGAATGTCACAGCCTATTTATGTATGTATATTACTGGCCATTAAAATTGCTGCACTAAGAAGAAGTGCAGATGATAAATGGGTATTCATTGGACAACTATATTACACTAGAACTGACATGTGATTACATTTTCACGTCGGCCGGAGTAGCCTGCGGTTCTAGGCGCTACAGTCTGGAGCCGAGCGACCGCTACGGTCGCAGGTTCGAATCCTGCCTCGGGCATGGATATATGTGATGTCCTTACGTTAGTTAGGTTTAATTAGTTCTAAGTTCTAGGCGACTGATGATCTCAGAAGTTAAGTCGCATAGTGCTCAGAGCCATTTGAACCATACATTTTTACGCAATTTGGGTGCATAGGTCGTGAGAACTCAGTACCCAGAACAACCACCTCTGGCCGTAATAACGGCCTCAATACGCCTAGGCATTGAGTCGAACCATGTCACTAGACATGGCCTGCACCTCAACAGGTATGGGAAGGGGAGGTTGGCAAAGCTTATAGGTGACAGCATAGGTGGGGTTGGTGGGATCACTCATGGGAAAATTCCTACAGTTGTGGGTGTTAGAGCTGCACCTTTTCTAGATTGAAGTCAGCTGATATGTATTCCTGCTTAAGGGAAGTCTCTAACAAAGGAACCACTTTTGACAAAGCTTAGGTATCCGAGTAATGAGGGAATTAGTATATTTCATCAAAATACACAAGGTGTTAGAGATAAAGTTAGTGAACTGCTTATAGATGTTGACTCTGAAATTATTGGTATATCTGAACACTTCTTAAATAAGGAGATGATTCAGAGGCTTCCTTTACCGGGATACAGGTTGGCTGGCAGCTTTTCGAGGAGCTCTTTGCGGTGTGGGGGAGTAGCCATGTATGTGAAAAACGGCATCCCATTTGAGTCAATTGATGTTTCAAAGAACTGCACTGAAAAGGTGTTTCAATGTTGTGCAGGTGTGGTTAAATTTAACGGAGCTAAACTTCTAACTGTTGTTATTTATAGATCCCCAGACTCCGATAAGTGATTGTGCAAGGAACAGGATGCTGGTAGACCTCCTTAATTCATATAATCTTATGCAAACCGTATTCTTTCCAACGAGAGTGCAAGGGAACAGTAGAACAACCATAGACAACATTTTTGTTCATTACTCATTACTAGAAGGGCATTCTGTTAGCAAAAAGGTGAATAGCCTTTCAGATCACGATGCACAAATTTTAACACGTGTTAAATATAGTCATCAGCTGTTTAGGAAAGCTGATCCAGTTGCTGTAGAGACCTTTGTAAACCTTATCAAGGAACAAGAGTGGCAAGATGTTTATAGCGCTGATACAGTAGACGATAAATATAATGCTTTTCTCAAGACTTTTCTCGTGCTCTTTGAAAGTTGCCTCCCGTTAGAACGTTCAAAACAGGGTACTAGCACAAACAGGCAGCCTGGGTGGCTGACTAGAGGGATAAGAATATCTTGTAGAACAAAGTGGCAATTATATCAGAACGTTAGAAACAGTCAAAATCTAAATGCAGCAGCCCATTACAAACAGTATTGTAAGGTGCTTAAAAATGTTATTAGGAAGGCAAAAAGTGTGTGGTATGCAGATAGAATAGCTAAGTCTCAGGATAAAATTAAAACCGTATGGTCAGTCGTAAAGGAAGTGGCTGGTCTGCAGAGACAGGTCGAGGATATAGAATGAGTGCGTAGTGGGAATGTCCGTGTTACTGATAAGTTGCATATATGTACAGTATTTAATAATCACTTTCTGAATATAGAAGGTGAACTAAATAGAAACCTAGTCCCAACAGGATATCATATAGCGCTCTTAGAAAAAAGTGTTCCGAGACTGTTACCTGAAATGCTCCTCCATGATACTGACAAGAGGGAGATTGAGTTAATAATTAAATCACTAAAGACCAAGAACTCTCATGGATATGACGGGGTATCTAGCAGAATACTGAAGTATTGTTCTATGTATGTTAGCCCAGTACTTAGCCATATATGTAACTTTTCCTTTAGGAGTGGTCAGTTTCCTGACCGATTAAAGTACTCGGTAGTGAAGCCACTTTATAAAAAGGGAGACAGGGATAATGTTGACAATTATAGACCTATTTCTATGCCATCGGTGTTTGCTAAAGTTATCGAGAAGGTTGTATATGCAAGGTTACTGGAGCATTTAAATTCATATAATTTGCTGTCAAATGTACAGTTTGGTTTTATAAATGGTTTAACAACTGAAAATGCTATATTCTCTTTTCTCTGTGAGGTTTTGGACGGATTAAATAAAAGGTTGCGAATGCTAGGTGTTTTCTTTGATTTAACGAAGGCTTTTGACTGTGTTGACCACAAAATGTTACTGCAGAAGTTGGACCATTATGGAGTAAGGGGAGTAGCTTACAATTTGTTCGCCTCTTACCTTAAGAACAGAAAGCAGAAGGTAATTCTCCGCAATATTGAGAGTGGTAGTGATGTTCAGTCCCAATGGGGCACTGTTAAGTGGGGCGTTCCCCAAAGGTCGGTGCTGGGGCCACTGCTGTTTCTTATTTATATAAATGATATGCTTTCTAGTATTACGGGTGATTCAAAAATATTTCTGTTTGCTGATGACACCAGCTTGATAGTGAAGGATCTTGTGTGTAATATTGAAACAGTATCAAGTAACGTAGTTCATGAAATAAGTTCGTGGCTTGTGGAAAATAATTTGATGCCAAATCACAGTAAGACTCAGTTTTTACAGTTTCTAACACACAATTCAACAAGAACCGATATTTTGATCAGACAGAGTGGGCATATTATAAGCGAGACGGAACAGTTCAAGTTCCTAGGAGTTCGGATAGATAGTAAGCTGTTGTGGAAAGCCCATGTTCAGGATCTTGTTCAGAAACTAAATGCTGCTTTATTTACCATTAGAACAGTATCTCAAATAAGTGACACTTCAAGACGAAAAGTAGTCTACTTCGCATATTTCCATACGCTATGTCGTATGGTATTATTTTTTGGGGTAATTCTTCGGATTCAAAAAGGGTGTTTTTGGCTCAAAAACGGGCTGTTCGAGCTATATGTGGTGTAAGTTCGAGAACCTCTTGTCGACCCCTATTCAATAGTTTGGGAATTCTGACATTGCCCTCACAGTATATATTTTCTTTAATGTCGTTTGTTGTTAGCAATATTAGCCTATTCGCAAGAGTTAGCTGCTTTCACTCAGTTAATACTAGGCAGAAATCCAATATGCATGTGGAATGCACTTCCTTGACTCTTGTGCAGAAAGGAGTGCAGTATTCTGCTGCATCCATTTTCAATAAGCTACCACAAGAACTCAAAAATCTTAGCAGTACCCCAAACACTTTTAAGTCTAAACTGAAGAGTTTACTCATGGCTCACTCTTTCTATTCTGTCGAGGAGCTCCTGGAAGAGCTAAAAAATTAAGCAAATTCCATTGTTACATTGTTGATTTTCTTTATTTAAATTTACGACTTGTCACCTGAATATGTTTTTTTATATTTCATTTTATCTGTTTCTAATATCGTGTTATAATTTCATGTATTGACTCGTTCCATGACCATGGAGACTTCTCCTTAATTTGGTCCCACGGAACAATAAATAAATAAATAAAATAAATAAACAGAGATTGGATGGCGTGTACAGGTACAACTGCCCATGCAGCTTCAACACGATACCACAGTTCATCAAGAGTAGTGACTGGCGTATTGTGACGAACCAGTTCCTCTACCACCATTGACCAGACGTTTTCAGTGGGTGAGAGATCTGGAGAATGTGCTGGCCAGGGCAGCAGTCGAACTTTTTCTGTATCCAGAAAGGCCCGTACAGGACCTGCAATACGCGGTCGTGCATTATCCTGCTGAAATATAGGGTTTCGCAGGGAACGAATCAAGGGTAGAGCCACGGGTCGTAACACATCTGAAATGTAACGTCCACTGTTCAAAGTGCCGTCAATGCGAACAAGAGGTGACCAAGACGTGTATGCCACCCCATACCATCACGTCGGGTGATACGCCAGTATGGCGATGACGAATACACGCTTCCAATGTGAGATCACCGCGATGTCGCCAAACACGGATGCGACCATCATGATGATGTAAACAGAACCTGGATTCATCCGAAAAAATGACGTTTTGCCATTCGTGCACCCAGGTTCGTCGTTGAGTACACCATCGCAGGCGCTCCTGTCTGTGATGCAGCGTCAAGGGGAACTGCAGCCATGGTCTCCGAGCTGACAGTCCATGCTGCTGCAAACGTCGTCGAACTTTTCGTGCAGATGGTTGTTGTCTTGCAAACGTCCCCATCTGTTGACTCAGGGATCGAGATGTGGCTGCTGCACGATCCGTTACAGCTATGCGGATAAGCTGCTTGTCATCTCGATTGCTAGTGATACGAGGCCATTGGGATGCAGCACGGCGTTCCGTATTACCCGTCTGAACCCACCGATTCCACATTCTGCTAACAGTCATTGGGTCTCGACCAACGCGAGCAGCAATGTCGCGATACGATAAACCGCAATCGCGATAGGCTACAATCCGATCTTTATCAAATTCGGAAACGTGATGGTACGCATTTCTCCTGATTACACGAGGCATCACAGCAACGTTTCATCAGGCAACGACGGTCAACTGCTGTTTGTGTATGAGAAATCGGTCGGAAACTTTCCTCATGTCAGCACGTTGTAGGTTTCGCCACTGGCGCCGACCTTGTGTGAATGCTCTGAAAAGCCAATCATTTGCATATCACTGCGTCTTCTTCCTGTCGGTTAAATTTCGCGTCTGTAGCACGTCATCTTCGTGGTGTAGCAATTTCAATGGCCAGTAGTGTAATAATTAATTATAATAGTACTTCTATATGTCCTCCATCATTTCACAGAAATTTATTTATAACAGCCTATTTATGTATGTATAATCAATTGTTCACGCATTGTGAGGTTGTTTCCTTATGTTTAGGGTAGACCCTCTGATCCATAGATTCCCAAACGTTTCTGGCCAACCACCAGCACTATTCGCTATTCTTTTTCAGAACACACACACACACACACACACACACACACACACACACACTGAGTTCTGAGTAGCTTGTTAACAGATAGTGTAATTTATCAAGGAGTTTGAACTGCCATTGGCACAGGATCTGAGGCAAAATAAAAGTGTTTAGTGTATAGCTGTATGTTTCTTACAGAAAATGGATCCGTCAAACAAAGTTACGTCTGATTTAAATTTGATGAAAATAATAGTTCACAGAACAATAAAACTGACGCCGCACAGTGAGTGGGAACATTGAACAACGCAGCAAGGTTAGAAGAGCGTGCCAGAAGATACAGGAGTTGTACAAAGATATGGAAACACCGTGAGAAATACAGCTTTAAGACAAACGCAGATGGTGGTGAAGCCTTCAGGTTGTGGTGTTTTATTTGACCACGAACAGCGCCTGTGCAGGGTCCCCAATGTGTTGCAAGTGTCAATCGCGATCAGAATAGTGTTCTGTGCAATTATGAGTGCATTATGTTGAAGCTTAGTGAATTATAACGTGGGCAAATTGTTGATGCTCGCATGGTGGATGCTGGCATAAACTAGGTAGCAGAAGAGTTCGATGTTTCAAGAGGCACTAAACAAGATTCATACCGCATATACGGAAAGCGGGAAAACATCATCTGCTAATTTTCAGAGCGGACGAAAGTGTGTGTCGAGTGATCGTGAAGGGCGCTCATTGAAGAGGACTGTGACGATAAATTAGAAGACGACACTGCAAAAGACCCTGCAAAACTGACTTCGCGAATCCTGTCAGCGTCAAAACAACACAAAGGGAGCTCCAGACGCAGGGAATTGCAAGGCGAGCTGGAATTACAAAGCCGTACATCAGTGATCCAAAAGACCGTGAAAGGAAAACATGGTTTGAAGCCATAAAACCTGCACTATGAAGCAGGGGATGAATGTCAAATGGTCGGATGTCTTTTTTTTTCTTTTTTTTTGTCATCAGTCTACTGACTGGTTTGATGCGGCCCGCCACGAATTCCTTTCCTGTGCTAACCTCTTCATCTCAGAGTAGCACTTGCAACCTACGTCCTCAATTATTTGCTTGACGTATTCCAATCTCTGTCTTCCTCTACAGTTTTTGCCCTCTACAGCTCCCTCTAGTACCATGGAAGTCATTCCCTCATGTCTTAGCAGATGTCCTATCATCCTGTCCCTTCTACTTATCAGTGTTTTCCACATATTCCTTTCCTCTCCGATTCTGCGTAGAACCTCCTCATTCCTTACCTTACCAGTCCACCTAATTTTCAACATTCGTCTATAGCACCACATCTCTAATGCTTCGATTCTCTTCTGTTCCGGTTTTCCCACAGTCCATGTTTCACTACCATACAATGCTGTACTCCAGACGTACATCCTCAGAAATTTCTTCCTCAAATTAACGCCGGTATTTGATATTTGTATACTTCTCTTGGCCAGAAATGCCTTTTTTTGCCATAGCGAGTCTGCTTTTGATGTCCTCCTTGCTCCGTCCGTCATTGGTTATTTTACTGCCTAGGTAGCAGAATTCCTTAACTTTATTGGCTTCGTGACCATCAATCCTGATGTTAAGTTTCTCGCTGTTCTCATATCTACTACTTCTCATTACCTTCGTCTTTCTCCGATTTACTCTCAAACCATACTGTGTACTCATTAGACTGTTCATTCCGTTCAGCAGATCATTTAATTCTTCTTCACTTTCACTCAGGATAGCAATGTCATCAGCGAATCGTATCATTGGTATCCTTTGACCTTGTATTTTAATTCCACTCCTGAACCTTTCTTTTATTTCCATCATTGCTTCCTCGATGTACAGATTGAAGAGTAGGGGTGAAAGGCTACAGCCTTGTCTTACACCCTTCTTAATACGAGCACTTCGTTCTTGATCGTCCACCCTCATTATTCCCTCTTGGTTGTTGTACATATTGTATATTACCCGTCTCTCCCTATAGCTTACCCCTACTTTTTTCAGAATCTCGAACAGCTTGCACCATTTTATATTGTCGAACGCTTTTTCCAGGTCGACAAATCCTATGAAAGTGTCTTGATTTTTCTTTAGCCTTGCTTCCATTATTAGCCGTAACGTTAGGATTGCCTCTCTCGTCCCTTTACTTTTCCTAAAGCCAAACTGATCTTCACCTAGCGCATTCTCAATTTTCTTTTCCATTCTTCTGTATATTATTCTTGTAAGCAGCTTCGATGCATGATCTGTTAAGCTGATTGTGCGATAATTCTCGCACTCGTCAGCTCTTGCCGTCTTCGGAATTGTGTGGATGATGCTTTTCCGAAAGTCAGATGGTATGTCGCCTTATACACCAACGTGAATAGTCGTTTTGTTGCCACTTCCCCCAATGATTTTAGAAATTCTGATGGAATGTTATCTATCCCTTCTGCCTTATTTGACCGTAAGTCCTCCAAAGCTCTTTTAAATTCCGATTCTAATACTGGATCCACTATCTCTTCTAAATCGACTCCTGTTTCTTCTTCTATCACATCAGACAAATCTTCACCCTCATAGAGGCTTTCAATGTATTCTTTCCACCTATCTGCTCTCTCTTCTGCATTTAACAGTGAAATTCCCGTTGCACTCTTAACGTTACCACCGTTGCTTTTAATGTTGCCAAAGGTTGTTTTGACTTTCCTGTATGCTGAGTCTGTCCTTCCGACAATCATATCTTTTTCGATGTCTTCACATTTTTCCTGCAGCCATTTCGTCTTAGCTTCCCTGCAATTCCTATTTATTTCATTCCTCAGCGACTTGTATTTCTGTATTCCTGATTTTCCCGGAACATGTTTGTACTTCCTCCTTTCATCAATCAACTGAAGTATTTCTTCTGTTACCCATGGTTTCTTCGCAGCTACCTTCTTTGTACCTATGTTTTCCTTCCCAACTTCTGCGATGGCCCTTTTTAGAGACGTCCATTCCTCTTCAACTGTACTGCCTACTGCGCTATTCCTTATTGCTGTATCTACAGCGTTAGAGAACTTCAAACGTATCTCGTCATTCCTTAGTACTTCCGTATCCCACTTCTTTGCGTATTGATTCTTCCTGACTAATGTCTTGAACTTCAGCCTACTCTTCATCACTACTATATTGTGATCCGAGTCTATATCTGCTCCTGGGTACGCCTTACAATCCAGTATCTGATTTCGGAATCTCTGTCTGACCATGATGTAATCTAATTGAAATCTTCCCGTATCTCCCGGCCTTTTCCAAGTATACCTCCTCCTCTTGTGATTCTTGAACAGGGTATTCGCTATTACTAGCTGAAACTTGTTACAGAACTCAATTAGTCTTTCTCCTCTTCCATTCCTTTTCCCAAGCCCATATTCTCCTGTAACCTTTTCTTCTACTCCTTCCTCTACAACTGCATTCCAGTCGCCCATGACTATTAGATTTTCGTCCCCCTTTACATACTGCATTACCCTTTCAATATCCTCATACACTTTCTCTATCTGTTCATCTTCAGCTTGCGACGTCGGCATGTATACCTGAACTATCGTTGTCGGTGTTGGTCTGCTGTCGATTCTGATTAGAACAACCCGGTCACTGAACTGTTCACAGAAACACATCCTCTGCCCTACCTTCCTATTCATAACGAATCCTACACCTGTTATACCATTTTCTGCTGCTGTTGATATTACCCGATACTCATCTGACCAGAAATCCTTGTCTTCACTTCACTTCGGATGTCTATTAATGCACAATGTTTCCAACTTCTGGTGGAGTGTAAGTCCCAAGAAAGAAACATGGCGGCGGTTCGGTGATGATTTGCGCAGCCATATCGTAGTATTCCAAGGGCCTCTTGATTACCCTGCAAGGTCACATTACTGTGAAGATGACAGGACACCTGTTCACTCAGCTCGCATTGTCCAGGACTGGTTTTGTAAGCAGGAGGATGAAATGTTGACTCTCCCCTGGCCACCACAGTCGTTATACCGCAGTATTATTCATCCCTGGTGGGCTACTTTCGAGATAAGGGTGCATGATCGCTACCCGCCTCCATCATCGTTATGTAACGTTGCCACAATTTTGCAAGAAGAATGGTTTAAGATTCCCTTTAAAACCGTACAGGACCTGTATTTATCCATTCAGAAACGACTAGAAACAGTTTTGAATGAAAACGGTTTTACTGCACCGTACTGGGTACGGTAATGTGTTGTGTTTGTGGTGTTTCCGAATGTTTGTCCGCCGTCAGTACGTTTCTTGCATAAGAAAATAAACTGTCCTGCGGTTACATCCTCATATAGCGCCGGTCAATCCGAAACCTCTCATTAATCGACACTAAATTCAGTAATGGTGGAGGCAGATTTTATTTTCTGCTAGGTAGCTTCAATCCAGCTGTGATTTAAGTCGCTAGCCAAAACTGTCTCAGAATTAGGTCCCTAGCGACAGGTTGGCGTAGATTTGCACTCGGAGATCAGTGGCAGTATTTTTAAGACCCTAGTTGACGGTTAGCATCTACACTGCATATGGGAATATACAGCAGTTACTGGAACTTGACTGGCGCTTCTAAACACGTGAAAACGGCGAATATGCAGTATAGCAATCCTGTACCTGGTTGAAAAATTTCGGCATTACTACTCTGTTCTTTTTTCAAACAGCCAGGTAATGTTTACAGCGGCCGCCGATATTTCGGCGGGAGAACACCCCGCCATTTTCAAGGCACAGACTGCAACGGACAGGTGATGTACAGGCAAATTTAAAACCTCGGTTCTTGGAGTAATTCGGGAAAGATACACACACACTGAACACTAGTGCGACCAAAGATGACCAAAATCAGAGGTATCGATAGTGAAAGACTACGAAATAACATGTGAGATGTAGTGATTCTCCAGCAGAAAGAGGTTCATTTTCAATGGTCTGAAAATGACCTCGGTAGTGGTCGAAACCGGTCACCTTAATAAATAAATCGTGATCAAGACTCTTTTTAATAGTAAACATTAACTCTGTCTCTCTGTTTTTTGACAAGGGAAAGAGCAGGATTCCAAGCAAAGTTTAAGCAGAAACCTCCATCCCTGTTTGCAAGGTTGCTCGCTAATTTAATCTCAACAGCCTCCTTAATGACACTGTCCCAATAGTTGGATGTGCATGCCAATATCTCGGTATTGTTATGTAACATAGGGTGACCAGTATCCAAACAATGTTCGGAAATAGCAGATCTACTTGGCTGCTGTAATCGTGTGTGCTGTTTATGCTCACTACACTGGCCCACCACGATCCTGATAGTCTGACCAATATATGCCATGCCGCAGCTACTAGGAATGTGATATACACCCGCGTTAGGCAAACTAAGATCATCCTTAACAGAGCCCAAAAGCACTCTATATTGAGATGGATGTCGGAAAACACATATAACATAATATTTCCGTAAAATACGACCGATCTTGTTGGAAGTGCTTCCTACGTAAGCCAAAAAGGCAGGTGTCAACCCAGTATTATCATCAACCACTATTTGCACAATTGGTCGATAGCGCAACGCACGTTCAATTTGTCTTTTACTATGATAGGTGGCATGAGCCCCTCTCATATTTCTATCTTACTCTGAGTTGTTCTATTTTCCTCTCTAATTGCATGCAGTGAAAAGTCGCTATTCCTTCACAAGCGGACTTCTCACGCAGCGTCTCTCGTAAACCGGGTGGTCCGGTGACAGGCGGGTTCTGCTGAACTTGAAGGGGTTAAGCCGACGGGTGGGAAGGAGTCGAGTGGATGCTTGTCATAAGAGCGGGAGCGACACGCCCAGGGGGGCCAGAAGGAGCGGCTGGACTAGATATTCCATTACTTCGCAGAAACTTAGTGAAAACACTTTCTGGTGGGCTACCAGCGAGGCGTGGGAATGACTTGTGTTCCCAGGCAGTCTTGGCGGGCAAATTCCCCCGTTTTCTGAAAAATCATAACTGTGATTCGCTTGCTCAGGGAATAGCTCCGTGACGTAGCAAAATCGGCAATAGAGGGGAATTTTCCGCCGGTTTTCGAGTTGCTGATTGGAACGTTTAACCACGACCACTGTCGTGGGGGCGGCAATGTTCTGTGTTCGGCTTGTACGGGTACTCTTGAGAGTGTCGGCTCTCGCCTTTCGTTCGGAGTAGGTTACAAGACTGAGCTCTCGCTGCTCTGGACAGCCTGCCTTCCGTTGGCTGTTTAATATACTTTTATTTAATTGTAACTGCTTGACGAAGATACATTCCGAGTACAGTTGGCAATTGAGCGTTCTGCGTACAAGCGGCCTATGTTGTCTGTCTTGAGCAGTTTTGGCTAAAGTTGACTGTATCAGAGTTACTGTGTGACTTCGCTTGTTAAAATCAATCACTGTACCGTCAGTGATTGTGTGACGAGCCTTCTTCGTCTCCTTCAGAGGCGCATTTGTATTCCTAGGAAGTCTTTAGTCTGGAACAACCAGTCCAGGATAATTTGTTTTGGACTATACTCGTGACATTATCATCATCACGATGGGACGTCGAAACAATCAGCCATCGCCTCCGGTACGCCAGATCATGTTCCTGCAGTTAAGAAGACAGCTTGATAATGTATGTACGCAGCACCGGCAGATTAGGGATTTTGCTAGGTGATAATCAGAGCTCAGCAGAGTGCGCCTGTTCATCTTTTCCAATTTTGTTCTGTCTTGGGTGTTCATTGTCTGAGTTCTCACTACTGTAGCAGCAAATAATGTTGGTTTGGCTGTGTGTTTCTCTTAAGATCTGAGTTGAAAGGAATTGGCTCCACATACCACTTCGTCATAAATGTCACAATCTAGTTTAGGGACAACTTCACCTTCACAGCATTTACTTGAGTATCCAATTTGAGCCAATTTGATGTATTGTAAATGTGTCATGTGTTTTGTTTATTATTTTGAGTTTAGTCATAATAAATCATATTGTTATTTTGGACAGAACCTTCATTCTGTTAATCGGTAGAGCAACCCTTTCATTTCTCACTACGTTAATGAAACTTTCCTTTATTTAATTAATTTCTATCAAATTAAATTATTGCAGGTGCCAAACTCTTTTCTACTCCACGTGCATGGTCGATTACAGTCAGTTCGCGTTCCTTCTTAATCCATGTGCAATAGCAAAAGTCGGAGTTAGAATAGGGCGGGGAGGGGGGGGGGGGGGGGGAAGGGCTTAGGGCATCATTTACATATGAAGATTCTAGAAGAATTTAGTGTTAAATACACTGCTAGCACCGGCACCTCGCAACTGTACCCATTTTGATGAAATGTAGTTTCAAGATGGACCAGCTCAGCTGGCAAAGTCTCATTGTCGGAAATGACATGTGCCCTGTGTACCAAGGTAGGAAGTACCCCTTCACGCTGAGCCGGATGGTGACAACTATCAGCCTGTAAAAAGAAGTCAGTGTGTGTGCGTTTCCGGTAAACTGCATGTACCAATGATCCATTAACCTTCCTCCTAACCAAAACATCAATAAAGGGAAGGCAACTATCTTCTTCCACCTCCATCGTAAAACGAATGTTCAGGTGGATCAGGTTCAGATGTTCTGCAAAGGCATTCAAATTTTCCGTGCCATGAGGCCAAACAAGAAAAGTATCATCAACGTAACTGAAGAAACAGGCGGGTTTCAAAGTCTTCCATAAACAAATTTGCAATCACAGGAGACAACGGACTTCGTAGCTGTCGAGTTAGACTGCAATGTGCTTTGTCGTTTTTGTTGAGGTGTTGTGATGAAAATCGTGTCCCAACATGTGCCAAGATTGTGCACCATATTAATTTTCCTGCCGCTAGTTGCATCAAGCAACGTGCTGGCTTGGCTATTGTGCGTGAAAGGATTGGTTTTACTTGTCGACGTTTGCATTCCGTTTCCAAAAATTGTTTCGTTTCCATTTAATGGTTGCTTCCAAATTGTCTGATTTCGCTTGGGATTGCTTCGACGGTACCTCATGGACTGATGGGGAATACAATTCTGTTACTGCTCTACATTTGGCAAAGTTTGAATGTTTCCATCGCTCGGAGTCTGATTTTGTATCTCGACGTTCTGTGATAAATCTCACAGAGAAATCTTTTGACGACGCAACCTTATCCTTGCTAGTGAAGGGTTTAAATTTTCCACCCACACCGAAGATTTTTCCGGTAGTTGATTTTATTATTTCAATTCAATAGGCAGTTTGCAAGCTACACTCCTGGAAATGGAAAAAAGAACACATTGACAACGGTGTGTCAGACCCACTATACTTGCTCCGGACACTGCGAGAGGGCTGTACAAGCAATGATCACACACACGGCACAGCGGACATACCAGGAACCGCGGTGTTGGCCGTCGAATGGCGTTAGCTGCGCAGCATTTGTGCACCGCCGCCGTCAGTGTCAGCCAGTTTGCCGTGGCATACGGAGCTCCATCGCAGTCTTTAACACTGGTAGCATGCCGCGACAGCGTGGACGTCAACCGTATGTGCAGTTGACGGACTTTGAGCGAGGGCGTATAGTGGGCATGCGGGAGGCCGGGTAAACGTACCGCCGAATTGCTCAACACGTGGGGCGTGAGGTCTCCACAGTACATCGATGTTGTCGCCAGTGGTCGGCGGAAGGTGCACGTGCCCGTCGACCTGGGACCGGACCGCAGCGACGCACGGATGCACGCCAAGACCGTAGGATCCTACGCAGTGCCGTAGGGGACCGCACCGCCACTTCCCAGCAAATTATGGACACTGTTGCTCCTGGGGTATCGGCGAGGACCATTCGCAACCGTCTCCATGAAGCTGGGCTACGGTCCCGCACACCGTTAGGCCGTCTTCCGCTCACGCCCCAACATCGTGCAGCCCGCCTCCAGTGGTGTCGCGACAGGCGTGAATGGAGGGACGAATGGAGACGTGTCGTCTTCAGCGATGAGAGTCGCTTCTGCCTTGGTGCCAATGATGGTCGTATGCGTATTTGGCGCCGTGCAGGTGAGCGCCACAATCAGGACTGCATACGACCGAGGCACACAGGGCCAACACCCGGCATCATGGTGTGGGGAGCGATCTCCTACACTGGCCGTACACCACTGGTGATCGTCGAGGGGACACTGAATAGTGCACGGTACATCCAAACCGTCATCGAACCCATCGTTCTACCATTCCTAGACCGGCAAGGGAACTTGCTGTTCCAACAGGACAATGCGCGTTCGCATGTATCCCGTGCCACCCAACGTGCTCTAGAAGGTGTAAGTCAACTACCCTGGCCAGCAAGATCTCCGGATCTGTCCCCCATTGAGCATGTTTGGGACTGGATGAAGCGTTGTCTCACGCGGTCTGCACGTCCAGCACGAACGCTGGTCCAACTGAGGCGCCAGGTGGAAATGGCATGGCAAGCCGTTCCACAGGACTACATCCAGCATCTCTACGATCGTCTCCATGGGAGAATAGCAGCCTGCATTGCTGCGAAAGGTGGATATACACTGTACTAGTGCCGACATTGTGCATGCTCTGTTGCCTGTGTCTATGTGCCTGTGGTTCTGTCAGTGTGATCATGTGATGTATCTGACCCAAGGAATGTGTCAATAAAGTTTCCCCTTCCTGGGACAATGAATTCACGGTGTTCTTATTTCAATTTCCAGGAGTGTATCTCCTGAGGCTGCAGAGAAGGTTAGGGGGGATGCTTGCCCGAGTTGTCTAGGCTCGCCCACCCTAGAGTAATGTAACAGCAGTAGAGAGGGCTGCTTTACGCTTTCTCGAAGTGGATCCTGATATTGTTATTTTACCTGCAGACGAGGAAAATGTCACCGTTGTATTAAACAAACAGGATTATGAACAAAAGATGTAACGTTTATCATTTGACTCAGCGTACCGCAGGATAGATGCTGACCCCACGAAAAGTGTTGGAAGACCTACAGCCCCCTGAAGAAAAGTGGTTTGTCGCAGGAAACTATCAAGAGTCTTAGCACCTATAGTGCTGTTCCCCCTAGGTTATATGGACTTCCGAAGGTACACAAGGAATGGGTTCCTTTCCGTCCTATAGTGAGCAATATCGGTGCTCCGACATATCGGGTAGCCAAGCATCTTGTTTCTCTGTTAAATCCACACGTTGGTCGGTGCGAGCATCATATAAGGAACTCAGCTGATTTCTTACGTCTTTAGAAGGAATGCGGTTGAATGACTCTGATATTTTACTAAGTTTTGATGTGGTCTGTCTCTTCACTCGTGTTCCTGTGTCTGATGCGTTGCGGTTGACTGAGGTTAGGTTTGGTGTTGAAATAATTAATCTCTCCGGTATGTGCTGAGATTCACTTACTTTTTATTTAGTGACCAGTATTACGATCAGACAGATGGAGTTGCAATGGGTAGTCCGTTGTCTCCTGTGTTTGCAAATTTGTTTGTGGAAGACTTCGAGGAACATGCATTGGAGTCGGCGCCTTTGAAACCTGCCTCTTTCTTCAGATATGTTGATGATACTTTTGTTGTTTGGCCTCATGGCACGGAAAATTTGAATGCCTTTGCAGAACATCTGAACCTGATCCACCTGAACATTCGTTTTACGATGGAAGTGGAAGAAGATGGTTGCCTTCCCTTTATTGATGTTTTGGTTAGGAGGAAGGTTAATGGATCATTGGTACATGCAGTTTACCGGAAACGCACACACACTGACTTCTTTTTACAGGCTGGTAGTTGTCACCATCCGGCTCAGCGTAAAGGGATACTTCCTACCTTGGTACACAGGGCACATGTCGTTTCCGACGCAGAGATACATTTCGTCAAAATGGGTATAGTGAAAGACAGTTTGAACGCGCGTTGCGCTATCGGCCAACTGTGCAAAGGGGTGGTTGATAATTCTGAGTCGACACCTAAGTCTACTGCCTTTTCGCCTTACGTAGGAAACACTTCCAACAAGATCGACCGTATTTTACGGAAATACGACGTGAAATGTGTTTTCCGACCTCCATTTTAAAACAGAATGCTTTTGGGTTCTGTTAAGGATGAAGGATGATCTTGGTTTACGTAAGGCGGTTGTATATCGTGTTCCTTGTAGCTGTGGCGTGGCATATGTTGGTCAGACTATCAAAACCGTGGTGGACCGATGTAGTGAGCATAAACGGCACACATGATTACAGCAGCAAAGCAGATCTGCTATTACCGAACATTGTTTGGATACTGGTCACCCTATGTTATATAACGATACCAAGATATTGGCATGCATGTCCAACTATTGTGACAGTGTTAGGAAGGAGGCTGTTGAGATTAAATTAGCTAGCAACCTCGTAAACAGGGATGGAGGTTTTTTCTTAAACTCTGCTTGGAATCCTGCTCTCCCCTTGTCAAAAAACAGAGGGACAGAATCAATGTTATCTCACATGCTACGTCGTAACCTTTCACTATCGATATCTCTGACTTTGGTTATCTTTGGTGGCACTAATGTTCAGTGTGTGTGCATCTTTCCTGAATTACTCCAAGAACCGAGGTTTTAAATTTGCCTGTACATCACCTGACCGTTGCAGTTTGTGCCTCGAAAATGGCGGGGTGTACTCCCACCGAAATATCGGCGGTCGCTGTAAACATTACCTGGATGAATTCCTGTTAGTTGTTTGAAAATTGTATACGCCTGGAGAAACTCAGGTCTTACTTTTTTCTAAAGATGCAGTTGCTGAGAGCTAGTTGAGCTACGTACAGATAATGTCATTTGAGCGAAAGGTGAGTAAAAAGAACAGAGGAATCATAAGACAGAACAATTACTGACAAGCAGGAAATGCGGTTAGGTCTAGAGATTGCTGCACCCAGTGGAAGGGCGATATTCTGTGCTTTTGTCTTCCTACGGATAGTGTGCACACAATGGCGGCAAGGGACAAGTATCGCAGGGCCATTCCAAATAGAGTCTGCTCTTGATGCAGGTGATATTACTCGCTCATATTTTCCTGAAAATGGCGTGCGCACATGGTGATTAGCCTACTGTGTACACTCACTGCTCGCCGAGGTGTGGAGTCTTTGTGGGCTTATCATCGACGTAAACACTGGACTGCAAATGGCTCTGAGCACTATGGGATTTAACGTGTGAGGTCATCAGTCCCCTAGAACTTAGAACTAATTAAACCTAACTAACCTAAGGACATCACACACACCCATGCCCGATGCAGGATTCGAACCTGCGACCGTAGCGGTCGCGTGGTTCCAGACTGTAGCGCCTAGAACCGCTCGGTCACCTCGGCCGGGCACTGGACTGCAGATAATGGATTATTCATCGTAGATGCACCCCAGTTTACCCTAGTTTTTATAGGTTAGTATTACATTATATAGACTCACAGACCTCTCTGTCTTTCAAATGCACCTGTAACTGTAGGTGTACACAGTGATGAGATTCTTTGTGTTTATGTGTTACTATACCGCTGTTCTAATAAGACAACTATCGGTCACACAGGGCTCGATGTGTGGATGGATATCTTCAACAGAAAATAATTCATCGAATGTTTTAGTCGGCTTGATTTCTCCCATAGGGATCACTGGGGATATTCTCGGTAGGTCATTATTCCTCAAATTTCTTCAAGACTATCGGCGGAGTGAGATTGTACTAGTGCTCTTAAATACCACCCCTAACTTCATAATATGTCACTGTCTTTGTGCTAGGGGTATCACACTTCACGCTGATGTTAACAACACTATGTCAACACAAAAATTTAAATTTAAACATTGAGTATGTGATTACAAGAATGAGTCAGCATTCCTTGGTAGGTTTCCAGAAGTATGTGGCCCCACATATCTATGCACGGGTCATCCAATTCCCATAAATTACGGGGATCCTGTTTGTGAGTACCGAGCTGGTGCCCAGTAGCATCCCAGATGTTTTCCATCAGGTTCTGATCAGGAGAATTTGCGGAGCAAGACTTCCTTGTCACTTCACTATTATGTTCCTGCACTGTAGCACGACTCTGGTCATGTCACACTGTCAGTTGTGCTGCTGGAAGACGCCATCCCGTTGGAGAAGACATCAAACATGAAAGAACGCAGATGGTCTGCAGTAATGTTCACGTATTTCATAGCTGTCACAGTGCCAACGGTTACTAACATAGGTCTCATTGAAACCCAGATGAATGTCCCTCATACCATACTACTAACTTCACCAGTCTGCGTTCATGACACAGTGTATGTTTCGACCAGCCGTTCGCCTGGGTGATGGCTTATCCAGACACAACTATCGACCTGGTGTAACAAGGAATGTGAGTCATCCGTCCAGGTGACACGTTTCCACTGATTCACAGTCTAATCTCGATGGTCCCACACCCACTGCTCAATATGCGAAAGGCGTAGGGGGCCTTCTGTTGCGGGCCTCCATGTTCAATAGTGTGGGGCTAAACAGAGTTTTCTGAAACACTTGTGCCTACAGCAGCATTGTAAGAATCGCGCAGAGTATCATGGCCAGTAGGTGTGCAGATGGTACGTGTGGGCAGATCGGCAGTGGTGGGGGCTGCGGGCAGGTGCTGTAGGAGAAACGCCAAGTGCTAGAGGGGAAGTGTTGTCTTAACCTGAAGCCTTCATTCACATTTTGTGTAAATATTAAGTGGGGGCTGTAATCTTACTCTCCCACACATCATTATTAAAATTCTCTGTCTCTGCACAAGTTTTGAAAGCTTCGTGAGGTGTAAGATATGCAAAAGCAGAACTTTTTACTTATTTCTCTTGTTGTTGCCTCCAGTTCTTGTGTCTAGGGGCACATTCTTGAGGCTGTAATTTTTTTGTAACGTTGTGGGTTCCAGAAGACTAAATACCTGATAAAATATTATCTTTTGCTATGATTTTCTTTTATTTTGTCCCATCCTTCTAAATCACACCTACTTTACTGATACGCCCGCTAAACCCGCTGGGCAGAACAGGTGATTAGGACTGTGGAAAGGCCAAATAAGGTTGGGGTCAGTTTCACCTTAAAATTGTAATTTATTTTAATTTAAACAAACCTTTAAACGAAAACGGCACATAGCCGAAACTTTAGAACTACTAATTTCAAAAAGGTAATTATTTTACTGTTAAAGGCCTCCAAAGAAGAAATCTTAAAGCAACAAGATAAATCTCAACTGGTAAAAACGTGCATTTACAATTAAAAATAAAATAATTGACATACATATACACAGAGAGGCTGAGAGCCTCAAAGCAAGGGTGAATAGACAAACATAAACAAGATACAATACAAACGGCTGAAGGCCCACAATAAAATTTTCATGATTTTAAAAATAAATTACCATAACTTTTCAAAGGCAGAAGGCCGCAATATTTTTTATTTATTTTTTTTAGAATAAGGATTTAAGTGGCTAAAGGCCAACAATTGATGTTCCAAAATTCAAAAATACATAAAATCCAGTAAAAACAACAATTTTTAAATCATTGGCTATTATAGATTATAAACAGACAATCAAACACTGGTGAGAAGGACAATAAAGAAAACGGCAATCAGAAGCCTCCACGGAGGTCGGTCTGCCCTCGTTCACTTAGGTGAGACAGGTGGTGAACCCAACTACACTTGATCCGTTGGATCCCAACCAAGGGACAGCCAAGGACTGACCAACAAAACGACTTGCTTGTCACCAACCAGTACATGAGATCTCAAACACAAAAAGTTATGAACGTGATTATCCATAATGAAATATGTATTAGCTGCCAAAACTACACACCATGTTGGACAGCGACAACAGGTGAGGAAAGGACGCTGCCTGAAATTACGTTAGTGACCAGGGCAGGTAACTGGAACACTAACGGCCACAAGGCAGAATATTCCGCTGGTACACTTGAATTTTAAATACGGTAATATAGTTAACTTCACCCAAAAGGAACACTGCCTGAATTTGCGTCAGTAGCCAGGGCAGATAACGAGAACACTAACGCCCACAAGGCAGAAAATTCCGCTGATGCACTTGAATTATAATCAACCAATATAGTTAATTGCACCGCATGGTGGCTAAATTTTAGCAATAGAAACACTCAGTGCTGCACACAGGAAAACCTCCCCAACAGCGAGCCACCGAAACGAACCACACAACATCAATCTACGTGGCTTGGGTAATTGAAACCCCTACTCAACTTTGACGTCCTGGGTCGGCGAACCATGAAGCTCGTAGCGATCGGACAGCTTCCACACACGCTCCAACACTGTGCAGGGACCGACAGCGGACCCAGCCGACTGCACCGCGAGGAGGTAACTTCCCTGGTCCGCAGCAACCGACCGACCCTCTGCAGAATGCCGACAGCATCGAAAATAGTCGTCAGTGGAAATAAAATCAACTACACACAAAACCTGACAAACACTTGCAAAGACCTGAAGACGGTCACTAAGCACACACGAACGATCGGCGTGCCAAAACGCGTCGTCCGGTAGGACGACCGACCGACGATCCACCAAGACTGTGGCCCGGCTCAAGTGATGCGCGGCGGCAATGGTGGGGCGAGCCATGTCGACGCAGACCTCACTGCTGCTCGAACCCGACTGCACTAGTT
The DNA here is from genome assembly GCF_023864345.2 of Schistocerca serialis cubense. Classification (NCBI taxonomy): domain Eukaryota; kingdom Metazoa; phylum Arthropoda; class Insecta; order Orthoptera; family Acrididae; genus Schistocerca; species Schistocerca serialis. The sequence continues at coordinate 796,556,719 of NC_064639.1, forward strand.
CCGCATTGCAACTCCCGGACTGGCAGGTCCGGACTGTGCTCCAGACAAGTTCCAACTGATTGGCCGACCCGAACTCGCGATCCGAACTCGTTTACGACAGACTGCGATCGGGAAGTAATAGCAGTCGAGCAAAGATACTACGAGAGAGGAAATATCGATACGCGCTGCTAGCGCCGGTCACGGTCAGGCAAAGCAGCGACTCAGTGACAGTAGTAATCTAAATTAAGGTAGTGAGGTGGAAGTACATTAAAAAATGGTGTAAAATAGATGAAGGCGGGAAAACGCGCCACGCACGGCTCATTTGCAATTTCCAATTCATAACATAAATTCATATTGTTGCTGACAAGGTTAGAAATTCGCTTACATTCTGCGGTACTCAACAATATTCCAGAGAGCTTACAAAGTAAAAGAGTTTACAAACTTTCTTGACAAAAGAAGAATCATCGCCAAGATATAACACTATTTCATAAATGAATCCAGAAATAAATTTAATAATTAGCGTTAGATTGTGCAATTAATAATATGAATTTCAAGTATACCAGAAATTTCGTAATTCCGAATATTTCTAAAAGAAGAACAATTTTAACTGTACATACAGAATGTAACAACTTAATTTCTTTTTATACATTTTAGTACGAAATATAATACATTGCATACAAAATCACATGAAACAGAGAATGTTACGGAAGAATTGACTGTGGAAAGGCCAAATAAGGTTGGGGTCAGTTTCACCTTAAAATTGTAATTTATTTTAATTTAAACAAACCTTTAAACGAAAACGGCACATAGCCGAAACTTTAGAACTACTAATTTCAAAAGAAGAATTGATAGTATACTTGGTATCGGTTATTTTTATAAAATAGGGAGTGTTAGAGGAGGGCGTCCCATTACATGGCCCACACCTGCGTGTTGACCATTGAACAAGATCTCTCACCTGTGTTTGGTTAGTATCTAAAGAGAATTCCGCCGAAAATGCAGGATTTATTTTCGTCGGGCTTGTCAATCATTTGTAACTTTCAGAGAAATGTCACGAGTGGCGAATTTTGACTAAAAGCTATACAGTTCTCTTGTTGCCATGTTAAAATCTGCTTCCTTTGCCAAAACACAGCGGAGTTTACACCGTCTTATCTCACTAATATGTTCTGCAGACGCAATTGCGAGAGAATTCTGAGACAGCGGTTTATTATGTTTGTTAAGTGCAGAACGGAGGAAAAGTATCTTATGAAAAAGCACATATTTAGTAAAAATAAACTTGTAAAGTCTTCACTTATCTTGTTCCAAAATCCATAGCATTTCTTGTTTCACCAGTGATTGAGAGCCTTTAAAAATTTCGAGCTTTCATCGAAAAAGTCTGTAGTTAGTGGAACAACATGATAGACTATGAAGTTTTGCATGATACATGTAGCAAAACACTCTCCCCTTTGCATGCTATCATTTTTCAAAATCTCGTTTCGCTACCTCAAACTTTTTATGAAATATGAGGAATGTTGCGGATATTTCACCCTGGCCGTAACGCTGGCTCGGCGCGATCGCAAGTGAGTGTGCTATGTCAGATCAATATTTCTCGAGATTGGTGACAAAATAGAGACCTCCACCCAAGGCTAAAGAAAAATTCAATATGTTAGCTAAACCTATTAGTTTCTGTAAATGAATCAGGCAAAAAGGAATACAAACGTCTCAAAAATGAGATGGACAGGAAGTGCAAAATGGCTAAGCAAGGATGGGTAGAGGACAAATGTGAGGATGTAGAGGCGTATATCTCTAGGGGTAAGATAGATATTGCCTACAGGAAAATTAAAGAGACCTTTGGAGAAAAGAGAGCCACTTGTATGAATATCAAGAGCTCAGATGGAAACCCAGTTCTAAGCAAAGAAGGGAAAGCAGGAAGGTGGAAGGAGTATATAGAGAGTCTATACAAGGGCGATGTACTTGAGGACAATATTATGGAAATGGAAGAGGATGTAGATGAAGATGAAATGGGAGATATGATACTGCGTGAAAAGTTTGATAGAGCACTGAAAGACCTGAGTCGAAACAAGGCCCCGGGAGTAGACAAGATTCCATTGGAACTACTGACGGCCTTGGGAGAGCCAGTCCTGACAAAACTCTACCATCTGATGAGCGAAATGTATGAGACAGCCGAAATACCCTCAGACTTCAAGAAGAATATAATAATTCCAATCCCAAAGAAGGCAGGTGTTGACAGATGTTAAAATTACCGAACTATCAGTTTAATAAGTCACCGCTGCAAAATACTAACGCGAATTCTTTACAGACGAATGGAAAACCTGGTCGAAGCCGACCTCGGGGAATATCAGTTTGGATTCCGTAGAAATATTGGAACACGTAAGGCAATACTGATCCTACGATTTATCTTAGAAGAAAGATTAAGGAAAGGCAAACCTACGTTTCTAGCATTTGTGGATTTAGAGAAAGGTCTTCACAATGTTGACTGGAATACTCTCTTTCAAATTCTGGAGGTGGCAGGGGTAAAATACAGGGAGCGAAAGGCTATTTACAATTTGTACAGAAACCAGATGGCAGTTATAAGAGTCGAGGGACATGAAAGAGAAGCAGTGGTTGGGAAGGGAGTGAGACAGGGCTGTAGCCTCTCCCCGATGTTATTCAATCTGTATATTGAGCAAGCAGTAAAGGAAACCAAAGAAAAATTCGGAGTAGGTATTAAAATCCATGGAGAGGAAATAAAAACTTTGAGGTTCGCCGATGTCATTGTAATTCTGTCAGAGACAGCAAAGGACTTGGAAGAGCTGTTGAACGAAATGGACAGTGGCTTGAAAGGAGGATATAAGATGAACATCAACAAATGCAAAACGAGGATAATGGAATGTAGTCTAATTAAGTTGGGTGATGCTGAGGGAATTAGATTAGGAAATGAGACACTTAAAGTAGTAAAGGAGTTTTGCAATTTGGGGAGCAAAATAACTGATGATGGTCGAAGTAGAGAGGATATAAAATGTAGACTGTCAATGACAAGGAAAGCGTTTCTGAAGAAGAGAAATTTGTTAACATCGAGTATAGATTTCGAAATGTGGTGCTACAGAAGAATGCTGAAGACTAGATGGGTAGATCACATTACTAATGAGGAGGTATTGAATGGAATTGGGGAGAAGAGTAGTTTGTGGCACAACTTGACTAGAGGAAAGGATCGGTTGGTAGGACATGTTCTGAGTCATCAAGGGATCACCAATTTAGTATTGGAGGGCAGCGTGGAGGGCAAAAATCGTAGAGGGAGACCAAGAGATGAATACACTAAGCAGATTCAGAAGGATATAGGTTGCAGTAGGCTTTGGATGTGAAGAAGCTTGCACAGGATTGAGTAGCATGGAGAGCTGCATGAAACCAGTCTCAGAACTAAAGACCACAACAACAATATTAGATTCTGTAAAATCGTTTGAGAGAGATTGCAGGGCGTGCGCCTCGATTCTGACATCGCTGATCAGCCGAATGGTGGCAGACGGTGTCGGCCTCCCCTTCCGAACAAACGAATGAAATCGTCCAGCGTTTTGCACTAAAACTGGTCAGTGCGCAGCGGCTACGTATCCTGCGCAAACTATACTGTGTCGTCAGACATGCGACAGTTCGTCGCCTATCCTGCTTTACAGAGCGCGCCACCCTCCCACCTCCACGTTCGGTGATGGAAGTCCGATACACTGTCGCTCAATTGTGGTTCCACCGTCATTGTACCACTTTCCAAAGATGGTCGTTACAGTAGCATGGAAACAGCTGAACAGCTTCACCATTTCTGAGATGCACCTTCCCAGACGCAGGGCCATAAATCTCTGCCCATTGTCGAAGTCCCTCCTGTCAGTGGACTTCCACCCACATTTGTTATCCGATCGTCGATAGAATGATTTACCATTCGCCTCTGATCTGCTTACATGCTTTACTTACTGCATCACATGCTCATAACGCCCCAAAGCCGTATTTAGTCACGCAGTGGGCAGCGGTTTTAACGTCTTGGATTGTCATTGTAATCGTTTGCTGTAAACGTGATATACTATGTTATGTCCTGTCATGTTATGTCAACTATCTACTTGGTAACGTTTCATCGCTTTCCACACACACTTCTTTTAAAAAATCCATTCGGCTATTGTACACACGTGCTACAGATTACTTATGAACTATTAATGAAATAAAGTTTTATGAAGTACTGAAATAAGAACAGTAATAACAATCTTCAAAATATCCCCTTATAAACCCATACAATGCTATAAGCTTTGTATGCAGATGAAAGTCCTCGTAGTGCAGTTGGGCCTAGACATCAGCAGCAGTAAATGAGTGGTAGAACTGTAGGTGCATGTATTTTCCATCACGTCTTACACATTCTGTCTGCAAGAACTTCATTCAAATCGCTCTTACAGACTTTGTACAGGAAGTGCTACTGCAAATAAGAGGGATGTATGTTTTTATGCTTGTTGGTGTTAAAGTACACTCCTGGAAATGGAAAAAAGAACACATTGACACCGGTGTGTCAGACCCACCTTACTTGCTCCGGACACTGCGAGATGGCTGTACAAGCAATGATCACACGCACGGCACAGCGGACACACCAGGAACCGCGGTGTTAGCCGTCGAATGGCGCTAGCTGCGCAGCATTTGTGCACCACCGCCGTCAGTGTCAGCCAGTTTGCCGTGGCATACGGAGCTCCATCGCAGTCTTTAACACTGGTAGCATGCCGCGACAGCGTGGACGTGAACCGTATGTGCAGTTGACGGACTTTGAGCGAGGGCGTATAGTGGGCATGCGGGAGGCCGGGTGGACGTACCGCCGAATTGCTCAACACGTGGGGCGTGAGGTCTCCATAGTACATCGATGTTGTCGCCAGTGGTCGGCGGAAGGTGCACGTGCCCGTCGACCTGGGACCGGACCGCAGCGACGCACGGATGCATGCCAAGACCGTAGGATCCTACGCAGTGCCGTAGGGGACCGCACCGCCACTTCCCAGCAAACTAGGGACACTGTTGCTCCTGGGGTATCGGCGAGGACCATTCACAACCGTCTCCATGAAGCTGGGCTACGGTCCCGCACACCGTTAGGCCGTCTTCCGCTCACGCCCCAACATCGTGCAGCCCGCCTCCAGTGGTGTCGCGACAGGCGTGAATGGAGGAACGAATGGAGACGTGTCGTCTTCAGCGATGAGAGTCGCTTCTGCCTTAGTGCCAATGATGGTCGTATGCGTGTTTGGCGCCGTGCAGGTGAGCGCCACAATCAGGACTGCATACGACCGAGACACACAGGGCCAACACCCGGCATCATGGTGTGGGGAGCGATCTCCTACACTGGCCGTACACCACTGGTGATCGTCGAGGGGACACTGAATAGTGCACGGTACATCCAAACCGTCATCGAACCCATCGTTCTACCATTCCTAGACCGGAAAGGGAACTTGCTGTTCCAACAAGACAATGCACGTCCGCATGTATCCCGTGCCACTCAACGTGCTCTAGAAAGTGTAAGTCAACTACCCTGGCCAGCAAGATCTCCGGATCTGTCCCCCATTGAGCATGTTTGGGACTGGATGAAGCGTCGTCTTACGCGGTCTGCACGTCCAATACGAACGCTGGTCCAACTGAGGCGCCAGGTGGAAATGGCATGGCAAGCCGTTCCACAGGACTACATCCAGCATCTCTACGATCGTCTCCATGGGAGAATAGCAGCCTGCATTGCTGTGAAAGGTGGATATACACTGTACTAGTGCCGACATTGTGCATGCTCTGTTGCCTGTGTCTATGTGCCTGTGGTTCTGTCAGTGTGATCATGTGATGTATCTGACCCCAGGAATGTGTCAATAAAGTTTCCCCTTCCTGGGACAATGAATTCACGGTGTTCTTATTTCAATTTCCAGGAGTGTATATTTCTGTTTCTTTGCTCGAGATGTGTGTGTGTGTGTGCGTGTGTGTATGTGTGTGTGTGGGAGGGGGGGGGGGAGTGTCTGACATAACCAATGGATGCATAGGGAAGGAACAGTTCTATGACTGCGTCTCTTCCAACCCACTACCCCGCTCCCGCGATTCTTGTACTCTGGAACATTAACTGTGGAACCACATGATACGTAAAAGATATCATAGTGCTAGGACGTATCATCACCGTCTTATGGAAGCCTGTGAAACCATATGACACTGAGTCTTTCAAAGCTTACGGTGGATTGTGATCCGATCATAACATTGTGAATTACGAAAGGCGTTCAATAAGTAATGCAACACATTTTTTTCTGAAAGGAGGTTGGTTTTATTGAAGATTACAATACACAATATTATTCCTTACTCGTTTGGTTAAAAAACCCTATTTTGCAAAATAATCTCCGTTCAATGCGACGGCCTTACGCCACTTTACTAGCAGGGCATTTATGCCCGCTTGGTACCAGTCTACTCATCTATGTCAGAACCAAAGTCTTGGTACATCAATAACCTCCTAACTATCCACGTACTGTTTATCGCCCAGTGCATCCTTCATCGGGCGAAACAGATGGAAGTCGGAAGGTGGCACATGCGGCCGGTAGGGTGAAAGAGGTAGAACCATCCGATGAAGTTTTGTGAACTCATACTGGTAGTCAGATAACCTGAGGATCTCCGGACTATAAGACACTTTCAGTAAGAGTTATGTCACCAGACAGACCAAACGGCCCTTCTCAGGTCCCTCTGACCAGGAAACTCGGACCTGTGGTTCGAATTTGTCACATAAACATAGAAGGCATAAGCTATGCTAAGTGCCAGTTTCTATCAAAACTATTAAAAATGACAACATTGACTTGGTTGCTATACAGGAAACCCATTGTGATACAGTGCAACAACTAAATAAAAGGGGCAAAATTCCAGGCTATGAGCTGTTGGGAGCGACCTGTCATAGGTCTTATGGATTAGCCACATATGTCAAACAAGATATTGAAGACGCTTTCCTGATTTCTTCATCCACCAACGAAGACATTCATAACATTGTCACAAAAATCGGAAGCATTACCGTCTCCATTATTTATAAGCCACCTGCTACTCCTTGGCCAGTCCACGTTCTTCAAACTCAGCCACATCCTGCTGCATGCGTTCGGGATTTCAATAGTCATCATGAACAGTGGAAGTATAAAGACGATGATGCAAATGGAGAAGCACTTGCAAAATGGGCAGAAGACGAATACTTATACCATGTATTCGATGCTAAGGATCGATTTACGTTTAGATCAGCTGCCTGGAGACAGAAATACAACCATGACCTGTGTTTCGTCACGTCCAACAACAGAGACCAACCTCTCATGGCCTCGTGTAGAGTTTTGTCCGACTTTCCGCACAGTCAACACCGTCCAGTCATAATAGAGGTAGGAACTCAAATTACCCTAATTACCTCTATTCTTCGCCCTCGATGGAATTTTAAAAAAGCCAATTGGACTGGGTTCTCCACAGATTTGGACAAATGTTTGGGATGGATATCACCTACTAGCAAAAATTACCAATGATTTGTTGGTGCCATGATAAGCACGGCCAAGAAGCACATACCAAGAGATTACTGCAAGGAATACATCCCTGGGTGGTCCCAAACCAGCGAAGAACTATACCAGAGCTTCCTTGAATCCGGAGATCAGGAAATAGCGGATGAACCGCATCACAGCTTGGATGCTGCCAAAAGACAAAAGTTGACGGAAACAGTAAAAAGCCTCTATTTCCAAACATCTATCAGGCAAACATGGTCACTGCTGAGAAAACTAGGTAGCAGCCCACCAGCACAACGACAAAAAGCAGCTGTAAGACCAAATGCCATACCTGCACATCTAGTTAACACTTCTAGGACACCAAAGGATAAAACACATATAATCCAAGTGAAGCGAGAACTCAAAATCTTAAAAAATGAAGCCACAGAAACTGAACACTCTCGCCCTTTCTCTAGCGAAGACATAGAAAAAGCTCTGAAAGATGTCAAACCAACAAAGGCACCAGGTTTCGACAACGTTCACCCCGAATTCATAATAAACTGTGGCAAGTATACAAAAGTACGGCTGGCTCAATTTTTCACAAACATCATGCAAACTGCCAATATCCCACAAGAACTCAAACGATCTAAGGTAATAGCTACTCTAAAGCCTGGGAAGCCAGCTGACAACCCAAAAAGCTACAGATCAATTGCCCTGCTGTCTGTAATTTACAAATTACTAGAGAGGCTTATATATAACAGAATTAGCCCAGAATTGTTCAGGGCGATCCCAGTTGAACAGGCAGGCTTTCGGCCAGGTAGAAGTTGTACTGACCAGGTGTTGTCACCCACTACTTACATTGAGGCGGGATTCCACAGAAGATTGAAAACATCAGTCGCCTTTATTGACCTCTCAGCAGCTTACAACACTGTGTTTAGAGAAGGCATCATGTACAAAATTCTTCGAGTAATTCCTTGCAAATCTCTAGCACGCTTAATAGACAGCATGCTCAATGATAGGGTGTTCCAAATAAGTATGGACACTGACTACAGCTCCATCAAAAAACTAAAGAATGGCTTACCATAAGGATCAGTGCTCGCACCACTGCTGTTTAGACTCTATATTGCAGACCTGCTGGAAACACAATCAAGGAAGTTCGGGTATGCTGACGATTGGGCCCTCGCTACAAGATGTAGCACAATTGAAGCATCTGATGATATGCTAACGAAAGACCTGAAGAGAATGGGTGAATATTTCCGTAAGTGGACACTTCAACCAAATGCTTCCAAAACAGAGGTTAGTTGCTTCCATCTCAACAATAAACTCGCAGGAAAGGAACTCAACATTCGATTTGAAAACACCGTTCTCAGGCATAATAAAACTCCGAAGTACTTGGGCGTGACACTGGACAGAACACTATCTTTTAAAGAGCACCTAACAAAGACTGCCAAAAAATGAAAGACAAGAAACAACATTATTCAAAAGCTCTGTGGTACTACCTGGGGAGCAACGGCCTCCACTCTCCGCACCTCTGCTTTAGCAATTGTATTCTCGGCTGCCGAATACTGTGCTCCGATTTGGCTAATCAGCCCACATGTAAAAAAGGTGGATGTCCAGCTGCATAACACTCTAAGGATGATTTCTGGAGTAATTAAACCCACTCCAACGCAATGGCTCTCAATATTAAGCCACATCCCTCCGCCACACCTGCGACGTACTGACGCCCTTGTACGTGAATACAAAAACATCATGGGAAATCGAAGCCTGCCGATCCACCAAGACACTGAGGCTGCAAACACTAAATAGGCTTCGATCTAGGAACCCGCCAACAAGAACAGCAAGAAACTGTGTACAAGAAGTTTTCAGTATCACAAACGCATGGTCTGAAAAATGGAACGCATGGCAAAATCATAACATGCCTTGCATCACACAAAAACCACCTGGTTTTGACCTACCACGCAAAACATGGTCCACTCTAAATAGGATTAGAACTCGTCATGGCAGATGTGCTTACTCCCTGTATAAATGGGGTAAAATACTATCCCCTCAGTGTGACTGCGGAGAAAGTCAGACCATCAGCCACATTGTTGAAGAGTGTTCCAGAAGAGCCTATAATGGGAGCCCCGACGACTTCCTGTGCGCAACTCCAGAATCGATAAATTATATTAATAGACTTGATGTTTGTTTGTAATCCTTAAACTTTGTTATATTAGTAATGTTTGTTTGCAATTATTAACGTTTGTTATATTAGTGATTTGTCTGTTTCTTTCTTATGTGTCTGTATTGCCATACGATAAATAAATAAATTGTGAACTCTTGTCGGTTGCGCACGCTTGGGTAAGACTTTGCGTTGTATGGAGAAAGAGAAGTTCGTTCGCATATCTGTGGCGACGAACATGGTGAAGTTGTTTCTTCAAATTCCTGGGGGACGCACTCACATTGGCGTGCGGTCGGCCAGACGCAGAACATTGGAGAAGTTTACGCAACGACTCACTTTTCTTTCGATCACTGTCAGGTCTCCGGAGACATACTGCAAGCGCCTATGAACATCTACGATGGGCTGGTTTTCCCAAAAGAAATTCAGCGACAGCTCTCTGGTTGGAACGCACCTCCGTTACAGACACCATTTTGAAGACTACATTTAGCACCGCCTACTCCCAGAACTTCATGAAATTACAGGGGCTGAAGCGGGAATATTCCACAATATCCAACAACAACTTCCACCTTTTTCCAACCGAAACTGGCCGAGAAACAATGTGATGCGTTGTTTATTGAGAGCCCCTCACGTTATTTCATAAAAATTGGAAGTAACGGATTATAGGTGTTCGTGCGCACGTTTCTCACCAAGCGAGGTACGCAGTGGCATGACACTGGATTCATATTGCGGAGGACAGCGTTTCAAATCTCTGTTCGGTCACTTAGATATAAGTTTTCCACGATTTCCCTAAATCACTTCAACTGACCACTGCGATGGTTCCTTTTAAAAGATATGGCCAGTTCCATTTTCGAAACCGACCTTCTTCGCCGTTTGGAACAACCCCGTTACCGCTGGAACATTAAATTCGCATCTTGATTCTACTCTTTTTTTTTTTTTTTTTTTTTTTTTTTTTTTTTTTTTTAAATATGGAATGATAAATGAAGCATCAGAGTGCGAAAAAGGATTTCTAATACGTCCTGTGAAGGGTAACGATAGGACTTGACATAACCTCTGGAGAGCACTGTGAAAGGCCTTCGGTACAACCTTTTGTTGCTGCTTATGACACACTGAAGCGTCAAAGAAACTGGTATAGGCATGCGTATTCAAATACGGAGATACGTAAACAGGTACAATACGGCGCTGCGGTCGGCAACGCCTATATAAGACAATAAATGCTTGGCGCAGTTGCTAGGTCGGTTACTGTTGCTACAATGGTAGGTTATTAAGATTTACGTGAGTTTCAACGTGGTGTTATAGTCGGTGCACGAGCTATGGGACACAGCATTGCGAGACAGCGATGATGTGGGGATTTTCCCGTACAACCATTTCACGAGTGTACCGTGAATATCAGGAATTCGGAAAAACATCAAATCTCCCATATTGCTGCAGCCGGAAAAAGGTCCTGCAAGAACGGGACTAACGACGAACGAAGAAAATTGTTCAGTGTGGCAGAAGAGCAACCTTTCCGCAAATTGTTGCAGATTTCAATGATGGGGCATCAACAAGTGTCAGCCAGCGTGCAAATCATTCAACGAAACATAATCTATATGGGCTCTCAGATCCGAAGGTCCACTCGTGTATCCTTGACAACTGCACAAAACAAAGCTTTACGCCTCATCTGTGCCCGCAACACCTACATTGGACTATTGATGACTGGAAACATGGGGTGGCCGAGCGGTTCTAGGAGCTACAGTCTGGAACCGTGCGACCGCTACGGGTGCAGGTTCGAATCCTGCCTCGGGCATGGATGTGTGTGATGTCCTTAGGTTAGTTAGGTTTAAGTAGTTCTAAGTTCTAGGGGACTGATGACCTCAGATGTTAAGTCCCATAGTGCTCAGAGGGGTTTGAATCATTTGAACTGGAAACATGCTGCCTGGTCGGACGACTCTCGTTTCAGATTGTATCGAGCAAATGGACGTTTACGGGTATGGAGACAACTTCATGAATACATGGACCCTGCATGTCAGCAGAGGACTGTTCAAACTGCTGGAGGCTCTGTAATGATATGGGGCATATGCAGTTGGAGTGATATGGAATCCCTGGTCCCGTGATACGTCTAGATACGATTGTGACAGGTGACACGTACGTAAGGATTCTTTATGATCACCTGCATCCATTCGTGTCCATTGTGCATTCCGACGGACTTAGGCAATTCCAGCAGGAGAATGCGACCCCCACACGACCAGAATTGCTACAGAGTGGCTCTAGAAACATTCTTCTGAGTTGGATCACTTCCGCTGACCACCAAACTCCCCAGATATGAACATTATTGAACTTATCGGGGATGCCTTGCAACGTGCTGCTCAGAAGAGATCTCCATCCCCTCGTATTCTTGCGGATTTGTATGATTCATGGTGTGAATTTCCTCCAGTAATACTTCAGACATTAGCCGAGTCCATGCCACGTCGTGTTGCGGAATCACTGGGTGCCCGCTGGGGCCCTACGCGATATTAGGCAGATGTACCAGTTTCTTTGGCTCTTCAGTGTTTAACATTCGTCGCAAAATGAATGGCACCATGCTAGGGCCAGAGTTTTCTCCACGAAACTAGAACTTTCCAGCAGCAAGTTCTCAGCTGGCGCAGCCGCGGGCGGCTGGCACTTTGCACGTGGCTCACGGAGCCGCAGTAACCGTTAGGCCGGCGCAGACGTATGGGAGGCTGCGTGAGGGCGACGAGCGAGGGCGGCGGTGAAAGCACGCGGCCAGAGTTACTGCGAGGCCGCGGAGTATCACTTTCGTTGAGCGCGATGTGTGTGGGGTCACCCGCCGGGACGCCCACACGCTCCGCTGCTTGCTAGGCCTCTCGCCGAGCTGCTCATTTGCTTAACGAGACGGAACGAGACGCGAATGGAATACGCAGATTCTGTCTTTGTCATAGGCGATGAAGCAACACAACCACTCTGTTTCCCAGCTATTATAGATCCCATTACTGTGAAATAGATGTATTTTCGGCAGCTGCAACTTGAAACAAGTCTGTACCTGCGAAGGTCGAACACGACGGACAGACAGTTGACCTCGCTCGACACAGGCATGCAGAGACCGTATAAAGGATCTTACATTTTATGTGGACTTGAGTACGAGAGAGTACAGGAAATGAAGTACGAGTTTCTTGTGATGAACTGGGAGCCCAATCTCCCAGCAGAAGAAAATTTTTTATGAAGGCTGAAAAATCTGTATGTGAGCTGTTACGTTGGCCGTATTGAGCTGCCTTCAGCCTTTCTATACTTACTTGTACCTCTACTGGTCGTAACATCAGTACTTTCCGTTTTGGGGAGAAGAATGAGCAGCAAAATGTTTCGTTAGACAGCCACAATGGCACTTTTACAGATAAAGAATGCCATTTACCAATTTATGATTTACATTTCATACCTCTATAGGTACACTTCATGTATGAGTAGTCCTGTGTCTCCTTTTCCCATTTGTCTATGATGTTTCCGTGTTATATCCTGTGTTTCCATTTCCTGTTCCTTGCCTCGTCTGCTAGATAGAGTGTGTGAACGTCTATGTATGTTGCTTCCATGTACTTTGGTTTTTGGGCAAGAATTCTTTGACTGGTGTTGGCAGTTTAGTCAACTTTTGTGTAGAGACAAAGTAGCTTCTAGTGCAGGGGTCCCCGGGCCGAAACCGGCCCGCGAGAGCCGGCAAACCGGCCCGCGTTAGTTGGCCGGACATCCTCGGTATCCGGCCCGCCAAATATTTGAGGTGGTACCTATACTGCCAACAATTCAGTTTCGAGGCCTATCGCGACCAATACCGTTGGCTCTGCTACTCGCTACAAGACTACATAACTAAACTTATTGTTGCGCCACTTGAAATAACAATGCGTTGCCATACTCTACCTCTGTTACGTCTTGCGGTAATAGTGTTGCTAACAATGATTTTGAGATTTAGTTAACTTTGCAGGACGCTTTCGTGAAGAATGTGCAGTGACATATTTTTTTGTCGGTGAAATTCGCCAGAATAAAACACGCCAGAATTTCGGTCAGGTACGTCCACCAATCAAAATTATGTAATTAAATAAAAATCGTAGTTTGTTTCAGTGCTGGCTATTCCCACAACCTTAGATTTTTGCGATTTCATCTTTCCTTTAGCCTTGCATTATGGTGATCGTGGAGTGCTAGGGTGCTTTAATCCCACTAGGTAGATCTTGGCCCTTATGACTTCGTGGAGGAGTCAATGTGGCCCGCGGACTAAAAAGTTTAGAGACCCCTGTTCTAGTGGACCGAAGGCCGGCCGGGGTGGTCGAGCGGTTCTAGGCGCCACAGTCTGGAACCGCGCGAACGCTTCGGTCGCAGGTTCGAATCCTGCCTCGGGCATGGATGTGTGTGATGTCCTTAGGTTAGTTAGGTTTAAGTAGTTCTAAGTTCTAGGGACTGATGACTCAGAAGTTAAATCCCATAGTGCTCAGAGCCATTTGAACCATTTTGAACTGGGCCGAAGAAGCGTTAGGGGAGAGTGTATAATGAATTCTACTCTGCTTTTGTAAATGATGAAAGTCTATGTGAATGCAGCTTGCCGCTAACTTGGTGTAATGTTTTGTCTGTACAGAAGTGTATCTGTCGCCTTTATCGCTCTTTCCCTCTCACACATAAATCGGTACAATAAAGTCAGGGCTTCGTGTTTCCTAGTTAGGCTGATCCGTGAAAAGACAGAGAAACAATTATGCTAATGGAGGATTCTCTCACTCTCTCTCTCTGTCCTTTATCTGTGTACAGTTTAAATATATTATTTACGTGAAATCAGCCTAGTAGAATCTCTGGTGGAGCCCTTCGTCTTAATATTCAGCGGCTGGCTTGCTAGAAAAGATCTTTACATTTGTTATTATTATTAAGCGCTGCATTCAGTTGGGAAAATCGATCGTTTGAACAATTCGTTCAGTTTACGACAGATCTAAAATTTCAGATGCGAACGAAGCCTTTTTGGACGATTTCAAAAAACTCAGAGATTGCAGGCTCTCTTCGTCACAGCTGAAACTTCCCAATTAATTACAGGGCCCAGACAATCATCAATGGTTCAGACAGAGAACTCATTCGTCATTCACTCTAGAATAAAATGGTCACAAACCTTATTTCTGAGGAAAATTGTATATTGAATCCATTTCCGTACATGTTCCGTTTTCTGATGGTTCCAAGTCTCATGTAATTTTCTTTTACAGGTTTTTCTTTCTCTGTATCTATCACGCTAGCGGCACAAACTTTCCTAGCTCGCTTTAGCGCGAAGAAGAGTAAAAAAATCTCCTTTAGCAATCCGACAATCTTCCAACCGATACTTCCGAAGCTGTTCCTCTCTCTCTCTATAATAACCATGGAGCATACATTTCTGTACCTCTGTTGTTCCAAAGAATAAACGTACTAGAAAAATACCTTGGCGTCGACGAGCTGTCGGCGCATATATTACTAGAAAATCTGATCAGATACTTTTCAAACGTAAATACATGTGGATGATTTGGTTGACCATTATTAATTATTGCGTGGTAGAGGGTAATTTTCCGTGGGGAGATTGCAATGCCCCTCGCAGCGAGCGAAGTTTGTGAGCTCAATTTTGATTCACCGAACACACTTCGCGAGCTATCTATTAGCGTGGATAACCCGGAAGTGATGATTGTCAGTCCTCCGACTGAAAAAGAATATTATATTTGAGACAGACGAAGAGAAGAAATGTTGAAGACAGAAGAAATCAAGAGACCGGTACCGCGGCTGTATTGCTTTTACGTGCATCTAGGTGTTATATTTGCTGTGCACAACCAAGGAAGATGATCTTTCATGAACTGATGTCAGGGTCTACCCATTCGGGAACTTTCTTAAGCAGGGAAACCTTGGAAAACCTCTTAAGCCTAGACCCCCAGCCTACGGTACATAGAAGATAGGAAAGCCTATAGAAGAAAAAAATATATAATTTTGAAATAGATCTCTAAAGGAAAGACAGGGATCAATTTGTATCACGATTTGGAGAAGAGTGGTTTGTGCCTCTAGCAAAAAAAACGTTTTACAATAAATAACGTGAATTCTCGTTTTACAATCTTGCTGCTGGTACAATATCTTGCGGTGCTAAACTCCCCCGGGTCTTGCATATCCCCGACGTCCACATTTGTAGTCGGTCTTCTACGCGGCCCCCTCTGTAGTTGATCTACGCGGCCCACAATGGGAAGAGTAGAAGGAACAGGGATACTCGAATTCACATGCAACATTCATTCCAAAAGAATTAGCAATGACCAAAAGGAAAACTCTTCCTGTAAGAGAACTGATTAGGTTGCACCGTCCAAGATTCTCCTTTTTGAAAGCAAAATCCTTATGGCTTCATGGATCCTTTTTGTTACGACGTACTTCAAGGAATTCAACCATTAACTAATGATGTTGCCAAAAGCATCATCCGATTTACTCCCTTTTGAATACTCCTTTTGACTTTGCCTCCCCACTTGTGCTTATAAGTCCAAAAGTTCTAACACATTTTCTATCACTGATTTGTTCTTCGTAATTTAAAGGATTCATGTAACTTACTATAGATTTTGGATTCAAATCATCGAATAATGGAAAGTGCAGTTCATTTTATACCAAGACATCATCCATATTTCCTTGATAAGTCATATAATTTAGCTATACTCAAAACCTTTTATTCTAAATACATATATTTCTTCGCTTGAGTGCTGAAATGTAAAAGTTATTAGCACTGAGGAATGCGGATTCACTTCTTTCAATTACTCTCTGATTCATACGGTGTTCATCCATGCTCATATATGGAAATGGATTTTTCACACAAAATTCCCAAACGAACACGAACCATTAAATTACTACTGAATCTATGAATATTACTTTCTTTAATCATTCATTAATAAATTAAAAACTCTTAACTTCTAATTATAACACCTATTCCTTTTAGAGTTCAACATGAATCAGTTTATCCTCGCGTTTGGTGCGAGTCTCTTACAAAGCATATCTGTATCGTCTATATCGATTTTAATTCTCGCGCCGACGTCAACTGTTTTGCGCGGGAAATTATCTTTGCGGCGTTAACCGTCACTCACGATTCACTACCACAACACATCCCTTCACACGTTTACACATGCAAGCGTTCACATGAGATTATATATGAATATTCACTCGGAACCTCTTTTGATTATTCCGCGTCATTTGCGGGAAACATTTCATTCTTCTTGAAGGTCAGTTAGATCCTTAATCATTCTTGATGACATTAGCAATGCTAAAGGTCTATGTTCACCCAAACCACAAGTGAAGCCTATCTCCACTATCTTCTTTACAACACTCGATAATAATAGTTAATCACTATTTCTATACTCTATGTCACTGATTAACTATTTCAATTTAAAGGTTTCTATCACTACACACACAGTTTATTGTTATGTTTTTTACGAGCGTTCATTTCTGTCACTCGGGACACCATTCCTCCCTATCTTCTAATCTTCATTATACTTTTTTAAGTCGTTATGAGAAAATAACCCTTTTATTTTGTTCGATCCCGGGTATGCTAACAGATAAGCCCCCGGATTCGGAATTTGTAGGATAATGTATGGTCCAGTATATAGTAACTCCCATTTCTTTATACTTTTCTTTATTATGGATGATTTGGTATGTCGTTTAACTAGTACCTTCTCTCCGACATGGTATGTCTATACCCTTTTGATTAATTTGTCATATCGGTGTTTTCTTTGATCAGCCTTTTTCGTCATATTTATGATAGCTTGTCTTATTTTTTCTTCCCAAGGCATCTCAGTTTCCTGAGTTTTGGGGATATGGTCAGTCCAGAAGTTTTCCTCTTTTGCTCCGAACATCAATTCACAAGGTGTATATCCAGTTGAGGAGTGGGGCATGTTATTGTATATCTGCTCAAACTCTTCCACATAATTTGCCCACGCAGTTTGCTTATTATGGCAATACGTCCTCATAAATCGATTGAATTCTCTAAAAATCCTCTCAACCAAATTGCCTTGTGGGTGGTAAAATGATGTTAGTATATGTTTCACACCGACTTGAGACAAAGTCTGCTTCCATCGGAGTCCCGTGAATATTTTAGCATTGTCTGTTATGATCGCCTTAGGTGTACCAACATGTGGAAGATAATCCCTTATCAATCTTAATACAATTACTTTGGCTGTAGCCGCCTTTATCGGGTATAGCTTTACGTATTTCGTACACACATCGAGAAATGCCAACACATATTTAACACCACCTCTTGAAGTAGGTAACGGTCCACACAGATCGCATGAAATTAATTCTTTTGGTTCTTGTACTAATATTGAGCATAATGGGTGCTTAGTCCCTTTTGAATCCGGCTTTGTTTTTTGACATATTATGCATCTCTTTAAGACCTCATGCACTCTGCGCTTTATGTTGGGAAAATAACAGTACCCACTTATTTTGTCTGCACATTTTGTCGCACCGAAATGTCCCCAGGTTAAATGAGTGAACCATACAAGTTTCTATATTTGTGCCTCAGGTATACAAACACACCAACGGACTTTGTTTGGCCTTCCACAGCGGAAAAATAATACGCCATTTACCAGCTTGTAATAGTTTGCCATCCGATCCGAAGGTTGCTGTTGTAACCTTTGAATGCCCACACAAATTGACGTAGTACGTCTTAAATGGATTTTCCTGCAGCAGCAATACGGGGAATTCTGAGGAATTATTTACTTCAATCTCTTTTGTTAAACCCTGCGGTGACCTTGATAGAGCGTCAGCAATAATGTTTCGCTGCCCTGAGACATGTACGATCTTAAACTGGTATTGTTGCAGAGCGAGCGTCCATCTAACCAGCCTGGGGTGTAACAGTTTACACGTTGGTAAAAACGTTAATGATTGGTGATCGCAATATACGATAGTCTTCGACCCATATAAATAATAATGAAATTTTTTAAATCCCCAGACGACCGCAAGAGCCTCTAATTCTGTCGTCGTGTACGTTCGTTCACAGTTGGACAAAACACGACTAGCAAACGCAATAGGACAAAAGGTAAGCTGTCCATTTATCTTGCGTACTTGGAAAAGGCACACTCCAAGACCCACATTTGACGACTCTGTTGACAAGTAGAATTCCTCTTGCATGTCCGGATGGTACAAAAGCGGTGCATTTACTAATTGCTTCTTTATCTCTTCAAATGCTTCTTGACACTCTAATGTCCAGAGCCAGGGCACATCCTTCTTCAGCAAACTATTTAGAGCTGCTGCATTCATGGCCTGATTCGTTATAAATCTTCTAAAAAATGAGGCAAGACCCATAAACCCTTTTAATTGCCTCCTATTTCTCGGTGTTGGAAACTTACTAATCGCAATTAGCTTCTCCTTGGTCGGTAAAATTCCCTTTGCGTCAACTATATGCCCCAGGAACTTAATTCTGTTTAGTGCAAAATGGGATTTCTGTAGGTTAGCAGTTATTCCCATGGTTTTGAACACGTCCAACACCCGACTCAGTAAGGTAATATGCTCCTCCCAGGTCTTCGATGCAATAAGCATATCATCAACAAATACTGTTATCCTGCTTCTTAGTTCTGGGCCTAGGGCATAATCTAGAGCTGCTATAAAGATTCCAGCACTAATGTTGAGTCCGAAAGGAACTACAGTAAATTGGTAACTTCTTCCGGCATAAATGAAAGCTGTATATTTCCTTGATAACTCATCCAGCTTGACCTGCCAATACGAACTCCGCAAATCGATGCTCGTCAAATATTGGACATCCTGGAACCGTTGTATCAGTTCGTCTATGTTTTCCGGATGTGTTCTCGCTGGAATTATGATTTTATTTATTTCCCTGGCGTCGAGTACCAGTCTCACAGTTCCATTTGCTTTTGGCACGACCAACAATGGGGAGCAGTATGGGCTTGTAGAGGGTTCGATCAAACCCCATTTCAACATGCGATCTATTTCTTTTTGAACTTGAGCCTTTAACCTCCAGGGAACAGGATAGAAAGTTCTACAATACGTTTCGTGTGGCTTAACGTAGAGATGGCATATGTATCCCTTAATAACTCCTGGCCTTTCGTCAAACACGTTTTCATACACTAATAATAATTCTTTGAGCTGCTTCTTCTGCTCTTCAATAATGCAGTCGGATTCATTTAACTTCTCATACACTAATTGACCGAAGTCTCCTTTGACTTGGAACTCATTATTTACGTGCTGTTTAGAATTTTGTGCAGTCCTGTTTACTTGCACACTGATCCCACTATTATATTTTCTGGTAAGGCTTTCCTTTTTCAACAAGTCCAACTCAATTTCTTGTTTATTTACATTTAACCAAATTTTTCCTGTTTTAAAATCTATTCTGCATCCGTATTGACGTAGGCTGTCGACTCCTATAATGCAGTCTACCACCAAATTTTTTACAACAAGGAATGTGCTTAATATTGCTACATTTCCGACTTCTACACTAAGTAGTGACTGCACTTTTAAATTAGCCGATCTAGCCCCAACGGCGCCTATTACTTGCAATTTTGAACTGGAAAAATTGGTACTCGTCTTATATTTCTGATCTTGTTGAATAGAGCCTCCGAAATAACATTCGTGGTTGCAGCTGTGTCCAAAACCGCCACTATAGGTACAGTCTCCAAAATGACTTGCACTTCGGCTACTGCCACCTGTTCCTTATCCTGATCTTGGAGTTCTAAGTCCTCGGTCAATTCATCTGCCAGTAATCGTCCATCATTATACGTTAGCATGGGTACACATATCCTGTTGCCCCTCAACCAATTGTTGACCGCTCCTCCGGGGCACGAATGGGTCCTTACAAGTTTGTTGGATTTTGATTCGCCTGGTGGTTGACATCGTCCGTCACTTCGGTAATTACCGGTTGATTCGTAGATGTCCGTCCCCAATGATGTTGGTTATTTGAATCTATTCCCCCCGGTTGATTCCACTTTCTATTACTGTTATTGTTCCAGGCTTGCGGTCTGAAATTCCTTTCGTTCCCCCATACGAGATTGTATCGTTTCCCATTCCTGTTGTTCCTTGGATAGCCCCTCGCAAGACTATTGCCGGTATTATTATTGAGATTTTGAAGGGTTTCTCCATTATTTATCGATCTCTGTGCGTTCCCTTGCCTACCATTTGGCGGAGGTTCTATCTCCCTATATTGGAATCTGTTGTTACGGGCTTTCTGGTTGCTCTCTTCTATAATGTCTATATGATCTAACGTCGTGAGGAACGACTCCAAGTCTTTATCGTTCCCGTAAATTAATTGATTCCGGATGTTAGTTGGTAATCTGGCCTTAAGTATGTTTATTATGTCTGGCAAAGGCATAGGTCTGTCCCAATATCTAGTTTTGTTTATATATTTTTCAAAATACTTCCTAAGGCTTCCTTTTGAAAAAGAGAAAGGCTCTGGGTAGAGCACCTCCTGTCTTAGGCGTTCCTGTACCCCTTCTGACCAGAATTTTGCGTAAAACGCTTTCTCAAAATCGTCATATGTCGAGCAAACAGAAGTCATGTCCGAGGCCCAGATCGCCCCCGAACCTTGTATATACCCAGTCACGAAACTGATTTTCTGCCACTCCGACCAATTTCTGGGTAGCACTCCTCTAAAACTTCGGATAAAAACAATCGGATGGACCCCCCTTTTGTCAGTGTTAAAAATCTGGAATTGCCGATGATTTATCATTTTTTCTTCGGCATGGCAAAGGCTTTCGTAATCTCCGTCAGATAAAACTTCACGCGAACAACTAGCTCGTGGCAATTTAATATTCGAGTTACTCACACAAGTCGGTATCGTGTGCGAATGTGCAGTAACTGGCTCTACAGACGCTGCCAACTTCTGCTGCTGGCCGGTATTCATTTGTTCTGAGCCTTGTTGTGAAACGCGTATCGACTCTTCTATCGTTTGTTTCCAATGCTCGAAATCAGCACCTAACTGCTGTCGCACTTCCTCAAGTCCTTTCGCAAACAAATTCTCTTCCTGTTTGCCGCATAGACTCTGGAATGCTGCTTTAACATTTTGCTCAACGTTTTCACACATTAGCCTTTTGTTTTCTAATGTGATTTCGGATAATTTACCCGTTAATACATTAATTTGGTGGCCTATAACGTCTTGACGTTCGGTCAGATGTTCAACACTTTCCTTTAGGTTCGTCTGCGTACGTGCCAATTCAGGAAGTTGCGCAATTGCACATGACATGGCATCTTGCTTTTGTACTAATTGCGGAACCATTTCCACCTTTTCCCGTACGGTATCTATCTTAATAGCCACCTACTCCTTCATTTCTACACGTACGCGTTGAGTAGATTCCTCACATTGAGCTTTAACCAATTCTATTTGTGCAGTTAATTTTCGTTCCGTCTCTTCGGCCTGATCTTTAAGTTCCTTTGTCTTCGCCTCTATCCGCTGCTCTAATTCGGAAAAACTGTCATGTAACTGCTGCTTAATCTCAGCTTTCAGATTTTCCTGCCCCTCAGTAACTGAGGCTAATTTCGCATTCGAATTATTTTGCCCCTCGGTAACTGAGGCTAACTTCGCATTAATGTCGGTTTTCATATTATTCATGCTCTCGGTTATCATCTGCATCTGTCTCATGATAATTACTAATGGATCTAATCCATGTTGCATACTTGCTGTTACATCTCCAGCCGTGTCTACCGGGCGTTCTATTGCACTATCTGTAGCGATCGGTTCTACAACACTTCTTACTACATCACTATTATCCGTGCTCACAGCTGAAGGCTGTTGCGTGTTGCTCTGCTCTGCTTGACTCATCTTAAACATTGCCCTAGTTAAAGCCATATAAATGTTCTACAGTCAATATGTATATATCTCCCTTCACACAAGAATACTTCTGTGGCTACTTTCTTATAGTACTTATACAGGTAAATGCAACTAGGACAGGTCAATCAAACTACGTCTAGCAAGAACACAATTAGTAAACGTTCAAATCTACGTCTACTTCCTCAATACCAGCAAGCTTTAATAAAAAAGTATAGATCTGGCTATGTTTCTGCGCCCAGCGTGCTGGTTTTATTTGTAGATCCACTTAATTTGCCTGCGAGTATTTCTTCTCTTTTCCAAGTTAAGTTGTCTCGTCGTAGTTCACATGAAACAGAGAACAAAATTATTTTAACAACGTCCAAAAACGTGTCCTGTCACGGATTGGCCGTTATAATGAATTCTACTCTGCTTTTGTAAATGATGAAAGTCTATGTGAATGCAGCTTGCCGCTAACTTGGTGTAATGTTTTGTCTGTACAGAAGTGTATCTGTCGCCTTTATCGCTCTTTCCCTCACACACATAAATCGGTACAATAAAGTCAGGGCTTCGTGTTTCCTAGTTAGGCTGATCCGTGAAAAGACAGAGAAACAATTATGCTAATGGAGGATTCTCTCACTCTCTCTCTCTCTCTCTCTCTCTCTGTCCTTTATCTGTGTACAGTTTAAATATATTATTTACGTGAAATCAGCCTAGTAGAATCTCTGGTGGAGCCCTTCGTCTTAATATTCAGCGGCTGGCTTGCTAGAAAAGATCTTTACATTTGTTATTATTATTAAGCGCTGCATTCAGTTGGGAAAATCGATCGTTTGAACAATTCGTTCAGTTTACGACAGATCTAAAATTTCAGATGTGGACGAAGCCTTTTTGGACGATTTCAAAAAACTCAGAGATTGCAGGCTCTCTTCGTCACAGCTGAAACTTCCCAATTAATTACAGGGCCCAGACAATCATCAATGGTTCAGACAGAGAACTCATTCGTCATTCACTCTAGAATAAAATGGTCACAAACCTTATTTCTGAGGAAAATTGTATATTGAATCCATTTCCGTACATGTTCCGTTTTCTGTTGGTTCCAAGTCTCATGTAATTTTCTTTTACAGGTTTTTCTTTCTCTTTATCTATCACGCTAGCGGCACAAACTTTCCTAGCTCGCTTTAGCGCGAAGAAGAGTAAAAAAATCTCCTTTAGCAATCCGACAATCTTCCAACCGATACTTCCGAAGCTGTTCCTCTCTCTCTCTATAATAACCATGGAGCATACATTTCTGTACCTCTGTTGTTCCAAAGAATAAACGTACTAGAAAAATACCTTGGCGTCGACGAGCTGTCGGCGCATATATTACTAGAAAAATCTGATCAGATACTTTTCAAACGTAAATACATGTGGATGATTTGGTTGACCATTATTAATTATTGCGTGGTAGAGGGTAATTTTCCGTGGGGAGATTACAAGTGCTCGGCAGCTATTGGACCGTTGATGAGGTTAGCGTTAATACGTTGTTCGTGTGTGTTATCCGTTTGTAGTATTAGGACCCCTTTCAGTTCTTGAATTCGGCGTTTCTTCATGGTGGTTACAGAATTCAAATATCACGCAACGTCCCGCAATGCGGAGAGCCTTCAGCTAAACGTTACTTTTCATTGAAGCGGGCTGTTTCAGTTGAATTCCAATCGAATGAGAATTTGACTTCATTCTATAGATTTATATATATTCTGTGCCTCCGTGATGGAGACTTTCTATGCAGACTACCGATCACGTACTTGATCAGCAGAACTAACGTTTTCTGGGTCAGCGTGTTTCAGTCTGGTACACGAATTGATATTTTTGTTCTTTTCTTTTTGCGTGTATTATAAGATGAATGTGCGGGCGCATCCAGATGAGACGAATTCTTCCTTGTACCAATCTGAGGCCTTTTCCACGTGTTCACAAATAGCCAGTCAGTAGTTAATGTGTCATGCATACGGTATCAAACAATCCCCTAGTGAGATTTACTGTTTGTAATTTGATTTTCTTGCAATCTGATTCGTCAAATAAATGTTAACTCTGTACTAAATTGTGTTTGTAACATTACTTGAGCAAGCCGTCCAACATTTAGTCTGGCTCCCTCAGAGTCGTCTGATTTCATTAATAGTTTCATCATATGTTTTTTTTATGTCCGTACGAGAGTAATTCATTATAAACGTAGTTCGCTTGACTATTAGTCAGTTCTTAAATTAGTTGATTGAGACTTACTTTATTCAAATGAGCATCAGGCTCACTTTCAATCTAACCTGCAATAGATGTGAGAAGGCTCCAACTCTAAAGCGTATGGCCCATTCCAAGCTCGTCCGGTAGCCGCTTAACCGGCTCCGAGTCACATGCTGCTGCAGCAGTTTCATATTTTTATCTTGTTGCTGTTGTGCTCGCGAAGCACGGCAGCCCCCCTCATTTTATTTTATTTTGAGCGAATACTAGCATGAGTTTTAATTTATCGTCGTTTAAAAAGAAGGAGAACGAAAATACAGACGATTCATCTAGTTAATTTGAAAGGGAACGGATGCGGGACATTTAATTTCCTATTTCGATAGCTTCGTAGCGATCCTGAGATATTCTTCATGTACTTTCAAACGAGTATATCAACAACTTCAGTAAATAATGTAAAGAAATTAATGATGGATTACTTTTTGACATCATCTGGATCTGTAAACTGGCAATTTTTTAAGATATGACTTTTGGAAAGGGTGTTATAATTCCATTCAGTTTAAACACATTTTTGAAAGTGGTACAATAAACACGTTTAAGTGGTTCAACAACTTGCTTGCCATATTCATATTTTATCTTGTAAGTAGGCTGTTTAGGTTTTTTTATTGGTAACGCCACCTCTGTATGAAAATCACTGGCTGTGCTGTGTGCAGTCTGTGGCTGCTTTGCATTGTTGTAATACTCGCCATTGTAGTGTTAGGCAGCTGGCTGTGAACAGCGCGTAGCGTTGCGCAGTTGGAGGTGAGCCGCCAGCAGTGGTGGATGTGGGGAGAGAGATGGCAGAGTTTTGTAATTTGTCATGAACTGCTATATTTATATATGATGATATCAAGGTAAATACATTGTTTGTTCTCTATTAATATCTTTCATTTGCTAACTATCCCTATCAGTAGTTAGTGCCTTCCATAGTTTGAATCTTTTATTTAGCTGGCAGTAGTGGCGCTCGCTGTATTGCAGTAGCTTGAGCAGCGAAGATTTTTGTGAGGTAAGTGATTTGTGAAAGGTATAGTTTAATGTTAGTCAGGGCCATTCTTTTGTAAGGAATTTTTGAAAGTCAGATTGTGTTGCGCTAAAAATATTGTATGTCAGTTCAAGCACAGTCATATATAAATTGTTCAATGGGGACGTTTCATATGTCGACCCTTAGCCTAGGATACCTCACTGGAATCTTCTGATTTTTTTCTTGTAGTTTGTGTAATTAGTGTAGCTATTGCTTATTGCTAGCGCGTAATTGTAGAGAGAATCTCCTTTGTAGTTGTAGCCTTTCATTGTTGTACAGTAAAACTGTTGTGGCATGCATGTAGATTTGCACCAAGTATTTCGCAGCTACACTTGCAATTAACTAGATATTATTTTCAGTGCTATGTTAATGTGTTCTCCTATTTTTGCACTTCAAATTGTGCTTTTCTGTGTTATCGTGTGAAATATTGTGACAATAATGGCGTGTGAAAAACGTAACACTAGGCTCCAAACTAAACTGAGAAATAATAGTGACGACGAGCGTAGCTTATCAGCGCCGCCGAGTAATGAATTTACTAATGTTCAAAGTAGTAATTTGGTAACTGTGCACAGGGAAATGGAGCGGGCGTCAAACAATGGCGTGGACAGTGAAACAATTAGTGAAGACGGAAGCATTATCGATCGATCGGTCGGCAATAGCTCGCCTCAGGAAGCCGAAATGACACGACACGATCTCGCAAATACTGTAGATTCAGGTTTTGGATCCTCACCGTTTTCTCAAATAAGTCAAGACACATTTTCTGCTTGTCAAAATGTGAATGTTTCCTGTGCAAATTCACTGCCGAAAAGCACTGAGGAACATGTTTCAGACACCAATGCATTGTTATTACAATTAATACAGCAAATGGGACAAACACAGCAAAAGCTTCAAAAGTTAGACACAATGGAACAAAATCTTCGAAAGTTAGATACAGTGGAACAAAATCTTAAAAAGTTAGACACAATGGAACAAAATCTTCAAAAGTTAGACACCACACTTGAACAAACACGTGAAGATTTAACTACTGAGTTACATAACATTGAATCGAAATGTCAAAAAGTCTGTAATGACGTAAAAACACAAATTTGTGAGCATTTTCAACCTATTTTTTCGCGGCATGAAAATGCATTACAGAATCATGAAGCAGCCATAAAAGAACTGCAAGCCATTGTTCATGAAAATCATGAGACCTTGTGGGCTAAAATTGACTCAGTTGCATCTACCGATTCGGTTACGCAACTTGCAAAAAGTCAAGAAAACTTAAAGGACACAGTAGATTCGATTTCAACACAAATGGACACTCTGAAACTTGGTTCAGAAAAACACACTGAGGAAATGTGTTCACTATCGGAGAAAGTAGCCGAACTTTCGGATCAGGTCACTAACTTATCTACAAAGGTAGATGATGATCTGAATGACACAAGACCTGTAGCCTTCACTGACACAGAAGAGTATGAACAAATTAGAAAATTCAAACAGAATCAAAATCAAATCAATACACAGTACAAAAGAGAAATCGGGGAAGTACAAGATCAGCTGACACAGGTAATACAAGAATTACGTATTTCAGAGGATACTCGTGCCCCAATACGGGAAGAGGGACATAGAAATACGGAACAGACACAAAATAACAACACAGGGCACTTCGGAAATTGTGAAAGAAGTTGGCAAGGTACGCCGAATTTTGAGATGGAACCGCCGAAACGACGTAACAATGACCGACATGCGACTTGCCGACGTGATGATTTTGACTATAAGCTGTTCATTACTACACGTAAATTCAAAACATTTAAGAATTCTGGCAACGACATTCATCCACAAGCATGGCTCCATCAATTCTCTCATTGTTTTCCTCCCAACTGGTCGTTAGAACACAGATTAGAATTCATGTGTGGCTATTTAGAGAATGAACCAGCTGTAAGAATGCGATCGGTCATTCACGATTGCCACAGTGAAGGAGAATTTTACCATGCCTTCCTCTCAGCATATTGGTCTCAAGCCACACAAGACCGAGTAAAACATGGCATCATAATGATGAAACATTTCGAACAATCTGAATTCTCCAGTCTTGTGAAATATTTTGAAGACATGTTGCACAAGAATCAGTACCTGTCAAACCCATACAGCCCCTCAGAACTCATCCGCATTTGCTTAATCAAATTACCTGAACATTTACGACATATTATTTTAGCAGGACGTTGCAAAGAAGACATTGAGGCTTTTCAGGGACTGTTACAAGAACTGGAAATTGACACTGACAATCGGGGAACGCGGGAACAGGAGCACAACAATTACAGGTCACATCTGTCACAATTCCGTGATGACAGAAATAATACACGACAAGGCTATTCTTATAACGTAAATCGTGACCAAAACAGACACCACCCGTATGACAACCGTTGGCAGAGTAGTAATAATTACAGGGAAAGATCACCTCTCTGCGGTAATGACTATTACAGAGACAATCAGAGAAACAGACAATATGGGAACCAAAATAATTATTATTACGGGAGACAGAATAACTTTATACGCAACGGTCCAGCGCGCAGTTACGATTCAGGGAGAAATTCTCCACCACTTAACCGACATGAAAGAAACGACAGAAACTACCGACAAAACGACAGACGTGAATTTCATCAGAACTGGCGGGATTCTAACAGAGCTGGGCCCTCTCGGCAAGGCCAATTCGTAGAAGTTAGGTCTCCTAATCCCAATAACAACGCGCGCCAACAAAGAGACAGACAATGACTCGCGCCGCAGGCACCCACGTGCGCCGGCTGGCTCAGAGAAAAATAACACAGACGCTAACCTTGAGAAAAGATTTAACATTCCTTACCGACATATAAAACATGACAATTGCTTTTCAGTTGAAACTCTGCGTACTAGAAAGAGAAAAGGTTTACACCACATTTCACATGTAAAACCATTTATTGAAAGATAATCTGCTTTTTAACTTTGTCTTTGCCATAAAACTTTTCACTTTACATTACTAGTATGCTGTGTCAGACTTAAGAAACTGTTAACATACAACAATGTTTGAAGTTAAATATCCAGTCTAGAACCTAGAAACATTTTTAAACAGGAATTATGAATGCATGGTTATAGTGAACAGACGACACAGTGTTGTATTTGTACATTCTTGCTTGTTAGTTGCACGATTACGTAACGACTATAAGGCTCACATACTTAGAACATTTACCAGTACTGCTAATGAGATTTTAATGCAACATTTTGGTTTACTTGAAAATATATTCTGGATTTAAAGTACTTTCTGTGAGATACCAGATGACACAGTGGTTAGTTTATGTGACAGCTACACGATTTTATCACGACGCTACTAATGAGTGACAATATACAATGTTGCTTTTGCGGTGTTTCTGTTTTATATCTGCACAGTTTTTCTGTTTTATTCTGGAAAGTAAAACATGTTTTAGTAGTAACTTTTGTGGTATAGCTACAATGAGACTGCCTTTTCCGTAGCACAACAATACGTTACAGCACAGTACTTTCTTCATCATGGCAATAAGCGCAATAACTACGATATCTATACATAAAGCATTTCACTTTTGTTTATCATGAGGTAAGTACATTGGCTTCTGCAGAACTTAGCTTTCAGAGGACAATAACTACGACACTTCCACAGAGATTATCTTACAGCAAGACGCACATTAGCACTACAGGACACGTATTTTAGTGATTAATTTTGCACTTAAATCATTTATTTTTAAAGATATTTGAAGTACAATGATACAAAGGTTTTCAGTGATACATTTCATTTCATTGCTGTAATCTGTAACACCTGAGGGTATAATTACATTAATCCTCAGGGGGGTACACGCTTACTTTGTGTACCATGTGTGTGGCACCCACAAGGAACCCTAGCTAATATGGTATTTACTTATACAACTTTACACATCGGTACCATATTTCTCTAACACACAAATTACACAGCTTTAACTGAGAGATAAACATCTTTTTACTATGTCAGTGACACATGTTTACGTAATTACACAGTTGGATAACTTCACACTTATGAAATTGTATTTTGTCTGCACTGTGTGAACTGTTCATATTTTTTCGGAACCATTGTGATACTATGAGAGCGTTGAATGATGTATTTGGTAAGGGAGCATGATTTTAAAGTACGTTTGAGGTAGGTGACACTATTTAAATGAGCAGAGAATTCTTTTTAGGCTTTGAAATTATTGGAGGAAGCTACGACGATTGTTAGAATTGAATGAGATGTTATGATATTATTACGACGACGATGTGTACTATGCAGTTGAGATATGTTTATGATCAATAAGATGAGGCTACCGTATATGAGGAATAAGAAGTATGTTGACAACCAAGAATCGTGCTTTAAGAGTTATGAAATGTGCGTAAATGCGTGACTGTATCACAATGCTGACGAATATTTTATTTGGACACTTATATTTATAGAATTTTCTTTCTACAGATTTGCAACGCTAATTCTTGACCTGTGAAATATTTTTATGTGAGACTGTCACTGTAGCGGAAACTGGTGTCGTAAATATTTCTGTAAGAAAGTTAAGTGACCACCTGCACGTAATGCGTCGTGGGCACGCAGCTGTGTCAAACACCTGGAGAACAAGCCATTAGGGTGTGCCTTTCCGGAAGCACAGGTAGAAAAAAAAAAGAAAAAAGGCAGGCCTTTATCCTCGCCATTGACATTCCTTTAGGGAAAATATTGCAAATGCGACACCCTCATTACTTCCATTAACCTTGCTATTGACATTCCTTTGTAGAAAGCATCGCAAATATTACACGCTCATTACCTGAAAACATATGATTACTTGTACTTTGTGCTAATTACTGCAATGCTTATGAATTGATGGGAAATATTCGTACATCTGCACACCTGATTATGACAAGTGTCTTTCTATGAGAGTTGAGAGCTACTGACTTACGAAATGCCACATGACTATTGAATGATATTTTTATGCTTTGCTTTTCGTAGTTGCTTATTTCACTTCATATCTGTTTTCCAGCTGTGTTGCAGCATTGCTTTTATAAAATAAAATGCATTTGCTAATGTGAACACTTTCTGTCAACAGATCTATTAAATAATAATTTTGTAATCCACATTCTTTAAAAAAGGAGCACTTGGAAAGGAAAGAACAATAAGAAGGGACTAGTAACAGTAACTGGACACATAATTCTCTTTTCAAGCACATGGTAATATTTTTTTTACAATAAGTTGTTGTGGTGCACCACTTTAATTTACATAGACATTAATATGTGAATATACACTTCCCTTATCTGCATTGTTGTTTTTACTGTAATATCTTTTCTACTTGAGCTTTGTCATATATAGATATAAGTTTTATATTTTTTATATTTTTTATATTTGCTGCTGCTGTTTGCCAGGCATAGTGCTACTGAATTTTAAATTGTGTTACTCTGTTAAGCTAGTTTTACTACTGACTTATTTTTCTTGTTACTGTACATTGGCTCATATTAGTTGTAATGTGGCATTGCTTGGTAATTTATATTTACTGTAGCTTGCTTTGCAATTTTCCATTTTTTTTGCATTGCTGTTTGTGTTAATTTGTTATGTGCTGCTGCTTTGCCTCGTCCCTTAGTTTAGTATCTGAGCTCAGTAGATTTAAGTTAGCTTAAGAGGAGACTATATAAGAAACTAACTATTATAA
This sequence comes from Schistocerca serialis cubense, assembly GCF_023864345.2. Classification (NCBI taxonomy): domain Eukaryota; kingdom Metazoa; phylum Arthropoda; class Insecta; order Orthoptera; family Acrididae; genus Schistocerca; species Schistocerca serialis. Next base: position 796,587,950 of record NC_064639.1, read on the forward strand.
ATTTATAAGAAATGCATTGAGAAGCTATCAGAAAATGGTCTGGCAAAATAAAAAGGATACTGTACAGTGGAGAAAAACTATTATTGACAGAGGATGTGAACAGAATACAGAAAGCAGAGAGAAAAACTATTTTTGACAGAGGATGTGAACAAAATACAGAAGGCAGGCTTAGATAGGACTTTTGGGAATAATGATGAATGAAGGGAGATCCCCAAGAAGCAAAGAAAGTTTTGTTTGCAAAATACTGCAATGAAACAAACCCTGTCCTTTCCTTTTGTGTTATCCCACTATATGTTTGTGTACCCTTGTGTATTTGTTTTTTTCCTGTCTCTGTGTAGTTTCATAGAATTTTTTCTTCTTTTAATATTAAGCTACATTCACCATGATGAGGAATACTGTTATCCACGAATATAATTCGCATTAATAATATGTTATTTACTTTGTAAAGATGTTAGACATTATTAATTCTGTTCTGTCTAATGCTCATGTGTGAAGTTGATGTTTCAAAAGTTATTGTGATCTTTTATATATTTACTTATGTCATAATTCCTGTAACACTGATGTATATGTTTATTTCTATTCTTTTGTAAAGCCCCTATTACTACAAATGTTATCTGTATTATTATGTTTTTAATGATGTGTTTTGTACCTTTGTTATTGTATTCTTATGTTATAAAATTGTATAGACATCAGTTCTTCAAATTAAGTTACATTTCACTGCACACGTTTCTGTTGGTCATAGTATATGGACAATATGTGAGAAGTAGGGACTGATAGTGTTTGCACGTGTGTTAATGATTCGGCAAGGGACTGGATAACAGCATTGTTGGTTCTAAGGACAGTTCCGAAAACTTTGTGAGTGCACAAGTGGTGGTTTATGGACTTGCTATATTGTCCGCAAGACTCTTCAATGGTGATTGTGCACCTGCACAGTCACAACAGATGGCTGCTGGCCATCTCTTCAAGGACTACAATGGGTCTACATCTTTGATGATCCATCAATACCATTATTTCTACAAGGACTGCAGTGGGTCTGCACCTCTGGTGGCCCACCAATACCGTAATCTCTACCAGGACTACAGTGGGTCTGCTCTGTGATGACCTACCTACCAATATTCTTCCAAACTTCGACTGACTCTGCTGTGGGTTTGCTCTGTTGTGGCCCATTACCTGTCTGCATGTCGAGAGTCAGCACTGTCTTTCCGTTGGATGGACAACACTACTTCTTCAAGACTGCATGGAAATCCACTAATTCCGTGTGCATTTTCTTCTACTGCTCAGACTTTGAGAAAAACACTACTATTTTACCGTAATGAACGATCAGGACTGTCTTTATGGACTGTGAGAAAATTTGAGCTTTTGACCAACATTGTATCAATAAGTGTGTGCATTCTGTGAGAAAATTTGAGCTTTTGACCAACATTGTATCAATAAGTCTTTGTTATTGTAATTATGAAAAATTTTTTCAAATCTGTATTGGCCACTGCCCAAGCCAATTTGTAAAATTTTTTTGTGGGGAGCATGGGGGCTATGTAAGTAGGCTGTTTAGGTTTTTTTATTGGTAACGCCACCTCTGTATGAAAATCACTGGCTGTGCTGTGTGCAGTCTGTGGCTGCTTTGCATTGTTGTAATACTCGCCATTGTAGTGTTAGGCAGCTGGCTGTGAACAGCGCGTAGCGTTGCGCAGTTGGAGGTGAGCCGCCAGCAGTGGTGGATGTGGGGAGAGAGATGGCGGAGTTTTGTAATTTGTCATGAACTGCTATATTTATATATGATGATATCAAGGTAAATACATTGTTTGTTCTCTATTAATATCTTTCATTTGCTAACTATCCCTATCAGTAGTTAGTGCCTTCCATAGTTTGAATCTTTTATTTAGCTGGCAGTAGTGGCGCTCGCTGTATTGCAGTAGCTTGAGCAGCGAAGATTTTTGTGAGGTAAGTGATTTGTGAAAGGTATAGTTTAATGTTAGTCAGGGCCATTCTTTTGTAGGGAATTTTGAAAGTCAGATTGCGTTGCGCTAACAAAATATTGTATGTCAGTTTAAGGACAGTCGTGTATAATTGTTCAATGGGGACGTTTCAATCTCGTCGTTTATGTTTTCCTTTGATCGACACAGTTCCTTGAATACCTTGATCCACGCACATCTTTTGTATGAATCCTGTCCTCATAATTTTCTGGAACTTCGTCTTATACAGCTGGTCGTCCTGTCACTAAAGAAATCGTTCGCTCAGTGCCTGTTTGCCAGGTCATGTGTAGATCTACGAGAAAGAGCTACGAAAACGAGAAGGAAGACAACCAACAGCAGAAGGTTCAAATGGCTCTGAGCACTATGGGACTTAATATCTTTGGTCATCAGTCCCCTAGAACTTAGAAGTACTTAAACCTAACTAACCTAAAGACATCACACACGTCTATGCCCGAGGCAGGATTAGAACCTGCGACCGTAGCAAACAGTAGAAGGAATTTACTGATTTACACGTTGCTGTTACTCGAAGACTGCGGTACCGTGCCTAGAAGATGTGAAGGCGCCGATGTTTACTAACCCCCCCGTTACGTTATACACCACTGCGCTAACGGCATCGCAGCCGTCCACTACAGTGGAAGTGCCCGGCGGGGTCACGGCTGCCCTGCGCCATTTGCACGGCAACGGCATGTATCGCGTGCAAGCCACCGCATTCAGGGTGGGGCCCGGAGAACGGCGTTCCAGTGTACAAAGAAATAGAGCGGAGGAGAGGAAATACAGTACTAACCTGACTACAGCAGATGTTGAAAATGACCACCATTCATCTCGTGGCACTTTTGGGCCCTGTTCAGCAAGTTTCTGAAGGCGAGTCGAAGCTGGATGAGGGTTGTTGCGATACACCTTAGACTTGAGGACTCCCCACACAAAGTAATTGCACACTGACGATCGGCTGATTTGCGTGGCAGCTAGAGCCGCGACGAGACAGACTTCTGCTAACAAATCTGCCAGGCGTGAAGATCTTGTAAATGTGCTCCAAGGTTCGGCCGGCTGTATGGGCAGTTTTTCCATCCTACTGGGGTGTGGTTGTACGTATACTGTCACCTCCAGTCATACCCAGTTATCCGCCACCCTGTTATTTCCCATACCACTGCCGCGTACACGGTGCCGTATAGCCGGCTGTCGGGTAAGTGTAAAATGGGCCTTAGGCTTGTGTACTCTAATGTAGTGTCACTGAGGTAAACTTTTAGCAAAACGCTACAAACGCATTTTTGCGAATTGCATTGGAAGTTGTGAGGGGAATAAAGTGCAATATCTCCTGGCGTTGTCCATGTGAGCTTTGTGCATCACCATCATTTCAGTTTTCTGTGTGGTGACTAATTAATGATTAATAGTACTCGACAGAGGATATTTTAGTTGTAAAAAACCCAGAGAGTTATAATTTTTTGTTTGTTTTTGACTGTAACTAATAGTTAATAATGTTTTTCAAGACGCTACAAGCAGCTGCTCGAAAGAAGATTTTTTTACCAAATATCTTTTTATAAAGCACCCAACCTAAACACTATTTTTCAGTATATTAAACATTTTCGAATATATTCGTTTTTCTTCTGCCTTTTCACTTTTCCGGCCAAATCATAGTACATTAAGGACGAAATGTATTTCTTTATACATTTACAGAGCTGATCACTTACTAAGGCCACACAACATTGGAGTCTTATAAAGTAAAAATTCAAGGCGCAATGGTTTAAATGATTTTACCGAGCCATCTTGAACTTGAAAATGACACGCACTCAAAAATATTCCGGGTTTTAAAATCAGGTACTAATGATAAGATCATCTTGACTGTAACTGTTCAGTTATACCCGTGTCTTCTATTCCCCTTAAATAATTAATTTAAAAGGACAGAGGATATACAAAAATGAATCCGTTGCTGAATGACAGGCGAAGGAGGACAAAAGGGGAAATTTCTTTCATGAACCTGTGCATTAAAATATGTTTGACATTACTGAATGGAAAAGTCACATAAGTAGTGTCACCCAGCATCACACACCAGAAGCTGAGTACCCACAAAGCTGATGAGGATATGGTGGACGCTGTGAGGAATGGGCTCAGAATACGAGAGACAACCTTCACACCCGGCAGTTGTTTCCAAATAAAGGAAATTAAAGCTGTATTGTTAGAAAGTCAGTCGCTGCTTTGTATTCTAACTGAACTGACGACTTTTGGCTGCGCCAGACTAGGACCGTATTGACTTACTGCTTTATTTTCAAAGCAGAGATTTGGTAAGGTAATAAAACAAGTCCCAGTGTTTATACTTTTACTGAAGAATGTACTAATTGTTCATTTTCATTGAGTAACAGTATCTTAAGGAATGTGAGTGAACAGATGAGGAGCCGGCCGCTGTGACCGAGCGGTTCTAGGCGCTTCAGTCCGGAGCCGCGCTGCTGCTACGGTCGCAGGTTCGAATCCTGCCTCGGGCATGGATGTGTGTGATGTCCTTAGGTTAGTTAGGTTTAAGTAGTTGTAAGTCTAGGGGACAGATGACCTCAGATGTTAAGTCCCATAGTTGTTAGAGCCATTTGAACCATATGAACAGATGAGCAAAGTATACCTTCAGTCTCTAGATTTGCTTTTGAGGGACATAAAGTTTTAAAACGAAAAATCCTTCCGTCGGCGGCTCCGACTACATCGTTCGTGCTTAGTTCAGAGCGCCTCTTTCTTGTTGACATTGTGAGTTGGACTCTTATTTCTTGCTGCATTATTTGCAACGTGTCTTCGTATGATTGGAGAAATACAAGTTAAGTAAACGTAGCCCGCCCGGTTAGCCGTGCGGTCCAACGCACTGCTGTCCGGGCGGGAAGGCGTGCCGGTCCCCGGCACGAACCAGCCGGCGGATTAGTGTCGAGGTCCGGTGTGCCGGCCAGTCTGTGGATGGTTTTTAAGGCCGTTTTCCATCTGTCTCGGCGAATGCGGGCTGGTTCCCCTTATTCTGCCTCCGTTACACTATGTCGGCTATTGCTGCCCAAACACTTTCTCCATGTAAGCGTACACCATTAAGTTTTGCATAAGCAATGGGGTTACACTCGCCGGGTGTGAGACGTTCCCGGGGGAGTCCACTGGGGCCGAACCGCACAATAATCCTGGGTTCGGGACTGCTGTAGCCTGTTGTGGGGTTGTGTACCACTACGGGCTACAGCGGGGACGAAACCTCTCCGTCGTTTCTAGGTCCCCAGTTCCATACAATACAATACAATAAGTAAACATTTTGTTTATTGTGTTAACTTCTCCGCTAATCAATTCTACTCTTGCCCAGCTTTCCCACGACGACAGTCGTCGCACCACTCTGTAGCTCACCTCTCCTTACCGTTGTGTGCGCAGCTGTACACACTATTCTGGCATTAGCGCATGGGACTATGTCATCTATTTCACTGAGGTAGGGAACAGCCCCACTGGCGACATGTCTGCCAGAACTGGATTTGTACTAACGTGAAATATTTTGATACAGTTTTATCGAGAAGCTCAGGAATTGCGATTGGCGCAGCCGTTTGGGTGTTATGAACAGGGCTTACCGCAATCTCACCGTCCTCTAACAAGCGAGGAAGAGATGCAACATTGCCTCTCCCACTCATCGGGGCGCGTCGCCGTCAATTGGTCTGGTATGGTGCGAAAAGTGGCAATTAGCACTTTCCACAGAAAAGTGCGAGGTCAGCCACATGACTACTAAAAGAAATTCGATAAATTTTGGGTATACGATAAATCGTACAAATCCAAGGGCTGCCAATTCGACTAAATACCTAGGAATTACAATTACGAGCAACTTAAATTGGAAAGACCACATAGATAATATTGTGGGGATGGCGAAACAGACTGCGCTTTGTTGGCAGAACACTTAGAGGATGCGACAAACTCACTAAAGAGACAGCCTACATTACACTTGTCCGTCCTCTGCTGGAATATTGCTGCACGGTGTGGGATCCTCATCAGGTAGGATTGACGGAGGACGTCGAAAAAGTGCAAAGAAGGGCAGCTCGTTTCGTGTTATCGCGTAGTAGGGGTGAGAGAGTCACTGATATGATACGCGAGTTGCGGTGGCAGTCACTGAAACAAAGGCGGTTTTCTTTGCGGCGAGATCTATTTACGAAATTTCAATCACCAACTTTCTCTTCCGAATGTGTAAATATTTTGTTGACACTCACCTACGTAAGGAGAAATGATCATAATAATAAAATAAGAGAAATCAAAGCTCGAACGGAAAGATTTAGGTGTTCCTATTTCCCAAGCGCCATTCGAGAGTGGAACGGTAGAGAAGTAGTATGAAAATGGTTCGATGAACCCTCTGCCAGGCACTTAAGTGTGAATTGCAGAGTAACCATGTAGATGTAGATGTAGAGACGATGGTGCTGCGGCCAGCGGTCTGTACCGTCCATCGCACTCGAGATCATCCGGAACCAATGGGGCGCAGCTTAGGCACAGAGGTGTCACGGGTTTTTGATGCGGGCGCTGCCAGTACTCTCCACGGCTGATCCAGGCGTTCTCTGCAACAACACCTTCATCACTGTTGGCGAATGCAATAAGTTTAGTGGGAACCACTTCTTTATTTCACAAACAATGTCTAAACTGGATAATGTTGGCATCACGAAGAAAGAACATTCAGTTAAGAATGTTTCAGATTATTCAATCTATTACAAGGATAGATGGAAGGTGGCAGCATTGAATCTGAAGTTGGCAAAATTTCAGCAGGGAGTAAGAGGGATGAGACCAGCAGAAGCGGCAGTAATGATTCGTCAGGTGAAATACCTGCTCCCTGGATTTGTTCAGTGAAATGAAGTCTAATAATTGCAGATTAGAAAACATGTTAGAGAACTGGAACTAAGGTCTACAAATGATAAAACTGATAAAATATGATTCGATAACTTTAACTTAAGAAATAAATCAGAGGCTTCTAATTACTTTAGATAGCAACCTTTAGAAACGTATTACACGCTGAAAGTTCTTTGACAAATCATTTATAAGAGCTACGACTACACTCTCACTTTTAGAAAATATATGATAAAATATCCCAATACGTCCTCAAAGATTTTATAGAATGTCTTCTATAAAAGAAATTTCACAAGGAACTTTTTGACTGTAATGTGGGGATTATGAATAATCTCGAAAACGATGGACAAGAGATAACACCAACTTGTCGCGAAACTGTCATTAAATTTAAAGAGAAAGTATCTGCAGATTTTAACAAGCCTTTTCAATAACTTCTGTAACTAACCTGTTCTCTGAACGGACTTTTGTCATTATCTTGAGGAAAATGTCATTGTAAGGCTAGTTCCCTTTACTAAAATATAACTTTGTAAATAGCTGATTGTGGTGATGTTGGTCGCGTTGTCTTCTTATCAGGAGCATGACTATGGCCACAGGTTTTGATTGTAAAAAAAAAAAAAAAAAAAAAAAAAAAAAAAAAAAAAAAAAAAAAAAAAAAAAACATATAATGATTCCAGAGTGCTGAATGTTCGAATGATTCTCTAACTACGAAATGAAATGTCTGCACTTTTAACTTTTGTATTTCGAACTCATCAAGTATCAGATTGACAACATTTAACAACCATTCACTCCCATGAGCAGCTCATTACAACCAAAAATGTCTCCTTTCTGAAGCATCACAAAACATGAGTTGACTCCATAGCGCAGCAACTTTCTGCCTGGCGTCAACAAGAAGAATTTCAAAGATTACGTTTGAGACAAAGAGGTTTAAGTGAATTACATCGTTTTCAAAGATATTGTTTATATTAATTGATACATAATTAATGAAAAACTTAGCAAAAATTAAATTTACAGATTTTCATGTTAAAGCTTCAAAATTATCATAATTTCCTGAAAAATAGTTAATTAATCATGGAATAATGAATTTTGATTAATGTAATTTTATGCGAACTTCCCTATATGAAATTGCAGATACCCGTGAATATCAAAAGTTTCAGAACGTGTATCAGGCTTTATTACATCACAGATTTCGGCAATAGTATGTAATCAAATGAATGACTTAAATTATACGACCGTAACCTCTGTGGTGTATGTGAAAAACGAAGCTACGAGGGTTGCACCAAAAGTAAGGTTCCCAATGAAGGTGCTCGAGGGAAGGTGCTACGCTAAATCCGACAACAGTGCTGTGCGCAGTGGTTCCGCCACTTTTTAGCCCGCCCGTCCGCGATTCGCTACGTCGTTCAGTGTTGGCTTGGCAGCCGTCAGAGATGAAAGTGTTGATCGCCGCTCCCGCCAAGTGCGAGGTTGGAGCATTAATCCGGTTTCTCCACGCAAAAAAGTAACCGCCCGTGGGAATTAACCGGCAACTGACTGAGGTTTATGATGAAGAGTGCATGTCCGTTCAGCATGTCTGAAAATGGTGCAGGGCTTTTGCTGAGGGTCGCACGGAAGTTCATGATGAAGAACGAAGTGGAAGACCGCCGGTTTCGAATGCGACCGTCCAGAACATCAACAGTGAGCTTCTCAAAGATCGGAGGATCACTGTCTGCGAACTTGTTGAATGCGTTCCTGAAGCTTCCCACGTCACAATTGAAAGAACTTCAACAGAAACGCCGACTGGAGTAGACGAGCTGTTCTAGGCGCTACAGTCTGGTATCGCGCGACCGCTACGGTCGCAGGTTCGAATCCTGCCTCGGGCATGGATGTGTGTGATGTCCGTTGGTTAGTTTGGTTTAAGTAGTTCTAAGTTCTAGGGGACTGATGACCTCAGAAGTCTCATAGTGCTCAGAGCCATTTGAACCATTTTTTTAACAGAAACGTTGCGTTATCGCAAGGTGTATGCTCACTGGGTACCCCAGATACTGACTGATGGACACAAGGACCAACGCCTTGACTGTGCTCGCAAGTTTCTTAACAATGTGAGCGGGGAGGCAACAATGAGATGTTGTTGGACTCTATCGTCACGGGAAACGAAACGAGGGTGCTTCATTACACCCACAGAACAAAACAACGATCTCGTCAATGGCGTCACTCTGGTTCACTGCCACCAAATAAATTCAAACAAACGTAGTTGGCAGGAAAGGTTATGGCGACTGTGTTTTGAGATCAGAAGGGGGTACTCCTCGTGGATTTCATGCAACCTGGGACGACAATAAACTCAGACAGATATTGTGAAACATTGACCAAACTCCTGCGAGCAATCAAGAATCGCTGGAGAGGACGACTGACGAAGGGAGTAGTTCTTCTTCACGACAACGCTCGACCCCATGTCGCTCGTCAAACGCAGGAGCTTTTGAAGACATTTGGGTGGACTGTTATGCCCCATCGCTCGTACAGCCCAGACTAACCCCCAGCGATTATCACCACTTCCCCAAGCTAAAGGAACACTTAGTTGGCAAACGCTTCAAGAACGACAATGAAGTCTGAGCAGAGATCAAAAAAATGTTCAGATGTGTGTGAAACCTTATGGGGCTTAACTGCTAAGGTCATCAGTCCCTAAGCTTACACACTACTGGACCTAATTTATCCTAAGGACAAACACACACAGCCATGCCCGAGGGAGGACACGAACCTCTGCCGGGACCAGCCGCACAGTCCAGGACTGCAGCGCCTTAGACCGCTCGTCTAATCCCACGTGGCAGCAGAGATCACAAGGTTCCTCAGCGGGTTGGCGGGAGGCTTCTTAGACATAGGAATACAAAAGCTGGAGCACTGCCTTCAAAAGTGTGTCGAAAAAATGGAGACTAGGTTGAAAAATAGACAGAAGTGTAAGCTTTTCGACGATGTATAAATTAACAACAATAAACAATGTTTTGTATTTGTAAAAAATATGGGAACTTTTATTTTGGTAAAACTCTCGTATTTGTTCATTTAGGAAAGAGATCTCAGAGTTATAAGTATCTTGTGAGGCTGCGTACAGAAATAATCGTATCAAAATAGAGAATATATCTAGTAGTCTTGTTTAAATTGGCGAAAATCAGAGGTCCTCAACAAGTTAACGCACAGGAAAAAATTATGAGGCACTATTTAAAGAAGTGTGTGTACTGGGGTGCTATAAGCTTCACTGGAAGAAGACATCTTACATAAAAAAATTATCACGGAACAGTTAAATTCCTAATTAAATAGCTACATATTATGTTATTAGGATTCATAGAGACGATCTGCTCACATTAGATGGGGCTAAAGAGAAAGACAATGAGGTAATTAGAGACGCAGCACAAACGCGGCTTGGGGAAAGAAGAGAAGGAAAACTGGCCTTGTCTGCTTCAAAGCAACCACTCCTGTACTTACCTTACTCGATTTAAGGAAAATCGCGTAATATCCAAGTGTGGATGACTCCCTTTACGAGTTCGCTGCGCCACAACAATCATGGTCAGATTGCAGATCTGACTCGAGCAAAGTACTGTGCAGAACACAAATACTTTTGCTAGAATGAGGAAAAAATTCTCTATGTATTCGTTTCTGATTGTCGATGGGTATAGTTTCGGACGTCGACTGGTTTTTATTTAACGTTGCATATCTAGTTTGAGTGTGTGTCATTGTTATTGTGTGCGTACTTGTACATCAGAATAGACTGTGGAACTATTTAAGTCTGACTTAAATGAAGATTTTCATTTCATTTCCAGTTGGGCTAGCAACTACAGATTTTTCTGATGAAATTTAAATATATGCTCGAGCATTAACTTGATTTAAATTGTGACACTGCTTTGATATAAATCTTGGCATTAAAAGTTTTGATATATTTAGTCATACACTAAGAATTGCGTGTGAAGGGCTTATTCTCCAAGGTTATGCTAAGGGTGTTCAATAACTAATGCAACATATTTTTTTTCTGAAAGTAGATTGATTTTATTCAGAATTCCAGTGTACAATGTTATTCTTCAGCCTTTTGGCAACAAAATTCCGTTTTTCAACATAATCTCCGTTCAATGCCACGGCCTTACGTCACCTTGCTGGGAGAGCATGTATGCCCCCGTGGTATCACTCTGCTGGTCGATGTCGGAGCCAACGTCCTGCTGCATCAGCAACCTCCCCATCAACCACGTACTGCTTCGCACAGAGTGCATCGTTCCTTGGGCTGAACAGCTGGAAGGTGCGAGACCCAGGTTGTAGGGTGGATGAGGAAGAAGAGTCCAATGAAATTTTGTGAGCTCAAAGGGGGGGATCGGAGAGGTTTGCGTGACCTTTTTGTGATGATGTCAGACGCCTCGCCAAACAAGTCACTGTGCTTTTGTTCACTGCTAGGTCTCCGTAGACATCCTGCAAGCGCCTGTGAATATGAGCGATGCTTGCTTTTCTGCCAAAAGAAACTCAGTGAAAGCTCTCTGCATGGAACGTATCTCCATTATTCGCGCCATTTTGAAGGCTATGTAGAGCGCCGCCAATATCGGAACTTCATGAAGCTGTAGGGGCTGAAGCGGAGATATTGCACAATGTCCCACAAAAAAACTCCCTATTTTTTCCAGTAGAAACTGGCCGAGAAAGAAGCGTTGCATTACCTACTGAACGCCCCTATGCAAGCTTAACTTCTTTGAAGTGACGCTCTTCATTTACTTGGTTGGCACCACACAAAGCTTACTGGTTTCTTCCAACCAACAATACAGGAAGGATTTTTGCATGTAACCTACCGATTTTTCGTGGGCGGATGCAGCATGTAGTGAAGCTAAGGAGACAACCATTTCTAGTGACAGAAACAAAGAGAGATAGAGAGAGTGGTATAAAACTAAATCAGGAAATTCAATTACAGATTCATTTTGTTGGCGAAGTAAGGAGTCGATCGATCTGAGCAAGGACCTCTTATTGAGTAGTCAGAAAGTTGCTTAATTAAATCAATCAATTTGAGTATCAAAAGTAATTTTCTCCAATCAAAAAATCACACCTACAATGTGGAATATCGGGTGGTCAGGGTTAAACATTTTTCCAGTTTACCGTGTAATTAATATTAAAATTCTTAAGAGAGCGGGTTGGCATAAAATTTGGAGCCGTCACCTTTCAGCACGATCAGAGGGCATGTGGTCCGTACGGACACCAGTTCGTCACGCACTTTCGAGAGTTGGCGCCCAAACAGAACCAGTAATCTAATCTTCAAACGGCCGAGCCACGCTTCCATTCTGAGACACAGAAATCTTTACCGGACTCTCCCCACTCCCCTCTAGTTATCGTGGAAGTGCGCTACGAAGACAGATCGAGGGTAGCAAAAGTCCTGGGAGACCGTCTCCCAGTTCCAATCGTATTCAGTTTCTTGGAGATGTAAGACGTCTCGCAACGCTAGTAGCTGTAAAGCGTAAGACGCGGACATTTTGGTTCAGGGTTGAATTTAGTCACTTTGGTAGCAGTCTTTTGTAACATTACTGCTATCGAGTATCGTGATTACCAATCGGGAACTTGCAGCAACTAACATGGTTGTTCAGGCGCGTCTGGTACTCTGAGTTCGTCAGCAGTACATCTACATCTACGTGTTTATTCTTCTATTCACAATAAAGTCCCTGGCAGGGGGTTCAATGAACCACCTTCAAGCTGTCTCTAAAATGGTTCAAATGGCTCTGGGACTTAACATCTGAGGTCATCAGTCCGCTAGAACTTAGAACCACTTAAACCTAACTAACCTAAGGACATCACACACATCCATGCCCAAGGCAGGATTCGAACCTACGACCGTAGCGCCTAGAACCGCTCGACCACCGGGGCGGCTCAGGCTGTCTCTGTACTGTTCCACTCTCGAACGGCGCGCGGAATAAACGAGCACTTAAATTTTCTTTGCGAGCCCTGATTTCTCTTATTTTATCGTGATGATCATGTCTCCCTATGTAGATGGGTGCCATCAGAATGTTTTTGCAATCGGAGGAGAAAACTGGTAATGGAAATTTCATGAGAAGAACCCGTCGCAATGAAAAATGCCTTTGTTTTAATGATTGCCACTCCAATTCACGTATCATGTATGTGGCACTATCTCGCCTACTTCACGTTAATACAAAATAAGCTGCCCTTGTTTGTACTTTTTCGATGTCATCCGTCAGTCTCATCTGATGCGGATCCCACACCGCGCAGAATAGGGCGAACAAGCGTGGTGTAAGCTGTCTCTTTAGTAGATCTGTTGCACCTTCTAAGTGTTCAGCCAGTGAATCGCAGTCTTTGGTTTGCTCTACCCACAACATTATCTATGTGATCGTTCCAATTTAGGGTATTTGTAATTGTAATCCCTAAGTATTTAGTTGAATCTTCAGATTTATGTGACTTATCGAGTAATCGAAATTTAGCGGACTTCTTTTAGTACTCATGTGAATAACTTCACACTTTTCTTTATTCAGGGTCGGTTGCCACTTGTCGCACAATACAGATTTCTAAATCATTTTGCAATTCGTTTTGGTCATCTGATGACTTTACAAGGTGGTAAATGACAGCATCACCTGCAACCAATCTAAGACGACTACTGAGATCTTCTCCTATGTCGTTAATGTAGATCAGGAACAATAGAGGACCTATAAAACTTCCTTGGGGAACGCCGAAGATTACTTCTGTTTTACTCGATGACCTTCCGTCTATTACTACTAACTATGACCTTTCTGAGAGGAAATCACGAATCCAGTGTCACAACTGAGGCGATATTCCATAGGCACGCAGTTTGGTTAGAAGACGGTTGTCAGGAACGGTGTCGAAATCCTTATGGAAATGTTCGAATACAGCATATGTTCCAAACCCCTACTGCAAATCGACGTTAGTGATATGGACCTGTAATTTTAACGGATTACCTCTACTTCCCTTTTTTGGGTACTGGTGTGACCTGAGCAATTTTCCAGTCTTTAGCTATGAGCGAGCGATTGTATATAATTGCTATATATGGAGCTATTGTATCAGCGTACTCTGAGAGGAACTTGACTGGTATGCTGTAATGCAGTAAGTTACATTGCGCCGCCCCTGTTCCGTCTATCGCAACTAACTCCTGTGGTTTGCTTTTAGTATTTTCGAGGTAAAATTTTCGTAATCACTTTCACTCTCTCTCTAGGGATCTCGATTTCGTCATACTACTACCATACTCGCATCCGGCTGGGTCACAGCTGCCACGCTTCACATCTTTGTAGGTGAAAGTTCAGCCACCTCCATACTGCGAAGACCACCCAACTGAAATTGCAAACCTCAACCAAGTGACACTAGGATGTTCACGCTATGACCGTCAACTTTGCAAGTTTCTTAAGGCTTTGATCAGAGCAGGAATTCCTCAACCTTCATCTGTGACGGACCTTTTCCTGCAGCTGACCACAACGGACTATGTCATTGTTGCTGTTTCTGCAATAAGCGAATATCCAGTTATAAGTCAGTATCAAAGTTTCGAGCGTAAGAAATTGTGATATATGAACTGCATTGAGTGCGTGGATGTACATACTGTACCATGAGGTTTGCCTGTAATTATTGTAATTTCTAATGTGTATGAGGTATATTTCACATTGTATACCTAGTATGTAGCTGACTCACTTCCCTGGCTAAATGGTTAATGGCAAAGGCCAGTAAATTATATTAAAGAAGTTCTCGATTTCATTATTTCATTGAACTTCTTGTGTATTTGCCTCGTATACTGCCTGGCCTACAGCGGAAAGCAAGCTCGCCATGTATGCCAATATTTGCGACTGGACAATAGTAACTTTTGTAACAGGGCTACCTCAATTTGTGTCTTCTCTTGGTTACAATATGTTCCCAAATTAACGTCTCAAAAGGCCTTTCACTGATTGTAGCTATCCCGTGTCCTCTTTTTATTAATTCTATCGGCGTTCAGACAACCAAATCCCCTGCCAATAGGAGAAGACTCCAGATGCCTACGTAATCTCTCTCTCAAAAGGAAAAGGTGTGAATTCATTTATCAATCTTTTATCTCAGTGGCCACAGACGCGTCGATTGCCTCCATCACCCTAACATTCAGTTACGTCCAAGTGATTAAACAGTTCATGCACACTTTACCAGAGTTGTCCGTGAAGGGGGAGAAAGGAAAAAAAAATATGATAAATATTTTGCAGCTGTTTTCAGATTACCGTGGACATTAATAGAACTACCTCCGTTACATAAGAAGCATACCGACCTAATTACAACACGTAGCTATTATTTCTGCACCTCCGTAGTTCCATGACGCAAGATATTTTATAACAAAATGTTCAGACACAATATGGCCACTGAGAATGAGATAGACACCGGAAGAGGTATGACAGACTCCAATGTAAGCGAGAGAAGATCGGATGCTTCAAGATCCTTGATTCCAGATCTGTCGCTGGTCACGTTCCCCACTGACAATCGCAGACGCCAACGGTTGGTGTTCAGTAATTTGCAAGAACAGACGCTATTAAATTATTATGCGATATTCTCAAAGTATGTCTAAAGGCAGAGAGAATTAATACACTTAATAACAGTGACGAGTTATAATGCAAGGGTGACTAATCAAAATTAAATTCAATTTTTTAGATATTCTCTAATAAGGTGTACTAGTAAGTTTTGTATAGTAGTAGCTTTCATAACTGCAGTAACGATACAATTATTTATTTAGTAACTGCCCCCCAAATTGAGGTTATGAACGGCACATTCCGTTAAATGAAAATATCCACTCCCTCTAACTGATGCACCTACTTCAATTTAGTATTCAATTTTCCTTGCTAAACTCAAGTGCAAATTTTTTTAATTACCTCACTAGTCGAAAATTGGTGCTCGGTTTATATCAGTCGTACGTGTCTAAATCTACGAAAAATATCTATTTCTGATAAATTTTTCATCAAGAGATCAACGACGTGACTTTTAGATTGGTTTTTAATATTTACGTGTTTTCAATAAAGACTCTTCTCAATTTCTGTTTTGTGGTTGGGTGTTAGAAGTGCTTTAACGCCACGGTAAAAATAATGTCATTAGAGATGGATCACTAACGCACTCACATAAAGAAAGGATGGGGAGGAATCGACTGAGGTCTTATTGAAAATTCTTTTTGTCTTGAACCGACTTACAGAAACCAGCTTCGGTTGCAGTTCATACACTCGTCGCCACTAAATGTTCCATCAACAAAAAAACAGAGGTCTCAATATTTAAATCTTCGGTTTCTTTTCTGTGCGGTTCTAGTGTAACCACTTGTCTAATGTCATTTAGGGATTAGCTTCAGATATATGTTCCGTAAAAAGTGGAACTGTTGAAGTTATGCTGCATCAAACAACTGCCATTCAGCTCTACACATTCTGTAATGATTGAATTCCAGGTTGATTCTTGCAGAGAAGAAAACAGTAACCAGGCAGTTTTAATAACGTTATTTATTCATTTAAATAACGCTGTTACCGATTTCCAACCGACAGGTTCGTCATCAGACCGCTGTTCACATCAAGATATACATTTCGTGTTATTTACATTAGTTTTCACCTTTTATTCTCTTTTGTGACGAATGTTCCTTGGGGTGGTGGTGCTCTAGAACCAAAACATGATGTGAGACACGACTGTACCTAATCGCGAGAGAAAACAATGTAAACAAATCATTAAAGAGAAACTGTTTTAGTTTTAGGATACTTATGTCGAAAATCGCGGATCATTACGTCACAGTGCTGGGTGCTTTTGTTCATGCAGTAGTGAACATTACAAGAAGCACTTTTTTCATATACACAAACGCACATGGTGTAAAACACTCTCTCACATACAAAAAAATGGTTCAAATGGCTCTGAGCACTATGGGACTTAACTGCTGAGGTCATCAGTCCCCTAGAACTTAGAACTACTTAAACCTAACTAAGCTAAGGGCATCACATACATCAATGCCCGAGGCAGGATTCGAACCTGCGACCATAGCGGTCGCGCAGTTCCAGACTGTAGCGCCTAGAACATACACACACATGCCAAAATGTTAAAAAGATGGTGATATCACAGCTATAGCAGTATCAAAGAATTTCTCTTTCAGAGATATATGTGAATTGGTGTGACAGCAGAAAATGTGCAAAGTACAAATGTTTCATTACTTGCACTTTATTTTCAGTGAGAACTGATTACAATTAAGATAAACAAATCAAGAAGCCACATTGTTAGAAAATGTTACTGAAATTATTGGAAGTAATGACTGACTGACAACCACAGATTTCCATCATAAGCATGTATGCAGAAGCCCTTTACGATGGGATGTGAGTGTTAAAGATTCTCAGTTCGCAGCATACTGTATTGAAATTCTAGTGATTTGTTACTTGAGCGTTTGAAGTTTAATTTTGCTAAGAATAGTGTCAATCCAGGTGACAGGGGCCGTTCATTCAGTGGCTTTCGAAGTGAAAGTGATTGAAGATTTGTGTCAGACTTCGTGCGAGTTAGCAGAGGATTTGGATTCAATTGACACAACGCCCGACTCGTTTAGAATTATGTAACTATCTCAGATCGACTCAAACACACGCCAGGACGTGCCTACACGCAGAGTGGTGACAGCAGATCCCTTATCGGGCCTGCAAACTTGAATACAAAAAAGTCGCCTCCATTGGCTTAACACAATGATAGGCACATATCGCGCGATACACTGACAGTCTGAAACTGTAACACGAAAACATGTTTGTAGATTCTCAGGCGAATAAAGATGGCTGGGATAATGTTTTGTTTCGAAAAGTTTGTCACTTCTAGCCTTTATGGAAAAACTAATTGAAGACGTCACCCCCTCATCTTCTAAGTCAGCTACATTGTCTGGAGTTCGGAGGTAATAGAATCTTTTCAAAAAGGTTATATATCTGATTTCTCGAAGATAAGAACCGTAAAGCAAATGGACGCCAAGATCTGTGGGAACTTTCTCTACTTGCCACCATTCCACGCTCTTACGGTCCACAACGATGCTGAGCCTAGATTAACTATAGATCATCTTAATCTTCCTTACATCTACATCTACGTAAAATTTGAGTGCTCGCTTTCGTGTTTATAGCGGGCAGTACTCCATGCGTTTACTACTTCTACTTCTTTTGCTACTTTCTCTTCTCTTCTTGGGCGCAGGAAAACCAAAAGAAAATAAGCAACGCCGCAAGGTAAAGCTTTTTACGCATTATAGCCCGCTGAAGAGTAAACCGCGAACGAGGTAAGCAAAACCTTATACATGACTGATAGGAAAAAGAAAAGCAAAAGCACTCTGCATGAATTGTCGGAACGTGTATCTTATCGTCTAAAATGCATACTTACCAAGTCACTGTAAGACATATGCTGTGGGTTTGGATATGCAGTATTTTTACAGATCGGGATAACAAACGCTGGTGAAAATAAAGCGAATCTCTATTTTGAGTAGCATGCGGATCCGTTAAAACACTGCTGCAAGTGTACAACGATGTTTGGTGACAGAATTCTGTTGATACATAAGGAATAGATGGGAAATACAGATGTATTAAAAAGTGACAAACGGTACCCATTTACTAACTGCAGAGCGCTGTATTCCTTTTCTCTTCTCATATTATACGTCAAAACAGCGACGATAATACAAGGGAGACTGATGTGTTGGGAAAGAATTCAATCTATGTTTTCTTCCAGGGAAGACTTTTTACCAGTAAATTGCATGCTGAATGCATAAGGACTGTTAAGCAGATATAATTGTGAAACAACTACCAATAACTAAACTGATGAGTTATTTAAATCATCTTACCGTTTCTTGCCATTACTAGTAGACCCACCAAAGAAAACGCTTATCGTCTGATGGGTGCAGTAAATAGAACATTTACCTTGAAGCCAAACAGCCAGAATGGAGCCAGAGCACAATTCTCCAGGTATCTGGAAGAAATATTCAATTACAATTTGATAGCAAAATTATTCCAGAATGTAGGGAGGAAAAAGTCATTAATGTTCGATTTAGTGGAAACAAACGGTATCTCTAAGTGACCAAAGCAAACAATAATAGAACCCTGGAGAACGTTCCAGTGTCTCGAAATAGCCAAGTAACTGGGAGGATCAATAGGAAAGTGACACAGAAGGCACGTCTTAGCGGAGTGTGTGTCGCGTGTGCAAGAGGTTTGGAGTCAGCGAGGAAAAGAGAGTGACCGACGGGATGTTCTTTTTTTTTTTACAATTTATTTTGCAGTGTCAAAAGTATCAGCATACTAAGTGCTACATCGATTCACTGCGCCAAACATATCGAAAGCGTGGCTTATTTTCCACGGTGTATCACGCTGATTTAAGGGAGACTGAATTCAGTTTGAAGTAGGAGAATTTGTTGTTTGAGAGAGGAGTCGGCGGTACCGAAGAGTGTACAGCTCCCCAATGGTACCTCACTTGTGACGCTGCTTTCCTGCTAGATTTAACTTTCAGGTAAGACCGTATAATACACAGTACATGAGCTGCTACTACATTTCGGCCGTGTTTGCACTACATCCTTCGGCTAGTTTTCAGTTTTAGGATGCGCGACTCCCACTAAGGTGTTCCGCGTGAAAAGAGTAAGCTGGGAGCAGCGTCCATATGTAGTCAGTAAATATTACGTGTCTGCCAGCAATTTACAGGCGCTGCACCAGTCTTACAGGTACGAAAGGCTTTCCAGAGGTCGGTGAGCAGGCGACGACGTTGCAAAGGATACACGGAAAACAACCTAACGTTGTCCTCACACATGAAGAGAAAAAGAACGCGTAACTGGAGTTGGTCGAGTTTTGTGACGTCAAAAGGTGAAATTCCGGAGCATTCTCAAGCGTGAAAGGCAGAATCAGACACGTAAAGAGGAAAGCGGGCCATGAAAAAGATTGCTTTCCACGTCACAAGCAGAACGTAGGAGACTTTATTTGCAGTTGAATCCCTCAATTCGTGGTTTTTATATTGTAACTTATTTGTTATGAATGTATGCTGTTTCAACGTACTAGCACAGCGCGGATCTCTTTCAAACGCATAAAATGCTTTATGTTAAAGTGTAGGGAAACGACGCTTTTGTGTTCAAAGGCTTTACATATATGGAGTATTTCCTATTGTAACATGCGTGTTACGAAAACATGCTGTTTCAAAGCATTGGCGCATTAAAGATTTATCGAGAACGCATTGTCTTTTGGTATAATTTGTTGTAATTATCATTTAACGATATATCGGTGGTTGAAGCATTCAAGACAGAGTAATAGAAAAATGCACGTCTTCTAGTTTCTAATTACACTATGTGATCAAAAGTATCCGGACACTTGGCTGAAAATGACTTGAAAGATCCTGCCGCCCTCCATCGGTAATGCTGGAATTCAATATGGTGTTGGCCCACACTTAGCCTAGACGACAGCTTCCACTCTCGCAGCCATACGTTCAGTCAGGTGCTGGAAGATTTTTTAGGGAATGGCAGCCCATTCTTCACGGAACGCTGCACTATAGAGATGTATCGATGTCGTTCGGTGAGGCCTGGCACGAAGTCGGCGTTCCAAAACATCCAAAGTTGTTCTGTAAGATTCAGATCAGGACTCTGTGAAGGCCAGTCCATTACAGGGGTTTTACTGTCGTCTCCGCGACAGGCCGTGCATTCTGAACAGGTGCTCGATCGTGTTGAAAGACACAATCGCCATCCCTGAATTACTCTTCAACAATGGGAAGCAAGAAGTGGCTAAAAGATCAATGAAGGCCTGTGCTGTGATAGTGCCACATAAACAAGGATGGGTGTAAGTCCCATTCATGAAAAACAGACCACACCATAACACAGTCGCCTCCGAATTTTACTGTTGGCACTACACCGGCTGGCAGATAACGGTCACCGGGCATTCGCCATACCCACACCATGCCGTTGGATCGCCACATTGTGTACCGTGATTTCTCATTCCACACAACGTTTTTCCACTGTTCAATCGTACAATGTTTACGCTCCTTACACCAAGCGAGGCGTCGTTTGGCATTTACCGGCGTGATGTGTGACTTACGAGCAACCACTCGACCATGAAATCCAAGTTTTCTCACCTCCTGCCTAACTGCCATAGTACTAGCAGTCCATCCTGATGCAGTTTAGAATTCCTGTGTGATGGTCTGGAAAGACGTCTGCCTTCTACCCTTTACGACCCTCTTCAACAGTCGGCGGTCTCTGTCGGACAACAGACGAGGTCGGCCTGTAGGCTTTTGTAATATACGCGTCCCTTCACGTTTCCACTTCACTATCACATCGGAAACAGTGGACCTAGGGATGCTTAGTAGTGTGGAAACCTCGCGTACAGACGTATGACACAAGTGAAATCCAACCACTTGACCACGTTCGAAGTCCGTGAGTTCCGCGAAGCGGCTCGTTCTGTTTTCTCATGATGTCTAATGACTACTGAGGTCGCTGATATGGTGTACCGGGCAGTAGGTGGCAGCACAATGCACCTAATATGAAAAATGTATGTTTTTCAGGGTGTCCGGATACTTTTGATCACATAGTATGCCTTCCAGTGACTGTTCAGACTTTGGACCACCTTGAATTGAACATTGTGAACCAAGTCAAGAATCTAGCTGATTTTTTTGGGGGGCGTCCGGATACTTTTGATCACATAGTGTACATATCGCACACAAAATTCTGGTTTTCCTTGCAAGTACACACTCTTTTAATTATCGATGTTTTATAAAACATTGTTACAGATGGTTGATGTTAATAAAATATTATACAATTAAACTTTTTGGAGAAAAATGGAAGATCAAATACACATTGTTTGACTATGCCCATTGTTTTGTAGGACAGATGTGATCTCATTAGAGCCGGAGTGATAAGCGTCGTAGAAAAATGGAAAACAATAATTTTCACGGCGTCTAGCACATGTAAAAATGCTGCACGTTAGTCAGTTTTCAGTTTAACACTTTAATCTGAACCAATAGAATTGATCTGGAGTCAAGTTAAGGGATTTATCACGAGAAATAACAAGATATTTAAGGTGCGAAACGTACTGGAACTAATGCAAGAAGCTTTGTGATACGTCACTGCCGAAAGGTGGTGAAATGCAGAACACCACATCATAAAAGAGGAGGAGGAAATGCGGACTTGTTGGTGGATTGCGATCCTGTTGCTTATCGCATCGTTATCAGAGTATCAGTACTGAAATATGTTCCTCTGAGTCCGATATGGAGGGAGTGCAGAGATTACCAAACGACTGACTGTAATACCTTCAGTGGTTTCAATATTTAACTGTATGGTGAAATGCGAGCAGTGCGCACGCCACACATAGCCCATGCAGAAAAATTATCCTTGTTAAAATCAGGAATTTTCATCAGTCTTGATTTTAATTACAATACTTTGTTAGCTAAGATCGAGAGCATGTTATGTTTTCCGTCCAGTTACCTAAGAAGCATATCGTCTTGTGTTTTACAATATTTTATTTCCTTCTGTTTAAAAATTAAATGTCATTCAGACCCTATTGTTCTGTGCTCGTCTCTTTCTACGTCTTTACTGCAACTGTTCACATAATTACAGGTTAGTTGGATCACTTGCCTGGGCGGTACTGTCCAAGTTACATGCGCCGGTAAAACTGTTGTCCCGTATTATATCGCTGAGTCGAGGTACGCGTAAGGCACAGCATAAAACGTATCCTCATTATCGTATTTGACTGTACTTGGGACAGCTTGGCTTTCGCTCCATGTGGAACGAAATCCAATGAGATTCCAGCAAACGCGGAAGAATAGATAGTGTAATGTTTACAAGCGGTTTATTCTGATGATGAGCAGAGAGAAACAAGAAAGCGTTTGGGATTTTACTAAAAACTGAGAATGAAGGAATAATCGTTATCTCAATTCGAAGACAACTGTAAATTTGTAGCTTTCGATTTGTAATGGAAGTTTTGAAAGTTGATGTTCTTATTGACTGGATATGTAACTTTTTTTCTGCCTTGTATCATATTCATAGACATTTAAGTATTTTATGTGTATCACTGTGTTAGAAAGGCAACTGACACTTTCAAATATTTATTGCACAAGGTAATCACAGATCATAAGATTATTAAGAATTAATATTAGGTACATTTTTCTCAGTTTTATATCCCAGTGGACGAATTAAGGTAATATGAATCTAAGTTCAAAAGATCTCGAACTGAAAACTATATCTGATTCCTTTAAGTTTTCATATTTCTTAAAATTACTTGGTAAGGAGAAGTTAAGAACAGCAATAGTCATTTAAACGAAACTCAGCCAATATAACAGACATCAAGTTCTGTAAACAATGAGATACTAATTAAAATCAAGAAATTAATAACAATATTTACACGGCTTGCACATAAGGGAAGCAAGTATTTTATATTTTTCTACGGTCAAGTAACAATCAGTATTGTCGTTTCCTATCACCGAAGTGCGGCCAACACAGTCGACACGAATAACATACGCTACTGATACAGTCAATCCAGTGACTATCAAAATCGTTCGAAGACAAGGATCTTAAAAGTCGAATAATTCGTCCACTACTGGAATACATAGTAACTTGAGCAACCGGAAATGCAGACCGTCATTAAACGCAACAGAGATATAGAACGTAGGGATACACAAGTTGACCTACTGGGTCATTCCTTTGTTGGAGGCAGGTTTGTCACCATATAATTCTTGTAAGGCAGTCCAATATTTTCCGCCTCAAGTCACGGTTATATGACATCTCCAAATGCAAATTAGGCCATCAAATCCGGGTAAGTATGGTGTATCTCAAAAACAGCTCAGTGCCGTTTGACAGACAAGAAACTTCGAAACCGCCAGCACTGAAGCGATGTCGCCACCGCCTAGTGTCAAAGAAGGACTGAAGTCGCTGATGTGCTACTAATTGGCACGTCATAAACAGAACAACATGGCTACAACATGGACAATGGGACAAAGTACGTTTTAATAGAGCTGATGTAGGAATTTTACTTTCGTAAACAAACTGTGTGGTCTGCGCTCCTGATACAGGCGATAATTGCAACTGGAGAGAGCTACGGTCGCAAATTACCACGAGCAGCACATTCTGTGTGATGTACGACGTTTGACATAGTTCACGATGAGAAACACGTCTCGTGTGAGGATGGTTTAAGCTCTCTTTTTACAGGACGCGACGTCACAGCGTGGAATTCAACATTCCACTACACTGTGGAGCCCAAAACGAAGAACCCGGCATGTCGAGTTTTTGTCTAGTGAAAAAGAATGTGGCCGGTGAGATGCACATCTCCTTCACGTCACAAGCAGAACGGAGCCGCCGTAATGCATTGAGTACATACGTACATATCTGTTGCGTTTTCCTCTCCACAGAATAGACATGGTATGAATATAATTTGTTTCAAAGCACCTGTAAGTTGAGGATCTCTCGAAAATAGATAATTTTCTTGCTATGATTTTTTTTCATAGTAAAATGACAGGAAACCACATATCCGTGGGTAAAGGCTTTCTGTAGTTGGGTTATAACGTGTGTGCAACGAAAGTATACTATTTCAATGATATAGCACAATGATGACCTACCAAAGCGCGCCTTTCTTGTAAAATTTTCGTATTAAATATAAAAAATGACAGTTGTCGATACACCCTTTAAAGAGTGTATCCCATATGAGGATACACAACTGCTATATTGAAGTTGTAGAGCTATTGATAACGTTTGGAAATGTGAGGGGAAAGGCAGCAAGTTGTCGTCCACTTTCATTCAAATATACTTTTTTCATCTATTATTTTCTAAGAGATTCTGGTTTTTTCTTATTCATTTAAAGGTAGCAATATCTCAAAATTTATGATATTTACAATAAATAGCGTATATGCTGCAATTCTTGTTGCAAAGGCCAACGACTGGAATGTTTCGTCAGTGGACACGTATCTTGATGTTACTGCCAGCCTATGTCAGAAGGGAAACAAAAGATAAGCACTGGAAGTTTTTGCAATTATGAAACTTTCTGTAAAGTATATTTACTTATCTCTGGGTTTATAGTCTGGCTAATGTTTGTATCTTGCCGGTAAATATCTTTTTCAATGATGGTGAGCAGCTTCAGAAAACTTTCTCTTCCATTCGACTGAGATCACGAAACTAATATCGATCTTGAAATCTAATGTGACGAAGTACATTATTTCAGAGTGTTGGTAGTCAATGCAACATCAAGAGTAATGATATTATGCATGTGTAAACTCACATTAGACACTGTACCTTAAGTATATTCAATTTAAAGCCGAAAACTGGATTAAAATTCTGTTGAGCTAACGAATAACTTCTACGAGTGTCTACCTCAGATCGTTGTACAGTGTTTAGTAGTATTGCTCTACCAGCAGTTTGCTGTTCAAGCCATCAACGAATCCAAAACCCTCTTCGCGTAATTCTCCGCTCGTCTTCGACAATAGCTAACAGAGTTAACGAAGCTACACTGATTAATTGTTTAATATATTGACGGAAGAAAGTCGCAACACCAAGAAGGAGCTGTGCCACATAAACGAAAGTTGATAGGTGTGTTCCTATATTTAAAAGATGATGTCCAGATTTCACGCCATTCGCATAAATGTGGTGCTACTAGCGCCACCATGATGTTACAAGTCAGGTTTGCTTTAAATCCACGTTGTAACGGTCGTCAGTGTTCCTTAGTTTGAGATTGGTCGTGGTGGTTCAAATGACTCTGAGCAGTATGGGACTTAACATCTGAGGTCATCAGTCCCCTAGAACTTAGAACTACTTAAACCTAACTAACCTAAGGACATCACACACATCCATGCCCGAGGCAGGATTCGAACCTGCAACCGTAGGGGTCGCGAGGTTCCAGACTGAAGCACCTAGAACCGCTCGGCCACACCGGGCGCCTTGGACGTGGTGAGTTTTAGCCAAGAACGCCTGTAAGGCTGCAAAGGCGCTATTGTCAACACCTCACTGAGTTTGAAGAAGGTCGTATAATCGGGCTACGACAACCAATCTGTCTGCGTGTTAGATACAGTGAACCTACAGCCGGAGTTACGGTCTAAGGTGCGATTTTGTATAGCAGCAGGACCACTCTCGTGGTTATTCCACGCACCCTGGCAGCAAATTTGTGCGTCAGTCTGTTGATTCGATCTGCTGTGCTGCCATTCATGAACGGCATTCCAGCGTTCGACCAAATGTTCTACAATGTGTCGACATGCATTGGCCTGTTCGACCACCATATCTGTCTCTAGTCGAGCACATATAGGTCATCATTGGACGACAACTCCAGCGTCATCCACAACCAGCAGTTATCGTCCCTCTACTGACAGACCAAGTACGGCAGGCAAGGAACTCCATCCCAGAAACTGACATCCGGCACATGTATGACACAGTGCACGCATGTTTTCATGGTTGCTTTCAACATTCTGGCGGCTACACCACTTATTAATCTACCAGCATTACACATTTGCAATGGGTTATCTCGTGGTTACATTAATCTGTGATCTTGCAAAGTTAATCAATTACATACGTTGAAACTTCCTGGCAGATTAAAACTTTGCTATTGCTCATCAGTGTGGGATCCGTACCATGTCGGGTTGTCAGAGGAGATAGAGAAGATCCAAAGAAGAGCGGCGTGTTTCGTCAGAGGGTTATTAGGTAAGCGTGATAGCGTTACGGAGATGTTTAGCAAACTCACGTGGCAGACTCTGCAAGAGAGGCGCACTGCATCGCGGTGTAGCTTGCTGTCCAGGTTTCGAGAGGGTGCGTTTCTGGATGAGGTATCGAATATATTGCTTCCCCCTACTTATACCTCCCGAGGAGATCACGAATGTAAAATTAGAGAAATTCGAGCGCGCACGGAGGGTTTCCGGCAGTCGTTCTTCCCGCGAACCATACGCGACTGAAACAGGAAAGGGAAGTAATGACAGTGGCACGTAAAGTTCCCTGCGCTACACAGCGCTGGGTGGGTTGCGGAGTATTAATGCAGATGTAGATCTAGACCGAGCCTCGAACTCGGGACCGTTCGCAGGAGAGCTTCTGTAAAGTTTGGAAGGTAGGAGACTTGGTACTGGCAGAACTAAAGCTGTGAGGACGGGGCGTTAGTCGTGCTTGGGTAGCTCAGATGGTAGAGCACTTGCCCGCAAAAGGCAAAGGTCCCGATTTCGAGTCTCGGTCCGTCAGTTTTAATCTGCCAGGAAGTTTCATATCAGCGCACACTCCGCTGCACAATGGAAATCTCATTCTGTAATGACATACGCTACCCAAACAAATGTATTCCCGATAGTTCATTACTTTGCATTGAGAGATTTTCGGTGATGTGACTTTCTTTCGTGAGTGTAATTGCGCCGTCTTGTTACAGTAGCTCACATTACGCTAGAGAAATGTCCGAGTCGGAGCATACCTGGCGGTAGCTGAGATGTTAATCTCATGCATCCTGCAATGTACTCCTTCACCCGTCACGCAAGCGAACAGAGCCGTTGGCATGTGCGGCCACGCGCTCGAGCACGTTTTCCGCGTTGGCCGTGGCGCAGCCCCTCTGAATTTGAGATACGGCGGCGGCGCCGTGCGGCGACGCCTGAGTGGTGCCCGTACGCACACGGACAGCCAGTCGCCTGGGCTGCAGAGGCCGCTCACGTCGCGACGTCGCGCCGCTGACCGGCGCCTGCGCCTGCGACAACGCGGCCGCCGAGGCGCTAGGCGCGCAGATAGCTCATCTCCCCCCCACGCACCTGCCCACGCAACCGTGTCACGTACGCAGCCGGCGGGTGACCCGCGCTCCGACCGTGCGGAAGGCCACCGCGACTCTCTTCCAGCTACACGCGTCGGACGAGATACTACGGACAAATACCATTACCACCTCGTCTCAGACACTTGTTTTCCACCTTATCTCAAGTCATCCTCACTGGTGACGAGGCAGCTAACGTAGACGTGGACGCACACGGACATACAACCTCTGGAGACACAGCGCCGTTAGCGCTGGGTGTACCGATTAAAAAATGGTTCAGATGGCTCTCAGCACTATGGGACTTAACAAATGGTTCAAATGGCTCTGAGCACTATGGGACTTAACATCTATGCTCATCAGTTCCCTACAACTTAGAACTACTTAAACCTAACTAACCTAACAACATCACACAACACCCAGTCATCACGAGGCAGAGAAAATCCCTGACCCCGCCGGCAATCGAACCCGGAAACCCGGGCGTGGGACTTAACAGCTGAGGTCATCAGTCCCCTAAACTTAGAACTACTTAAACCTAACTAACCTAAGGACATCAAACACATCCATGCTCGAGGCAGAGTTCGAACCTGCGACCGTAGCTGCCGCGTGGTTCCGGACTGACGTGCCTAGAACCGCTCGGCTACCGCGGCCGGAATGTACCGATACATGTTGAATGTTACTTAAGTTTCTTCTGCCTGGTCCACTGATGAATGACTGCGAAATTTGCGTGCTTAACAAAATTTATTCACTTTAATTGATGGCCGCGGTGACCGAGCGGCTCTAGGCGCTTCAGTCCTGAACCGCGCGAATGCTACGGTCGCAGGTTCGAATCCTGCCTCGGGCATGGATGTGCGTGATGTCCTTGGATTATTTAGGTTTAAGTACACTACTGGCCATTAAAATTGCTACACCAAGAAGAAATGCAGATGATAAACGGATATTCATTGGACAAATATATCATACTAGAACTGACATCTGATTACATTTTCACGCAATTTGGGTGCATAGATCCTGAGAAATCAGTACCCAGACAACCACCTCCAGCCGTCATAACGGCCTTGATACGCCTGGGCATTGAGTCAAACAGAGCTTGGATGGCGTGTACAGGTACAGCTGCCCATGCAGCTTCAACACGATACCACAGTTCATCAATAGTAGTGAATGCCGTATTGTGACGAGCCAGTTACTAGGCCACCATTGACCAGACGTTTTCAGTTGGTGAGAGATCCGGAGAATGTGCTGGCCAGGGCAGCAATCGAACATTTTCTGTATCCAGAAAGGCCCGTACAGGTCCTGCAACATGCGGTCGTGCATTATCCTGCTGAAATGTAGGATTTCGCAGGGATCGTATGAAGGGTAGAGCCACGGGTCGCAACACATCTGAAATGTAACGTCCATTGTTCAAAGTGCCGTCAATGCGAACAAGAGGTGACCAAGACGTGTATGCCACCCCATACCATCACGTCGGGTGATACGCCAATGTGGCGATGACGAATACACGCTTCCAATGTGAGT
Organism: Schistocerca serialis cubense; assembly: GCF_023864345.2. Classification (NCBI taxonomy): domain Eukaryota; kingdom Metazoa; phylum Arthropoda; class Insecta; order Orthoptera; family Acrididae; genus Schistocerca; species Schistocerca serialis. The sequence continues at coordinate 796,616,865 of NC_064639.1, forward strand.
TCACCGCGATGTCGCCAAACACGGATGCGACCATCATGATGCTGTAAACTGAACCTGGATTCATCCGAAAAAATGACGTTTTGCCATTCTTGCACCCAGGTTCGTCGTTGAGTACACCATCGGAGGCGCTCCTGTCTGTGATGCAGCGTCAAGGGTAACCGCAGCCACGGTCTCACGGTCTCCGAGCTGATAGTCCATGCTGCTGCAAACGTCGTCGAACTGTTCGTGCAGATGGCTGTTGACTTGCAAACGTCCTCATCTGTTGACTCAGTGATCGAGACGTGGCTGCACGATCCGTTACAGCCATGCGGATAAGATGCCTGTCATCTCGACTGCTAGTGATGCGAGACCGTTGGGATCCAGCACGGCGCTCTGTATTACCCTCCTGAACCCACAGATTCCATAATCTGTTGACAGTCATTGGATCTCGACAACGCGAGCAGCAATGTCGCGATACGATAAACCGGAATCGCGATAGGCTACAACCAACAAAGTCGGAAAGGTCATGGTACGCATTTCTCCTCCTTACACGACGCATCAGAACAACGTTTCACCAGGCAACGCCGGTCAACTTCTGTTTGTGTATGAGAAATCGGTTGGAAACTTTCCTCATGTCAGCACGTTGTAGGTGTCGCCACCGGCGCCAACTTTGTGTGAATGCTCTGAAAAGCTTATAATTTTCATATCACAGCATCTTCTTCCTGCCGGTTAAATTTCGCGTCTTTAGCACGTCATCTTCGTGGTGTAGCAATTCTAATGGCCAGTAGTGTAGTTGTAAGTTCTAGGGGACTGATGACCTCATATGTTAAGTCCCATGTGCTCAGAGCCATTTGAACCATTTTGAACCATTAATTGACATCGGAACTACACACTTGTCATGTAAACAACACACGGACAGACTTCACTGACTTCACAGGTTGGCTTCCAAACAGACTCTCTAGCAGACTGACTCACAGCCTCCCTGCTTTCCCTTGTATAAAGTTTTAACAATTGCCCGCAAAAAATTCCATTATTAATTTTGTATAATTTCAATTTTACAATTAGAATTCACAAAACGTAAAGAAACTGATGTTACAGCCGAATAAGGTATAAAATACAATATTTGAATAACAATCGTTTGTAGTAATATCTCTAGTTTTCCACAAGAAAATCATTCTGAACATTAATTACAATAATGACACTCGTATTATTTTAGTTACGTAATTAATTACAGTATGGATTTGGTTACTAACATGTAATGGTAGTACGCAGCTAGTGCTTTATCCGATTAAATACATAGGACGTTCAAATAAGGCCTCAGTTTCTGCAACTGCAAAACTGTGAGATACAAACAATTGGAGAGTTAATTAGAAATGTAATTACAAAGAATGTCAGTTACAGAACAGGACATAAGAATAGATAACAAATGAAAGTACATCGCTTGCTAATAACTTTCAAGCCGTTTCTCAAGATAATGAGGCTCTTTGTGTTAACTCGTTACTCGATTGTAATTACGGTAATTAGAGGCGCCGGCCACCTATGCTAACACTTCCACAGCATTTTAATATCTTCCGCCAAATATTTATCTCTCCAATTTCTTTATTGTACATTCAATCCAGCGTTTGTACATAATTTTGTTAATGACCACAATCTCTTGATAATGATGACAATATACGTTCCTCTAGAACATTCAACACTCCTTGGCAATGAATATCAAGTTTTTTTTTATTAAATAGTACAAAATGATATAGATAAAGACGCACATACAAGGCCTTAGGAAGCACTGAATTGTCCAATAACTATCCGGATGCACATAAAAAGGTGGTATCCGACATTTCATATGAATTTTGGGGAAGGCTGTATCGTTACAAGGGGACGACTTGATTAACAGGATTTGCACTCTCAGCGCTCTCCAGCAGCAGTTTTCGGCTTCATTTGGCTCGCAAGCCACACAGTTTCTTTACGAAAATTGACGCCTGTAAAATATACTCACAGAAAAAAATCGCAACACCAAAAAATAATTAATGGAGAGTAATGAAATTTCGGGAATACATTTGCTGGGAAAGTTATTTAAATGCCTGATATTGCTAGATCACAGGTTAATGTAAGCACAAGATAAACTATTGCAAATGTGTAATGCTGGTACGTTAATAACTGGTGATGCCGCCAGAGTGTTGAATGCAGGTATACAAACATTAAAGCATTGTGTAGTACAGTTGTCGGATATCAGTCTGTGGGATGGAGTTCCATGCCTATTGCACTTGGTCGGTCAATACATGGACAGATAATACTTTTGGTGAGTAATGCTGGAGTTGTCGTCCAATGATGTTCCATGTGTGCTCGATTGGAGACAAATTTCGTCATCGGGCAGACCAATGTAATATGTCGACACTTTGTAGAGCATGTTGGGTTACAACAGCGATATGTGGGTGAACGTTATCCTGTTGGAAAACACCTCCTGTAAGGCTGGTCATGAATTGCAGTACAACGGATCGGATTATGAGATTGACGTACAAATTTGCAGTCAGTTTGAGTGGCATAGCCACGAAAGTGCTCCTGCTGCCACACGAAATCACAGCCCAGAGAACAACTCCAAATGTAGGTCTAGTGTATGTAGCATGCAGACAGGTTGGCTGCAGGCCCTCAACTGGCCTCTTTCTAACCAAGGACCGGCCATCACTGAAACAGAGACAGAACCAGCTTTCATCAGAAAACACAACAGACCTCCACCCCGCTCTCCAGTGAGCTCTCGCCTAACACCACTGAAGTCCCAAATGGCGCTGGTTTGTTGTCGGTAGAAAGCACGCTATAGGCGTGTGACTCGGTGCTGACCTTAAACTAAACGATTTGCAACTGTTCGTTGTGTCACTGTGATTCCAACTGCTGCTCAAATTGCTGCTGCAGAAGCAGTTACGATGCGCCACAACCATACGCCGAACACTACGGTCTTCCTCCGTGGTAGTGACATACGGCCGTCCGGAGGCCAGTCTTCTTGCGATTGTACATTCTCTTGACCACCGCTAGTAGCAATTATGTACTGTGGCTACATTCCTGCCAAGTCTTACTGCAGTACCGTAGAAGGAACATCCAGTTCTTGTAGTCCTGTTACACAACCTCTTCCAAACTCAGTGGGATGTTGATAATGGCGTCGTTGTCTTCAGGGCTTTCTTCACTACCATAAACTCACCACTACCAGTCTCAAAGGTAACTAACGCTCACGACCGTTACAATGAGTATTTAGAACAAACCTGATTTGCTTCCTCATAGTGGCACTACTAGCTCCACTCTTATGCAATTGGCGCGGAAACTGAATAGATACCATCTTTCGGAGATATAACCACGCCTATTAACTTTTTTGTATGTTGCACAACTCTTATTTGGTGTTACGATTTAGTTTTCCAGCAGTATAGCTTACTCAGTTGAGTGTCACGAAGAGTCCGCTCTTTCATTTTGACTTCCATACCTTGTAGCATGTTTGACAAAGTGCAAACAGTCTAAACCACTTCATACGAAGAGTATGTTTTAAAACAAACATGTTCCAGATTCTTACAAGAGACTGTATTAATTTCAACTGGAAAACATTCATTCGATTTCTCAAGACAACACCATTTACACGAAAGCAGACAGGAACTTAGGGTAAATCTTAACTTACGCATAGAAGTACAAAGTTGTTTTTCTCAAAAGGACCATCTAAATTTGCACTGCCTGACAAAATAGTGTAGTACCTAGAAGCTGAGCAGGAAACGAAGTAAAACTTCGCGGGTTGAGATTGTATGTGATTCCAAAAGCGAGTAAAATTTATAAAGAACTTGGCATTGTGAGCCCACCTATCAGTGAGACGTTGCAGCCTCTTCCTCCTCGAAACGTTCGCTGATCCGGTTGGGAAAAATGTCATAAGGCCATTGTATCAATCCGTGAGGTAAGCTGGCTCACAACTGTTGTAAACGGTCCTTAACCGCCCGTTAGAAACGTGGGGTGCAATGCACCCATCGGGCTTTACTTTCGTTTACAACACCTAGATGGAACCTCTGGTGCTGCTGAGGTTCTGAAAAGCTATCAGTGTCAGTTACCCGGGCGCGCTCCATGCGTCTTCCTCATTCGCGCTCTAGAGATTGATGAGTGAACATCTCCGTTATCTCCTATGGTGTGTACTGCACCCCACTTTTCGGTGCTTGTTACTGGAGAGAGTTTAATTAGATCCTATCTTTCTTAGCTTCTTTTCTTGTTGCTCACCACTGCTGTGGCAGTCGTAAGTGACAGGTGGTTTTACACCTGTACTATTATATTATAATACACTATTACAATCTTATTTTCATTTCAGATGTAAATAACGGTTTTTACCTCACAGATGGGCTACTGTTTATATGTGTATTATAATTACTGTGTTATTATTGTTGTTGTGCTTCTTCATCTCCCAGTAACTACTGCAACCTACATCCTTCTGAATCTGCTTAGTGTATTCATCTCATGGTCTCCCTCTACGATTTTTACCCTCCACGCTGCCCTCCAATACTAAATTGGTGACCCCTTGATGCCTCAGAACATGTCCTACCAACCGATCCCTTCTTCTAGTCAAGTTGTGCCACAAACTGCGCTTCTCCCCAATCCTGTTCAATACCTCCTCATTAGTTATGTGATCTACCCATCTAATCTTCAGCATTCTTCTGTAGCACCACATTTCAACAGCTTCTGTTCTCTTTTTGTCCAAACTATTTATCGTCCATGTTTCACTTCCATACATGGCTACACTCCATACAAATACTTTCAGAAACGACTTCCTGACACTTAAATCTATACTCGATGTTAACAAATTTCTCTTTTTCAGAATCGCTTTCCTTGCCATTGCCAGTCTACATTTTATATCGTCTCTACTTCGACCATCATCAGTTATTTTGCTCCCCAAATAGCAAAACTCCTTTACTCCTTTAAGTGTCTCATTTCCTAATCTAATTCCCTCAGCATCACCCGACTTAAACCGACTACATTCCATTATCCTCGTTTTGCTTTTGTTGATGTTCATCTTATATCCTCCTTTCAAGACACTATCCATTCCGTTCAACTGCTCTTCCAAGTCCTTTGCTGTCTGTGACAGAATTACAATGTCATCGGCGAACCTCAAAGTTTTTATTTCTTCTCCATGGATTTTAATACCTACTCCGAATTTTTCTTTTGTCTCCTTCACTGCTTGCTCAATATACAGATTGAACAACATCGGGGAGAGGGTCAACCCTGTCTCACTCCCTTCCCAATCACTGCTTCCCTTTCGTGTCCCTCGACACTTATAACTGCCATCTGGTTTCTGTACAAATTGTAAATAGTCTTTTGCTACCTGTATTTTACCCCTGTCACCTTCAGAATTTGAAAGAGAATATTCCAGTCAACATTGTCATAAGCTTTCTCTAAGTGTACAAATGCTAGAAACTTAGGTTTGTCTTTCCTTAATCTAGCTTCTAAGATAAGTCGTAGGGTCAGTATTGCCTCACGTGTTCCAATATTTCTACGGAATCCAAACTGATCTTCCCCCAGGTGTGTTATAGTGTGTTATTTTTGTAATAGTAAATTATAATTTTTGTATTATATTATATTACAGATGTGGACCTACGAATAGGAACCCGCTAGGCTGACGGAGATTCTGCAAAGAGTGGAAGAAGATGAGGAGGCTGACGAGAATTTTCAGGATAGCCAACAGAAAGAAAAGCTATGTGACGATGATGGGGGCGTGGATTCCGCTAGTGAGATTTGAGAGAGCGAACACGATACTGACTCAAGTGAGGTTGTGAGCAACGATGACATAGACGGACAAGTCAGACGTGGAGCCTTGTACCTCGGAAAGGATGGGCTCACCAAGTGTATGAAGAAATATCCAAAAGGTCCAGACCAGATCGTGGAACATCTTCAGAGAGGCTCCTGGACCGACGAGAAACGCAAAGAATGTGAAGACTCCCGAGGAAACCCTTAGTTTTTTCGTTACACCCTGGCCTGTCCACATCACCGTAAATTGTACCTCCAACAAGATCGAAAACTGTAGTGAAATCTACAAGACCAAGACGGAAAGCATTGACGGAAAAGCGGAGAAACCTGAAATCAAGTCGCCGCCGACTGAATACAAGGGCTTTGTGATGGATGAACTAGGGCACGAAAAAGAACTTGCAATTTTTATTGTAAGTTGGGTTTATTGTGTAACCAATAATTTGTTTCTTGGGAAATGTGATAAAGGTAGAATGAAGTGTAAAAAGGTAACAAAGAAATGAAAAACACATAGTGGTAGAAATCTGTAAAAAATAAGCGAAGCAAGATAATTGTAGGTATCTGGCTGCACTGCACCCCGCCTTTGTATTGTCGGTGCAGGATTCACCTTTCTAACGCAGGGTTAACATCCGGGATACGGGCTCTGGGACAGAGTTGACATTCCAACTGATCGCTCACGTGTTCTATTAGGGATAGATGTGGGGATCTTGCTGGCTACGGGAGTACCTCGAAATCACGCGGACAGTTCATAGAGATACGTGATGCGTATAGAGGAGAATTGTCTTGTTGGAAAATGACATCACGATATTGTCGTTTAAGAGGTTACACATGAGGATGCAGGATGCCCGTGATATACCGTTGTGCTGTCAGACTTCTCCAGCTCTGACCCGAAGTCGTACCCGATGGCTCTCTGCACCATGACGCCACATGTAACACAACTGTGCCTCTCCAAAACGTAGGAACAATGGAACCTCTCCCCAGGTCGCCACCATACTTGCAAACGATGGTCATCCGAGGCACTGGCGAAGCGCTGTTCATCGCTCAACATAGAGGGACGCCATTCATCAGCAGTCCATTTATCCCGGTCGCGGCACCACTTCAAACGCGACCGTTTATGTTGTGGTGTTAACGACAGCCTTCGTGTTGGTTGGTGATTCCGTAGTTCGGTTGCTGTTAAGTCACCAACCACAGGGGCCAGAACGTTACAAATACTGCAGAGAGTTCAGTACTTACTCTCCGACTGCAGGAGAAATTATGAATGGGTTGCTATGTCCTTGGCACACAGTTTGCTTATACTCCCTTTGTAGTGACCAGACGTGCTCGAGCGGAAACTTGATAACGAGTGTGCCTCCTCTCCCATGCGTTTCAACATCGCACCACTGCCATATCAGAGTACCCCTCAGATCTGCACGACTGGATCAGCCGGCCAAATGGAGACCCAAAATGAGGGTCCTTTCTGCTTCACATGCTGAAAACGCTTATACGAGCAGGCGGCATTTCCGTGTCCTTTCATTGTAGTCACGCAACATCTGACCCTGAACACGCACCGGCCTGGCCACAACACTAAACACTAACGATACTCTGCTGTCACGTTCTACCAATTTTAGAGAATTCTAAGTCTAATCATTTACATACCCGCCAGCGATCTGTACACGTATGAAGTTACATTGGCATTCCACCGTGTCCTCTGGGTATTTCAAACTTTTTTTGTCAGGCAGTATACAAGGATGTATCTTCTACACAGAGGCACATTCAACTTCGTGGCAGATTTGATAATTACTTTTATGATCAAGGTTTACGTCAAGTACCCTCCAACGGACACTACCTTTCACCATACACAAGTATCCCTACGTTTTGAAACACTAACGGTGCCGCGAAACACACTAGACAAGCACACGAGTAATGACCAGTTCTGATCAGGCACAACGAGCGGACTTATCTGGACAATGTACAAAACTCCAGTGAAATACGCTATACATCTAGAACGAGCGGACGGCGGCAATCTGTAGAGGTCTCTTTACACGAACAAACAATGTTTTGAAACTACTGCGCCCATCCCCAAATGCTTTTTAGTGCGGTTCCGAGGCCCACGAGGAAGACACGCCGCGGAGCGAACCTCACAGCACGTGACATGATAAGTCTTACTAGTCTCAGAAGCGAGATGGGGCGCGAGTGACTAGACTACTGGCCATTAAAATTGCTACACCACGAAGATGACGTGCTACAGACGCGAAATTTAACCGACAGGAAGAAGATGCTGTGATATGCAATGAGTAGCTTTTCAGAGCATTCACACAAGGTTGGCACCGGTGACGACACCTACAACGTGCTGACATGAGGAAAGCTTCCAAACGATTTCTCATACACAAACAGCAGTTGACCGGCGTCGCCTGGTGAAACGTTGTTGCGATACCTCGTGTAAGGAGGAGAAATACGTACCATCACGTTTACTACTTTGATAAAGGTCGGATTGTAGCCTATCGCGATTGTGGTTTATCGTATCGCGACATTGCTGCTCGCGTTGGTCGAGATCCAATGACTGTTAGCAGAATATGGAATCGGTGGGTTCAGGAGGGTAATACGGAACGCCGTGCAGGTACCCAACGGCCTCGTATCACTAGCAGTCGAGATGACAGGCATCTTATCCGCATGGCTGTAACGGATCCGTGAGTTAACAGATGGGGACATTTGCAAGACAACAACCAGCTGCACTAACAGTTCGACGACGTTTGCAGTAGCATGGACTATCAGCTCGGAGACCATGGCTGCGGTTACCCTTGACGCTGCATCACTGACAGGAGTGCCTGCGATGATGTACTCAACGACGAACCTGGGTGCAAGAATGGCAAAACGTCATTTTTTCGGATGAATCGAGGTTCTGTTTAGAGCATCCTGATGGTCGCATCCGTGTTAGGCGACATCACGGTGAACGCACATTGGAAGCGTGTATTAGTTATCGCCATACTGGCGTATCACTCGGCGTGATGGTACGGGGTGCCGTTGTTTACACGTCTCGGTCACCTGTTGTTCGCATTGACGGCACTTTGAACAGTGGACGTTACAATTCACATGTCTTACGACCCGTGGCTCTACTCTTCATTCGATCCCTGAGAAACCCTACATTTCAGCAGGCTAATGCACGACCGCTTGTTGCAGGTCCTGTACGGTCTTTCTGGATAGAGAAAATGTTCGACTGCTGCCCTGGCCAGCACATTCTCCAGATCTCTCACCAACTGAAAACGTCTGGTCAATGGTGGTCGAGGAATTCGCTCGTCACAATACGCCAGTCACTACTATTGATGAACTGTGGTATCGTGTTGAAGCTGCATGGGCAGCTGTACCTGTACATGCCATCCAAGCTCTGTTTGACTCAATGCCCAGGCGTATCAAGGCCGTAATTACGGCCAGAGGTGGTTGTTCTGGGTGCTGATTTCTGAGGATCTATGCACCCAAATTGCGTGAAAATGTAATCACATGTCACTTCTAGTATAGTATATTTGTCCAACGAATACCTGTTTATCATCTGCATTTCTTTTTGGTGTAGCAATATTAATGGCCAGTAGTGTATTCAGAGAGGTTAATGATTCTTAACTGCGCCTTTAAATGCATGCAAGGTCTCGACAGAACAGGATAAAGTTAAGATCATTCGTTGGTATCTTTTCATTGACATATTGATTTCCTGTGGCCTTGAACGGAGCCAAGCGTTCACGTAGTACCAGGTGGTTATAATTCAACTTTACCTCTTTAATGCGTTATAACACGGAAACTAATTATCGTAAAAGTATCAAATTTGGCAGCATTTGTGTCCAGAGTATGGAGAGGATCATTTCCACGCGTCACAGCGCCACCGTCCAGTTCCAACTATGGCCGCCAGGTGCCGTGATCAATCATCGTGATTCATAGTGTCACACACCTGACCAGTCGCAGTGCACCTGTTGATGTGTCAACATGAGTTTGGACAAAAGGAGTAGGGCATTACTGGTCAAGCTCTTTCATCAAAACAACAGTAATGCTGCAGCTGCACTTCGAGAATATCTCCGGCGGAAAGGATTACGGAAGGGTCCTCTTTCTCCGTCCTCTTTCTCAACTGGTGAAGTGGGCGTCGCTCCGGGAAGATGCCGATGACCGATTGCACTACGGGTAGTTAATGAAATCGCTGTTGCTATGGTAGACAACTCTGCGCGCAATTCTCGGTTGGCAGGCCGTGCGGGTGACGTGGCACGACAATTGAACATACTGTGGTCCACTGTACAGAAGCTGCTTCGAATCATTCTCAAAAGGTATTTGTACAAGATCCCTATCGAATAGCAGCCTGCACCACAGGGCGCACAACAACGTGTTGACTTTGCTCACATCCTCACAAGGATTGAAGATGACGAGGGCTAGTCCTGGACCACCCTATTGAGAGACGAAGATGTTTCCTCTGACAGGTGAGGTGAACACACAGAAATACCGAGTCCGCAGCTCGTGGTCGTGCGGTAGCGTTCTCGCTTCCCGCGCCCGGGGTCCCGGGTTCGATTCCCGGCGGGGTCAGGGATTTTCTCTGCCTCGTGGTGACTGGTTGTTGTGTGATGTCCTTCGGTTAGTTAAGTTTAAGTAGTTCTAAGTTCTAGGGGACTGATGACCATAAATGTTAAGTCCCATAGTGCATAGTGCTCAGAGCCATTTTTGCAAATACCGAGTATGGAGATCTTCACCTTCAGTCACAGTGCATGAAGTTCCTCTGCATGGTGAACGTGTCCCCGTACTGTGTGGCTTCACGGCTACGTTCATCATTGGCCTATTCTTTTTTGAACAGGTTGGCGCTCATGGACCAAAGACGTGCAGTGTGACTGGCCAGCGTTACTGCGATATGCTTAGCCAACGTATTGTACCCGTCCTACAGGAAGAGCCGCACTGAACATAACAGTTTTCATGCAAGATGGGGTCCAACCGAAATCGCTCATGAAGTTCAACTGCTTCTCCGAAACAAATTTGGAAAACATCGAATTATCAGCCGATCGTTTCCAAACGCTTGGGTGACACGATAACCTGATCTCACACCCTGTGACTTCTGGTTGTGGGGCTATCTGAAGGACAGGCTTTACCAGAGGAACATTCACACATGTGCTGATCTGGAGTGCAGCATATCAAGAGAGGTGGCTAGCATACCTAGACATGCTTTGTTCTGTTGTGCAGAATGCAAACCTGCGCTTTCAGACTCTCCTGGACACTGACAGGAGCCTTATTAAGCCCCTTTTGTAGCAGTATCGTATGTAATGGTATGATGTACCATAGCAGGATATTAAAAGTGTTTCAGTTGAATTGATTCTACATTATTTATTTTCCCCATGTCCTTGACATTAATGGTACCAAGTCTTGTCCTTGTACAGTAATTAGTTACCGTGTTATAACGTGTTAAATAGGGAAAGTTTAATTATAAACACCCGGTATTGTGGACAAGGCGACTAGCGTGACGTCACAAGTTCGTTACAGGGCCAGTATTTCTCGTGGGCCCTGTGCGGTGCCATACTCTCGACGAACATCACGCCTTGCAGTCGTAAGTAGACGGAGAACACAAAACGCTATTTCTTGCAGTATTGTCGCCATGTCTATTCGACACGTTTTGTGTAACGAACCAGCGGGTTAACAGCATCAGGGAGGCCTTAAGGCCCTGCCACGCCGTAGCGGAGAAGCTTGGGAACTATTCCCGAACTGAAACTGCCAGCTGCAGGGATGAAATGAATACAGGCCTAGTGATCTGAAGGGTAATTGAGGAAGCAAAAGGAAACTGAAGAACAAAATAAAACGATGTTTATTCCACAACTTCTAACAAGTAATCGAGTCTCCCTTAAATGAATATAGTTTCGTAGTTTCTCTTATTACGTATACATTAAAAGATAGAAGTTACAGATTTTGTTTTAGTAATCAAGAATATACGGCTCGTTTCCAATAGGTAGGAGCGAGAATCCTGTATGTTATTGATCCAAGATGGTTGCATGAAACTTATGAAGTGACAGATGGTGAGATTATTTTATCACTAATTCACTCTCAGTTCTTATTTAATACACCGAGGTGACAAAAGTCATGGGATACCTCCTAATATCTTGTTGGGCCTTGTTTTGTGGCCCAGTCACATGGTGAATTGTCAACCATAAAAATTCCATCGTTGTTTGCGAACATGGAGCCCATGAACGGCTGCAAATGGACCCAGCTCATTCCATGCTAACACAGTCCGCACCATGACTCAGCCACCACCAACTTGCACAGTGCCTCGTTGTCAACATGTGTCCACGGCTTCGTGGGATCTGCGCTATAGTCGAACCCCACCATGAGTTCTTACCAACTGAAATTGGGACCAATCTGACCAGGCCACGGTTTTTCAATCGTCTAGGGTCCAAATGAAATTGTCACGAGCCCAGGAGAGGCGCTGCAGGCGCTGCTGTACTGCTAGCAAAGGCACTCGCGTCGGTCGTCTGCTGCGTTGCCTATTAACGCCCAATTTTGCAGCGCTTTCCTAACCGATACATTCGCTGTACATACTACGTGGTTTTTTCTGCGGTTATTTCACGCAGTGTTTCTTGTCTGTTAATACTCACAACCCTACGCAAACACCGCTGTTCTCCGTCGTTAACTGAAGGCCATCGGCCACTGCGTTGTCCTTGGTGAGAGGTAGCGCCTGAAATATTGTATTATAGGCGCACTCTCTACGCTGTGAGTAAGGAATATTGAATTCCCTAACGATTTCCGAAATGCGGTGTCCCACGCGTGTAGCTCCAACTAGCGTTCCGCGTTGAAAGTCTGTTAATACACGTCACGCGTCCATAATCACATCGGAAACCATTTCACATGAAATCACTTGAGTACAAATGACAGCGCCGCCGATACGCTGCTCTTCTATACCTTGAGTACCTGATACTACCGCCATCTGTATATGTGCATGTCGCTATACCGTGACTTTTGTCACCTCAGTACATTTCCAGACACATTCTCTGCGTCTGTCTTTTGCGCTTATTTTTCAGTCTTTAACTTGTATTTGCATAGCAAAATTTTATCTCACTTTCACAATTTTATCGTATTTTTTCTTCAGCTATAGGGGGCGATCATAAAATTTCCGTGGGAGGGCGTTGCTGCAGCATGTATGCAATGTAGCGCGACTCCGTTCCACGTATACAACCACCGACATGTAGGCAAGATATCAGGGTGACAATCTTGTCTTTCCTATGTGCGTATGGTAAATGCGGAAACGTTAACTATGGAGACGTTGTGACTAAACGCGAGCAAACAGGAACAACGAGCTGTTATTCTTTTCTTGGCCGCCGAAGTACGAAATGAAGTGATCGTATGGCATTTATTGGCCGGGATATCCCATTTGCGGCCTCCGTATTGCAAGTTTTTTAGTTGACGCCACTTCGGCAACTTGGGTTTCAAAGATGATGAAAAACACACAACACCCAGTTACCTGCCGGGAATCGAATCCGGGCCCCCTTGCGTGGTAGGCGGTAACGCTACCGCTGCGCTACGGAGACGGACGCTGAAGGATAAACATCGGTAGACATGCATTAGAGAATGACGAAAGTGTTTGGGGTAGCATATCTGCCGAAAACCAACGTTGTGGAACGGAGCTTTGAGTTGATGATAACGCACGTCCCCGTGTGGCAGAAGTCGTGACGTAGAAGTTACGCCAACTTAAGAAGAGACACTCGAGCTCCCGTTCTATAGTCCTAATCTCCCCGCACGCGATTATCACACGTTAGGTCCCTTAAAAAAAGTCCTTGAAGTGCCGAGGATTCCTGTCAGACGTGTAGTAGCCATTTTCATGCAGATTTATAAAAGGGATACAGAGTGCTCATATATGTCATTTGCATGTGTTATATCACTGTGTACGCTACGTGTGTCAGATATTTGACATAATTTAAAGTGCAAACACAGTGCTGCCTTGCAAATGACGTCTTCAGTGTGGACCGCTGCACTAGTGCTAGTGAACGCATAGTTATTTTTAGTAAGTCCATGGGAGACCCTCTCGAGCAACCGACAACCGACAACTTACTGCTGGTTCTAAGGTAAACTCCGACCGTTAACTTAAATTTACCCGAAGTCTCTGCTTTCATTCATGCAGTTTATAGTTATGTGAAATGTTTGAAACATCTGTATGTTCGGTTGCTAACACCTAGTGAAATACGAGTCTTTGTGTACAAATACACCGCCCGCTGACTCTGTTTGGGTCAACCAGAAGGCTACGTTTAATGTCCCCTTTCCCAAGGTTTTACTGCCACCTGAGCTGATAATATAATTCGTTTAATAGTTTTCTCTTATAAGCGGAGACACAGAAAGCATGGGGGTGTCCCCCTCTTCACATCAGCATCGAAGTGATGTTGCCGGCCGTGGTGGCTGAGCGGTTCTAGGCGCTTCAGTCCGGAACCACGCGGCTGCTACGGTCGCAGGTTCTAATCCTGCCTCGGGCATGGATGTGTGTGGTGTCCTTAGGTTAGTTAGCTTTAAGTAGTTCTAAGTCATCTGATAACCTCAGATTTTAAGTCCCATAGTGCTTAGAGCCATTTGAACCATTTGAAGTGACGTTGGGGCCCCTACAGATATTACACTGACGGTAATTCTAACACACGGACCTGATCGCAAACGTCTTGCTGTCGTAACTTTTGTTTAAGTAAACATATTGCTCAACGGGTACTGAGGCTAAAATTTACCATTTGCAACGATAAAACCACTCACCCAACTTTGTATGTTTACAGATTGAAATGAGAGGGACTGCAGATCAGTGGGTTGTATTTTTCTGAGCTAGGCAAGCCTTGCAACGCAAGATGTCTGGGCCACCCTCGCACGTATTCCCAAAAGTCACACCGCTAGGAAACGGCGAATGACTCAGTACGGACCAAGGCCACACAGCGATGCCTCAGGAAGTGCCTGAGACAGAGTTCGCGTCACATACTCCCCAGCAAATAAGAATGAAGAGACGATCAGGGTTACGTACTAATAATTACAACTGGTGTTAAGAAAAAATTTACCATGTGCGATTACGACTCGCGCTCTGAGATTTCCGTATAAACGAAGTTGTGTAAGCCTATATACAGAGTGTATCATAATTAATGACGTAAACGCATACAGTTGAAAGTACACGATACTAGAAGCGAAAAAGTCTCAGTAAACATGGGGTCGAAAATACGCACCTTAAGAACTATGAGCAATTTTTCATCTTCGATACTGTGAAACAAATATCTTCTACTGCAAGTTCTTTCCTTTCCGTATTTCGGGAACTGGTAGTATGGACCAAAATAAGAAAAATATGTCCAGCAAACCTCTGCTCTAAGACGCATACCTTAAAAGTTACAGGCACATGATCATTAGAAGAGTTGTGTTTCAAAGTAGCAAAGATGAACAAGTGCTCATAGCTCTTAAGGAATGCATTTTAGAGCACATGTTTACTGGACTTTTTTTCTTATTTTGGTCCATACTACCAGTTCTCAAAATATGGAAAGCAAAGAACTTGCAGTAGAAGATATTTGTTTCACAGTACCGCAGATGAAATATTGCTCGTAGCTCTTAAGGTACGCATTTTCAACCCTATGTTTACTGAGATTTGTCTTCGTTAACCAAATTCACGTATACCACACTGCTCACTATAGACAGGTGGATGCCAACAAGATCGTTACAATCAGTCTTGACTTCATCTCTGATAAACTGTTCAATTTAAAGTGATTTTGGTCGGGCATATTGAGGTGAAAAGCTAAGCTTCAGCGTGCATTTTTTGTGGGCGTAAGCCATTAACTTTCGAAGTAAACATAGCGTGCTAAGACGACAGAGTCAAGTAAACAATTCTGCGAGTGAGCTGCGTGGCGAAGACGCAAACAAGACATTCGTGCCGCTAGCGTGCTGAAAGGCGACTTACCACTCTGGCGCAACGCTGTTATTTCAAGTCCTCCCGAAAAATGCCTCATACTCTATGCTTGCACAATACGCTACGCACTTTCAAATAAAAATACTAGCCTGATGAACAACTTAGTACTCAAAGTGCTGGAAGGGATGACGTTGCATCAGATGATGTGCAGTCGAAGACAGACAGCTACTTAGCACTCTGGACTTGTATTCAGGACGACGACAGTTCAAATCCGCGTCCGGCCATCCTGATCATTTTCCTAAATTGCTTCAGGCAAATGTCGGGATAGCCCCTTTGAAAGGGAGCGGCCGACTTCCTTCCCCGTCCTTCCCTAAATCAATGGGACCGATGGCGTCGCTATTTGGTCCCCTCCCCTAAATAAACGAACACACCAGACAGCTGCGTCCCTTCTCTTAGCTGAACGTAGCTGCACAGTGGGGGCCATTACTGAATGGATGTAATATTATAAAAATTTAATTTTTATATTTCAACTGATGTTCGCCAGTGCTTTCTGCCTGGCGACTAGTTTCAGCTCGTAAGTAACGTTGGATTATACCGGACAGAACCACTTTGAAACTCACATGTTGAACAATCAGTAGCTAAACTCACATGTTGCTGACAAGATAACACTACTGAACTGCGCGTCTACAATTTGGCTGTCCAGAAGGAAGGTGTAGAGGTGGTCACGTAGGGGTGGAGCAGCGGCTAGCCGCCGGCACCGGACACGCCGTCCGTTCTCTTCTGCTGGCAGCTTCCGACCCTGTTAGACGCTCTCCTTTCCTGCTCTCTTGGGCAGCAGCCCTTTCAGTTTCGACGGCTTCTCTAGGCCTGCTTTCAACCACTTTTTACTGAAATGAACCGTCATGACTATCATAAAATGTTTAACTTCATGACCTCAATGGGTGCCTACTGTTTTCCCTTCATTAACATACACATACACATTAACATAGTGTAGATGGCAGTCATTTCAGCACTAGAAGCTGGTTTGTAGTTATCGTAAGGACAATTTTTCGTCCATTTGCCTACCAGCATGTATTCAAAGGGAAATGGCGTAATTTTAGTGAAATTTCCGCTTCGCGTTAGAAGAGAAATGGTGTAATTTTAGAGCAGTTTGCGGCTCGCATTCGAAGAGAAATGGCATAATTTTAGTACATTATTTACAAAGTGCTGTAGCTCATTAGAAAATTATCACCGGCCAACAAAGCGATCAGCTTCGTCATTTCTGAGATGCTTGATTCCAGACACTGGACCATAACAATCTGCCCTTTGTCAAAGTTGCTCATGTCAGTGCATTTACCATCTGTGGCTCAGATGGACGCTAGAATGATTACTTATTCGTCTCTGCAACGTCAGTATACATTCTTTACCACGTCGCGGCAGTCTCACGATGCACAGTGGTCATTATGTTTAGGCCTATTTTAATATTTCTTAAATTTAAAGAACCTCTCTCACACCGGCCTGATTTAGCTTCACTGATCAGGATAGTAAAAACATGCGTATATTAAGGGAATTTTCATTGACAAAGCAGGCTTATCACATTCACACAGTTCAATACTGTTCTGTCCTGATTAAATTAAGCTTAACTTAAATTCCATAAGGCAGTGAAGCAATTTCGAAGTCTCGGTGCGACGAAAATTGTCAGTCGATCTCCTGGAAACATTTGTAATAATTATTATTTTTCGGTGATTACATGGGGAAGACCGGAGATCTGCTGGTAAGACCGTGTTAGCCTATTTATTTGAAGTAACTGGATATCTTGAGCATTCAAAACGGCAGGTTCGCCCAGTGTAAATCAGACTTTCCCCACTGATCCCGTGCAACACGGCGTAGTAAGCAGACACTGTCAATAATAATAATCCGTTAAATAATACTCAAACACACTTACTTTAGTTTAGTTCATGTATTAAACTCCTTCCCATACAGAATCTCATCAAGATGGCGACTCGCTCAACAATACGTACATATATTTTCTTCTTTTTTTTTACGCCTAATCGGCAAGAAGTTCCTATTCTTTTCATAAGAGAAAACATAGATAGCAGAGAAGCTATTCCATGGAGTAAATGGACGCTCCAAGGAATAATTGGGCTTGAAACTACTTTGCATTGATAATCGGTAAGATAAGAAGAGATATTTCGAGATATGTACTGAGTTATATAATTTATAAAATTTCTGAAAATATCGTGGAGAGACCGCTGCAAGAGACATTACACTATCATCGCATATTTCGTATTCTGCAAGACACAAACAAACACACGCGACGCACGGTGCCTGGTTCCAAGTCATCTAGCCACTGAACGCCGATCGATTAGCTGGAGAATGCAAAGGTTACGTTCTGAGGTCGTACCAGTCCGCAGATGGAGGCGAGCGACTTGATAGCAGAAGTTGTGAGACAACCGTTCCCTAAACACGATGAAGGTCGTCAGCAGCAGAGTACGAGTCATCCAAAGAGAAATCCAGTACAGAATCCAAATATGCACCGAGGTAGGTAAATGATGGACTAGTGTGGGGCGTTCCGAATATTTTCATATAGCTGGAGCAATCTGCTCTGGCGTACACTGCCGTGGAACTTATAGGCAGTTTCACGCCAGAGTGGTTGTCCACCCCGTTCTCAAATTGGATTATGGATTTTCATGTTCCCACCTGTGTTCTTAATAAACTCCAATGCGTTCAAGGTAAGTTTAAAAGGAAGTAACCGATCAGTAGAGTATGTATCGATACTTTAGTTCTAATACTCCTGTAGTATCGATACTATTTGAAATATTGTTATCGATGCCAAATGTCGTATCGAAATTGATACTTGTCCGTATAAAGGATGAAAACTCAGCGGTAAAAAGTCGATCTTTTTTTTGATGGAGTAGGTAGTTTTGATTTGCTGTGTATAGTTATTTCAATACCGCGGCAAAAAACATTATGTTAGGTTTGCTGCATAAACTTTCTTCGATAAGGAATAGAGGCATCAAATATCGTGTTCAGCATCACCATTCGTATGTGCGGCACACCCTCGGAACGAAGTGTGACAGTTGAAAATCAGTGTCGCGTGTGTACACTCCTTTGTGTTGGTGTTTACAAGCGCCATTTGTAGGCGCCGCTGAGACGATTTACCTGGCAGCGGGTGAGATAAACGGCTGACGGGTGCAATCGGTTGGACAACCGACCGGCGCTATCTCTATAAAGTCGCCATGAGATCAGATGTAGCACTCCTGCACGTAGGACCTTGTGGGGGAGAGCATTGTGCGGTCGGAACAATAGATGCTTCACAGGGAATACCTCTCGGAAAACAGAACTATTGCAGCAACTGCACGTGAATGTGATTCTCGTACGAATAAAAAAAAACTGGCATTTGCTTTCTATCACTTTAGACAAAAAGTCCATAAGGAGATCTACGACCACATTGACACGAAATTGTGAAACGCTTGGTTAATAGCCAAAATAATTTTATTTGTCACCACACGACACATTTCAGGAGAATTCCGTCATCATTTCTATGGCATGAAATACAGACTATTTAGTTTTAAATGGTGTTACAGTAGCTAGTTCATGTTTTACAATGTAACTGCCGTGGCTGATGATCTCGATGTTTGTTGTGTAATTGCAATGACTGGCGATCTCTGTTTTGTAAGAGTAACCTGCCACGAGACCATTAATGTTGGTGGTTCCTCTTAATCGTAAAAACTGTCCCTGCTTCTCTTTCGCTTCTGAATGTTTAACTTTTGTGTTTGTGAAAGTTCTGTAACTGATTTTTCTACGTAGTGTTCGTTTTTAAATATTTTAGTTGAAACTTATATACTCACTTATATCCATATGCTCCGGTTTCCTATGTTTGAATACCAGAAAACTGCAGCGCTGCAATTACAACTTTCTTGGCACAGATTTTATTCTTTTTGTTAACAATTATTATTTTTCTTTTATGTAGACTCTAAATTACATACGCATTTCTGATGCGTATTCGTCACTTAACTATTAAACCCGTCAGAGGCATTACTTGCAGTAGCGCCACCTACTGATGAAATCGTTTTCCTTTTACAGTGACAAACTGCCGGAGACTCGGTACAAGCGTTTCGGAAAAGGCAGACAAGTCGAGTTTTCGAGGAGTGCTGTACTGAGTAATTCAAAACCTGTCGAAACCAAGGTGAAACCTCGGTCAGACATCGTGGGGTTGGACGGCCACCCTCATTACAGACGTCGGACATCGTACGCTGGGCAGACTGGTAAAACAGGACAGGAGGTGAACTTTGGCGCAATTAACACCAGAATTTAATGCTGAGCAGAGTACAAGTGTGTCTGAACACACAATGCACCGAAAATCGTAACAATGGGCCTGCACAGCCGACGACCCTTGCACGTGCCAATGTTAATACGAGGTGTATTCAAGTTCTAAGGCCTCCGATTTTTTTTCTAATTAACTGCTCACCCGAAATCGATGAAACTGGCGTTACTTCTCGACGTAATCGCACTGCAGACGTACACATTTTTCACAACGCTGACGCCATGATTCCATGGCAGCGGCGAAGGCTTCTTTAGGAGTCTGTTTTGACCACTGGAAAATCGCTGAGGCAATAGCATCACGGCTGGTGAATGTGTGGCCACGGAGAGTGTCTTTCATTGTTGGAAAAAGCCAAAAGTCACTAGGAGCCAGGTCAGGTGAGTAGGGAGCATGAGGAAAAGAAAGTCCCATTCATGCTGTCGTTGCGCGTCAACATTGCTTGGCAACATGCCACACGGGCAGCCATGTGGTCGTCCGTCAGCATTTGTGGCACCCACCTGGATGACACTTTTCGCATTTTCAGGTCGTCATGCAGGATTGTGTGCACAGAACCCACAGAAATGCCAACTCTGGAGGCGATCTGTTCAACAGTCATTCGGCGATCCCCCAAAACAATTCTCTCCACTTTCTCGATCATGTCGTCAGACCGGCTTGTGCGAGCCCGAGGTTGTTTCGGTTTGTTGTCACACGATGTTCTACCTTCATTAAACTGTCGCACCCACGAACGCAATTTCGACACATCCATAACTCCATCACCACATGTCTCCTTCAACTGTCGATGAATTTCAATTGGTTTCACACCACGCAAATTCAGAAAACGAATGATTGCACGCTGTTCAAGTAAGGAAAACGTCGCCATTTTAAGTATTTAAAACAGTTCTCATTATCGCCATTGGCGGTAAAATTCCATCTGCCGTACGGTGCTGCCACCTCTGAGACGTATTGACAATGAACGCGGCCTCATTTTAAAACAATGCGCATGTTTCTATCTCTTTCCAGTCTGGAGAAAAAAAAATCGGATGCCTTAGAACTTGAATGCACCTCGTACCACGACATCGGCAAATACGGCTTAAATGGACACATGACCATCGGCACTGGACGTTGGCGCGGTGGTAGAACATTGCATAGTCTGATGAATCGCGATGCCTTCCTCATCATGCCGATGGCAGGACTTGGATCCGTCGTCTTCCAGGGGAGCAGCTCCTTGATATCTGTACTGCGGTATGGAGAGAAGCTGGCGGCGGCTCCATTATGCGCTGGGGAACATTCACGTTGGCATCCATGGTTCCAGTGGCTCTCGTGCAAGGCACCATGAAGCCAAATAGTATGGTACACTGATTGCAGGTTACGTACACCCCTTCACGGCATTTTACAACAAGATAATACGCCATGTCACAAGGCCAGGAATGTGATGGAGTGGTTCGAGGGCACAGTGGCGAGTTGTAATTGATGTTGGCCTCCAACTCGCCAGGTCTGAACCCTATCGAACACATCTGGGATGTGATTGAACGTGGCGTCCCCCTTTCCGAAATTTATGGGAATTAGGTGACTTATCTGTGCAGATGTGGTGCCAACTGCCTCCAGTGAGCAACCAAGGCCTCATTGCTTTCATACCACAACGCATTGCCGCTGTTATCCGCTCCAAAGATAGACATACCGGCTATAAGGCAGGTGATCATAATGTTCTGGCTGATCATACCACACATGCCCAAAATGCGTAATGTGATGATATATAAAATTATTTATTATTTGAATCACACGTCGGGGATAACCCTGCGACATGATTGTTCTCTGAGCTAGAAAAAGTTGCACTGGATGTTGATGTTCTTTGCACCAAAAACATTCCAATGGCCAAATGTAGGGAGAATGATGCCTTATACAAGCAGGCGGTTAAATGTCGCATTTGTGGGATGACTTTTGGTAGAAATGCGGAAACTCTACATTCGTAGTGCAGCTCACAATGCATTCAGTTTGAACAACAAACTGCCACGACACATACCCGTCTTCTTCAATAATTTGAGCGATTATGGTGCTCACTTGATTGTTGAGATCTTGATGGGTTTCGATTTTGGACATGACAAGGTCAGGATCATACTTGACAGTGTTAAAAAATACAGTTAGTTCTCCAACCGAATCACGTTAAGAGTAGTGCTCCAATTCCTGGACTCGTTAAGATTCATGTATATACCTCTTCACAAATTTGCTGAGACAATGTGTCAGGTGGGTATGAGAATTACCAGAGCTGAATATCCTGATAATGCGAAGTTTCAGCTTGTAACGAAGGAGGGAGTCTTGTCGTACGAATACCTAGATTCGATGTAGAGACTCCGCGAAACCATGTTGACCGATATAACCGCATTCGCTACCATACTCACAGGCGCTGCCATAACGAATATACAGTCTAGGCACACATTGAATATTTGGCACGAGTTCAACATCTCTAATTTAGGGGGATATGCCAAACTATAGATATGTCAAACTGTACTTCGAGACACATGTGCGCTTGTTCGCAGATGCTCTTTTTTTTTTTTTTTTTTTTTTTAGTAGTTTTGGAATGTAGCCCTGGAAACGTACACTCTGGATCCTGCCTTCTATTACACTGTGTCAGGACTTTCGTGGGAAGCAATGTTAAAAAGAAACGTTTTAGCATCGGACTGTTGACCGATGTTGATACGTTGCTTTTCTCGAATGCAGGATGCGCGGAGGACTTTGCCAGTATGTTCACACGTACGCCAAGCGGAATAATCTGCTATTGAACGGAGAGGAGTAAAGGCGCACTGGCACAGAGCATATGACAATTTGAGCTACACCCTTTACTTGGACGTAAACAATCTCTATGCGCATGCCACGCAACAAACTATGCCGTTTGGACGCTTCCGATGGCTGTTCAAATATGATAATTTAGAAAAAAAAATTAAACGTATGGAATTCAACGAGTTAGTTACATGAACGGGTTACAGATGGCATCACAGACTTATCAAGAGCGTTTATACATGGTGAATACAAAATACAGTTCGGAAAAATCGAAGAATCAGTATCTACGTGTATAACCTTAGTATTAAAAATCTTCTACAGAAAACAGTAAAGTTAGCAAATAATCTCAGAATGCGATTCACTGTTTGTAATGTTGTTTTTGTATCTTGGAAACATAGTGTATCACGCTTTTCTGGGCGTCACTCGACGTTATGTCCTTTTTCTAATAAGCGTGAACATTCGCTATGGTGAATTATATGATGTATTCTTCCTGGTAATAATGCTCGACGTGACTTGGAAAGGTGCATCCTATAATATTTTAATGTACTTCAGTGTCAAATTATTTTATAATCTTTGGCGTTTGAAATTGTTTGTTATCGTTCATCGATGACTTATGACAAATTGTCTGTGAACAGAGTGGCGTTTCACACCAACAATAATAATCTTTTATTTCTTAGGGACCGATATTTTACAGAGCAGAACGTTTTCCGGGCCATTGAAACAGACGCTAGAAATCCTGGCCTACAAATATTTATTCATCTGGGTTTCTTTACTTTACTTACACTGGAGTGAGAATATAACACTATTTGTTTATGGTTTATCTAAATTTTTTATAATTTTTTGCTCTAAAATTGTCGCATATTCGTGCTATATTTTCTGTACATGTAAAGTAAAGTGGGCTATACTGGAGGATGAAGTTCTTTGCGTTGTATGTGAGTAATGTATGTAAAATACTATGTAAATGGTTTATTATGTTAAATAATTTTCTGATGACATTCTGTATCTAAAAATATTTGTGTGTATAAACTGTTCATGTCGATGTAAATTTGACAATTGTAAGCAATTTTTCAATTCAATTAACTTTACCTACAGCCATCCACTTCAAGATATTTTATTTCATTTCGAAAGCAACCAGTTTCACCAATTCATTTTGCTATCTTCAGGAGCCATAAACTTTTTTTCGAATTAACGATCTTATCGTATAGCGCCCTAAAAGTGGATATCGTGAATCCCAATCGTTGTGCAGCTGATTCATATGAAAACGTGACACAGTTGCTGTCAGGACAGGACTATCCTCCCATAGTGTACTTTATTTGGAAACTAAACTAAATTTAGTAAGAGGGTTATACGTTGCAACGTAGAGACGGGGTTTTCTGTTGTTTAGGTAAAAGCATACTAAATTACAATAGTAGTGATAGGGTTATAAGCTGCGTGATTTCATGGGTTGGGGTTGGGTTGTTTTGGGGGAGGAGACCAGACAGCGAGGTAATCGGTTTCATCGGATTAGGAAAGGACGGAGAAGGAAGTCGGCCGTGCCCTTTCGAAGGAACCATCCCGGCATTTGCCTGGAGCGATTTAGGGAAATCACGGAACACCTAAATCAGGATGGCCGGACACGGGATTGAACCGTCGTCCTCCCGAATGCGAGTCTAGTGTGCGTGATTTAATGTCAGCTACTGCATAGTGTACATGCTTCACTATACAGAACTCATTCCAGCTCATAATCCACCGGCTGACATATTAATGAAAAGCTCTTTTTTTCTTTAACTTCAGGTTTGTTTATTTGTACAAAAGATTATTGCCAAGGAGACAAAAATGGTCT
This sequence comes from Schistocerca serialis cubense, assembly GCF_023864345.2. Lineage (NCBI taxonomy): Eukaryota > Metazoa > Arthropoda > Insecta > Orthoptera > Acrididae > Schistocerca > Schistocerca serialis. Next base: position 796,641,303 of record NC_064639.1, read on the forward strand.
GTTTTATTGCGTATTTGTCGTTACAAATCCTTGGCGCATGCCCCACAGGTCACAATAAATTGCACGGTGGAAAGTACATAATGTACCAGTAAAATTCCGCATCCATGAAGATTAAGCGTGCTTTACGTGAGAGGTAGTACTATTATGTTTCTTGACTCACCGAAGATAGCGAATTTACATATTTTTAAAGCTGAGTCTTTTAAGGATTTACAACGACTGTTTTGTAGCATCACACATTAGAGCTACCTCAGCATTTATGAGAGGCTCTCTAGTAGTAAACATATTACATATATACTGATGTCATTAAAAAAGTCGGAAGGGTGAATGGAATTTACCCAGATCTGTGAGGATAGTTGAGCTTCTCCAGAATGATTCTTTCACTCCTCACAGGAGTGTTCGATGCTTTGAAAATCCTTGGTATATTAAAACTATGTACCTAACTGGGACTCGAGCCCAGGTCATGGGTCGTGAGTGAGTGGCTCAGGCGGTAGGAGTATTAACCACTCACGGTGTGCGAATCGCGATCCAATCACACAGTTTCATTCAATCAGGAAGTTTCAGTTGAGCGTCTAGTTGAATATGAAGACAGATCCGAAAACTGGGGCAGCGATATGGTAATTGCACCTCCTTTCAATACGGCCGTCTAATGACGACTACAAAAGAATGGTAAATTAAATTGTGGATCTATGGGACGACGATCAGTTTGGCTTTAGGAAAGATAAAGGAACGATAGATGTAGTTATGAGATTGCATTTGATAATGGATGCTAGACTTTAAAAAATCAAGACTAGTTCAGAGGATATTTCGATGTAGGAAAAGCGTCTGACAGTGTAAAAGTGTTCGAAATTCTGAGGAAAAGAGAAGTAAGCTGTAGCGGAAGGATGGCAATATACAATATGTACAGAACCGATAAGAATAAAAGACCGAGAACGAAGTGTTCACCGAGCGAGGTGGCGCAGATTCATTCCATTTCCCCAAAATCAAACCCGAGCGAAGGGCGCAGTGGTTAGCATACTGGACTCTCATTCTGGAGAACGACTGTTCAAACCTGCATCCGACCATCTAGATTTAGGTTTTCCGTCCTTTCCCTAAAGAAAAGGCCAATTTCCTTCTCCCTCCATTCCTAATCCGATGGGACCTATGACTTCGCCCTGTTTGGTTACCTCCCCCAAACCAACCAACCAAGAAGTGTTCTGGATTAAAAAGGACGTAAGTAAGAGATGAAGTCTTTCGCGCCTACTATTCAACCTACAGGTTTGTTAGTAAAAGTCTGTTACTTGTCAAGCTGTTGTAGGGTAGATTGTGCTGAGAAATAACTGTTAATAAAATAATTTGATACGTTGTTGAGTTTTCGAGTTTATTAGCATTGAAATTATCCAATCAGCCCCTTGCGTGCGCAAATTCAAGCGGTAGCAGCCATGTCAAGTAAAAGGCATGCGCCAATTTTTACTTAATTTGAAGGTTGTATCAGTGCTGTAACGTACGCTATAGAAAATACATGAAGGCACATGCTGCATGGTGACTAATTTCTTTAATTACGGTTTTCGATTTATACATCATCATCAGATTATCGGGGTTTGGGTGAACACGTCATTCATATGTGTGGAGTCATCTGTCTTATACGGGAGACAATTCGAAGTACGTGTTTTGTATTTTCTTATGCATAAGATACGTCACTCCATAAATAAGAATGACGTGTTTGCCCAAGCGCTGATAATCTGATGGGGATGCATAAATGGAAACGCGTAATTAAAGAAATTAGTCACCACGCAACCTGTGACTTATATTTTTTTATAGCATCCATTACAGCACTGATAAAACCTTCAAATTCAAGCGGTCCCACAGATACAATTGGTGTCATTTGTTCTCATAGTGTAGATGATAGGACACGAGAGAGCTCCGCCTTTAGCTCAGTTTCGATCCTTACTAACGTCCCATGTCCAATTTTTGTATCCTTCTCTTGTCCGGTTTTAGGAAACCAAACGAAGAACACGTTTGGGGTCACCACCTCTGATGGACCGCTTAAATTTGCGCGGTCAACGGCCTGATTCGCTAACTTCAGTGATCATTAACAAGGAAAAGGCGCAACGTATCGAATTTTTTCTTAACGATTATTTCACAGCAGAATCTACCTGGCAACATCATTACGAGGTTTTATGTCGTTTGTGACCGCCCTGAATATATTCAACAAGCAGGTACTGAAATAAAAGAAGTCGCGCTGTCTGGGGCTCCTTGCCACGGTTCCCGCGGCTCCCCGAGTCGCTAGTTGGAGTTGTCCCTTGGGCATGGGTGTATGTGTGTTGTCCTTAGCGTAATTTAGTTTAAGTTAGATTAAGTGGTGTGTAACCCTAGAGACCGATGACCTCAGCAGTTTGCTCCCATAGGAACTTACCACCACCACCACGGAAATAAAAGAAAATGTCAGGAGTGGATTAAAATTCAGGATGAAAGGATATCAGTGAAGGATTTACTGATGAAAGTGCTAACCTGAGTGAGAGTGAGGAATAATTGCAGGATGTGTTGAACGGAACGCAAAGTCTATTAACTACACACCTTGCATTCAGAGAAACTGAGTTGTTTCGGAAATCAGCCTTATCCAAACACAATTAGTTTATTTTTATATTTACCCATACATGTTTCGACACCAATGTGTCATCTTCTGAGGGTCAAATTTCTATTTCTGTAAAGTACAATATCACATTTGTAATAACTTAACTGCTGTAGGCCTAAGAAATACAATATTTGCTATTTGCTTCATTTTGTTTAGACACTCACCTTAAAATTACACCGCAAACTGAACTGTATTATTATACATAGATTTTAGTGCTCGTTTTCGTCGTTTTTTAACAGCATGCCATCTGAAAACTAGCCATGAACAAAGTTATTGCGTATTTGTGGAGAGCTGTTTCGGCGGTAGAGGCTATGTACGTTCCGTACTTACATTTTCCGTCCTGCTTCGTGTCCCTAGTTGGTGTCTCAATCAGCTGCTATTCAGTGCATTATTTTCACTCAGTTTCTCACAAATTTCCGCTCGCGACTTCACCTAACATGCACTTACACGCAATGTGGTGAACTGTGATCTGAGCAGACACTTCTGACAACACACTCGGTGAGAGGTGTCATGTTATTGTCGTTGCTCACTTGTTCATCGTTGGTCTAGTGTTTGTTATGGCGCTGATTTTGAATATGTGTGTGTGTGTGTGTGTGTGTGTGTGTGTGTGTGTGTGTGTGCGTGCGTGCGTGAGAGAGAGAGAGAGAGAGAGAGAGAGAGAGAGAGAGAGAGAGAGTTGGAAAGAGATATTGATAGAAAACCTAAGGAAGATGAAAATTGTTTAGGATTAGCAAAAAATGTGATTAGCAACAAACATGCCATAAAACTTGGGGACGGAGTGAGCGAAGTGGAAGAATTCTCCTTCTCTGGAACAAAATTACGCACGATGGGCGAAGCAATGAAGATTTAAGAACGAAACTACCACAGACAACGCGGGCATTCCTCGCAAAAATAAGGGTGTATACCAGCGTCAAAGGTAGGACTTGATTTGTAAAGAAATTTCTGAGAATTTGAAAGTTATCTGTTTTAATTTATTTGAGTGAAAGTTGATATATAATGTTGATTGTGTTTTTAATGTTAAATTGTTTCTTAATTACTCAACTTGGGGTTTTTTGTTTTGAAGGGTGCTCATACCAATTCTCAATGTTGCAACTTGCGTCGGTTTAACTGCTGGTGACAAAATTCAACTGCAAGAGAGCATAGAGAAATCTTGCTACGAGAATCCTAAGAAAATCATGACCTGTCTGAAACTTACTGCTAGCACAAAATCTGAGTCTGAACTTTGATGAAAAATTGAGTAATTCGGAACTAAAGTTTGTCCCTTTGAAATTTAATTAAAGAGGGACCCTGTTTTCTACACTATTTGGGTTACGTGAGACTCACTGTATAATGCCGTTCAAACTCCTGTAGTACCTAAGCCCGTCTCGGTAACCGAAGAGCAAAATCTGTCTCCCGAGATATGCAAAGGTGCAATACGTTCTCTAAAAATATTGATATCATTCTTGGTTCATAATTTTTGATAATGGTTTTAAATAAATTGAAAATTAATTGGCTCTTGGGATGTGACAATGACTCAGAGTTAAATGAATTCAATAGCAGTCTCATATCATTTGACTTAATAACATTTAATGAAAATTTTATAATAATTAAACTTTCTCTGAAATCACATAACTATAATCCAAGAGTTACAAAAAAACTTCAAATGTATAATCTTTACTTTTAGAAAATTCCAAAATCTAATTTCTGAATGCATCTCTCTCATAATGACAGACAAATCCTAATAAAAAAATGAAAATCAAAAAGATTCCTGGTGTGGATGTCTGACGTAAATATGGAGCGCGTCTTCGCAGAGCAGAGATCACTTCTAACACATCTCTGTACGGCGCAGCTACTCTGCCGAGGCTGCGCGATTCCAGACATCCAAAACAACAAAAATTCCTACGAAAATTTACACACACGCCTTTCGGATGTACGTTTGGAGCGCAGGATTCTATGGAATAATCATGGACAGTTGGAAAACGGGTAGAGGAGAAAAACGAAGCGTTTGATGTGATCTTGTTTTAGGATGTTGAGAATTATGTGAACTGATAAAGTGAGGAAGTTCTCCGCAGAATCGGTGAAGTGAAGAACATGAGGAAAACATTCACAGGAAGAAGCACAAGATGACAGGACTTTTATTAAAGCATGAAGCAGTAGCTTCCACGGTACTTGAGGGAATTGTAGAGGTTACAAATTGTATGGGGAGTCAGATATTGGAATACATCCAACAAATAACTGAGGAGCTGGTCTGAAATTTGATTTGATTTGATTTACTGCTCATTTAAAGACCTGTTGACTTAAATTTTATAGCAGATCCTTTATTTCACACCGGGTTCCCGGGTTCGATTCCCGGCGGGGTCAGGGATTTTCTCTGCCTCGTGATGACTGGGTGTTGTGCGATGTCCTTAGGTTAGTTAGGTTTAAGTAGTTCTAGGAGACTGTTGACCACAGCTGTTAAGTCTCATGGTGCTCAGAGCCTTTATTTCACAGCTTTTCGTGTAGATTACAAAACATATTCCATATTACAAACAGCAGCTATTGTTTTCATCAATTACAATGGAAGTAACAATAAATTTAAAAAATTAGAAATTGACAAAAAAAAATATTCAGATTTTAAGAAGATTTGATGATAGACGATTGGAAAGACATGGATAGAAAGAGAGAAATGTTACCCTATCTGAGCTAGCCTGGTCTGGAAGCCCCGGAACTACTTTGAGCCTTGCAATCCCGGTTCGCTACAGTTTAATTTACGGACTAATACACTGTGTGATCAAAAGTATCCGGACACCTTGCTGAAAATGATTTACAAGTTCGTGGAACCCTCCATTGGTAATGCTGGAATTGAATATGGTGTTGGCCCACCCTTAGCCTTGATGACAGCTTCCACTCTCGCAGGCATACGTTCAGTCACGTGCTGGAAAGTTTCTGGGGGAACGGCAGCCTATTCTTCACTGAGTGCTGCACTGAGGAGAGGTATCGGTGCCGATCGCTAAGGTCTAGCACGAAGTCGGCGTTCCAAAACATCCCAAAGGTGTTCTATAGGTCAGGACTCTGTGGAGGTCACTCCATTACAGGGATTGTCGTGTAAGCACTCCGCCACAGGCTGTACATTATGAACAGGTGCTCGATCGTGTTGAAGGATACAATCACCATCCCCGAATTTTTCTTCAACAGTGGGAAGCAAGAAGGTGCTTCAAATATCAGTGTAGGCCTGAGCTGTGATAGTGCCGCGCAAAACAATGAGGTGTGCAAGCCCCCTACTTGAAAAACAGACCACACCATAACAACCCCTCTCCCGAATTTTACTGTTGGCACTACACACGCTTGCAGATCACGTTCACCGCGCATTCGCCATACCAACATCCTGCCATCAGATCGCCACATTGTGTACCGTGAATTGTCACTCCACACAACGTTTTTCTGCTGTTCAGTAGTCCAATGGTTAGGCTCCTTACATCAAGTGAGGCGTCGTTTGGTATTTAGTGGCGTGATGTGTGGCTTATGAGCAGCCGCTCGACCATGAAATCCAAGTTTTCTCACCTCCCGCCTAACTGTCATAGTACTTGCAGTGGATCCTGATGCAGTTAGGAATTCCTGTGTGATGGTGTGGATAGACGTCTGCCTATTACACATTACGCCCCTCTTCAATTGTCGGCGGTCTCTGTCCATCCACAGACGAGGTCGGCCTGTAAGCTTTTGTGTTGTATGTGTCCCTTCACGTTTTCACTTCATTATCACATACCAAGCAATGGACCTATGTTGGTTTAGGAGTGTGAAAATCTCGCGTACAGACGTATGACACAAGTGACACACAATTACCTAACGATGTTCGAAGTCCGTGAGTTCTGCGGAACGCCCCATTCTGCTCTCTCATGATGTCTGATGACTACTCAGGTCGCTGATATGGAGTACATGGCAGTAGGTGGCAGCACAATGCACCTAATAAAAAAAACCTCTGTTTTTGGGGGTGTCCGTATACGTGTATATCTAAACATTATTTAGAAAAACGTTATAACTGTTATGTACATTGTGGAAAACACAGTGCTGTGTGAGTGTAAAGTGTTTTATTTCTTGAAGTTATTAATTAAGCTTCAGTTCCTATATTATGTGTCTTGAACTCTATCTGTTGTGTTGCTTATACAATAAGTGCCCCGTTACAAGTGTTACATTCCAATAGCGGTATAATTACCGCGGGATGGATTGCCTGCTGTTTACACTTAAGTTAGAACAGGTTTACATGGTTGGTTGCATAACATAGTTTATTCTAATACAGTTTAAATATTCTAGATGTTGTGTAAGGTTGTCTGCGGTACGTGTTGATAAAAGTGTTCGCAGAGTGAGTGAGTGTGTGTTTCGGTACTGCTCTCTGTGTTGGTGTAAGATTTGGAACTGCTGTCTTACGTGCTGCAGTGTTCTGCTATACGACAGTGTCTGTGATTTCATCAGCAATTTTATTCATTATCTTCCACTCGTCTTTCTCTCTTATTGTCCGGATCATGTCACTGTCGTACTGCGTTGGTGTCTGGTGTACTGCTCTGTATTAGTGACAGCGAAAAACTATGTGTACTGGGGATCCACGTTTCCCACACGCACAGGTAGCACTCTGGCTGCGGTGCCCAGGATAAGGGATGTGACCTGTCTGAAAGTGAACCATACTCCGGCTGGGATTGACATGGCTTACTCTCAGACGTTCCCTAATGCCCGGCAAATGATATACCCTACGACCCTTATCACTTAACTCCCATTCCCTGGCGGTCCTGATGAAACGAGTCATAAGAATGGTGAATGCTACCTCTCCACCCGACACCTCCCCAGAAAAAAGAGAGGTCGAGGGTAAAGTAATTGTTTTTTCCCACCTTTGTATCTGATCATCAGCGCGGCTGAGTGCCAAGTGGAGGGTCTGGGTTCGATTTCTGGTACTGCGAGAGATTTTTCCTTAGTGGGAGGACTGGAACAGGGTGCACTCAGCCTCGTGATGACAGCTGAGGAGCTACTTAAATGAGAAGTAGAGGCTCCAAGGTTTGAAACTCGACAACGGCCGCGGAGCGGTGTGCAGACTCTACCCCCCTCAATATTGCATCCAGTGACACTATTGGCGGAGGATAACACGTTAGGTACCGTTGGGCTAGCCAAGGCCTCGGAAGAGAGTTAACGAGCTACCTGCTTAGGCTGTATGCCATGGTCTGTTGTACCATATTGCGGAAATAGCATTTTTCTAGTAAGTACGTAGTCCTGCTAGTAGTTCCGCTTCCGTTGATGTCACCTAATTGCGATCTACGTGCTGAGTTTTGCTCGCTAAGAAATCTTAAATGAGATGTTCACCCAGTACGACAGCGACCAAAAGCGAAAGTCGGCAGGTGGTCAGTGGGCGACGTTTGCACAACGCCGTAGCCACACGCAGTGGAGAAATCGGTTTAAATCCTCGGGCGACAACGCGGTCGTCAGGAATTCGGGCCCGGCGGCCAGCAGACGGCGTATGCAGAGCGGCCCGCAGGTTTCCCCGGCCTGCCGCGGGCGCGGGCATTCCTGCCAGCGAGAGCGTGGGCGGCCGGCGGCTTCCCACGGCTCACGGCCCGCCACTGGACGCGCGCCAGCCGCCCGCCGCCCAGCCACTGGCGCCAGTACCACCACCTGTCCGCTGCCCTCGCGCAGCCTGACCCGCGACGCGCTGCAGCTGCACCGCCGCCGTCGCCGCAGCTCACTGCCACTGGCAGCTTCCCACGTCAGTTTCACTAACAGGTACCGGGTGGTTGTAATTAAAGTACAGCTGTTCACAGAGGTCCATTGTGGGTGGTAATTATCACATGGCAGCGAAACTTGGTAGATATTCCAATGCGTTAACGCGGAACTGATTTATGCCAGGAAAAAATTAGTTCCAATTTTGGCCACCAGGCGCAAATGTGGCGCTGTGAATGCAAGAAAGACGTACTGAAATGTTTAGATATGTAAAGTGTTAGGAACGGGACGTAGGCACAAAAGATTAAAAAAGTGAGAAAGGCATAATATTGATTTTATTACTAATCATCATTACACGATTTGTTCAGTGTGAGCTCCGAAGACTCGACGAGATGCTGCATCCTTATAACGACACGCTCAACAGTTGCTGACAGCAGGTCAGGTGGAATCTGAGCAATGTGTTCCTGTATAATGGCCTTCAGATCAGGTAGAGACCGAATGTGTGACTGGTAAATGCGTTCTTCTAGATATCCCCCAGAGCCGAAAGCCACAAGGATTCAGATCAGCTGATCTTGCAGTCCATGCATCTGGAAAACCTCTAGTGATAGCACGTTCGTGGAAGGTTGCATTAAGCAGATCTTTCACTGGGCGAGCGACGTGAGGAGTTGCCCCATCTTGCATGAAAACAGTGGTTTCCACGCACTTGCGCTCTTCCAAAGCAGGAATTACGTGCTGTACATGGAGTGGCGGACACTCACCTGAAGATGGCTGGACGATTGCCAGCTAAAATATTGTGGCAACAAGTAAACATGATCCGGCTGCTATCTCGAAACTTCATCAGACAATAAACGTACTTGTGCATCCACTCAATACAGTCATATACCGCGAGTGCACAACACTTGGTATAACAGTACCACAAATTCGGCAGGTCTTTGTATTCACTGCACCCTGTAGTGTAAAATGTACTACATCACTCCATACAATATTGCGCGGCCACATAACATCAATTTCTGTCCCTCCCAGAAACCAAAGAGCTAATTCAGAACGTCGTTGCGGATCATGAGGTTTCAATTGCTGCACCGTCTGGATCTCGTGCGGGTACCAGTGTAAAATAGACGCAAAACTTTCCGTACTGTTGACCAAGCGACAATTCTTTTAATGCAATGCTGTAATTGCTGCCATTCACATAAAACAGTTTCACTAACAGCGCACGCTCTCTCTTCTCTATAGCCATACTGTTCATTCACATAATCGCTTCTCAAGCGACGGTGTGAATGTCATAGCGTGATACAAACACTGTACAGCGCCAGATTTACGCCTGATGAGCAAACGTGGAACTAATTTGTTTTTCAGCGTAAGCCAGAATGGTTCAAATGGCTCTGAGCACTATGGGACTTGCATCTGAGGTCATCAGTCCCCTACAACTTAGCACTACTTAAACCTAACTAATCTAAGGTCATCACACACATCCATGCCCGAGGCAGGATTCGAACCTGCGATCGTAGCGGTCGCACGTTTCCAGACAGCGTAAGCCAGTTCTACATTAACCCATTAATATAGCTTTCAAGTTTTGCTGCCATACGATAATTGCAGCTCCCTCTGCATCTCCGTGAACAGCGGCACTTTAGTTACAATAATCCGATATTAGATCCCTCTTCATGGAAACTCTCCGTCGCTCTCATTTCGTCCACGGTAATGATCCCACGCTACTCTATCCTCTGGAAGCCTCTTCACTGCTGCCTGACTTCCGTAACCAGCATCCATTAGAACGTGACAGCTGTATTCAAGCCTTGGTCTCCCTCTGCAATTCCCCCCCCCCCCCCCCCCCCCCACACAAAATTCCTTAACATACCATACTGAAAATTCCGACGGGCTTCAGGATGCGTCATATCAACTAACTCCTTGTAGTCAAATTGTGCCATAAACTTTTTTCCACAATTTTGATTCAGTACCTCCTCATTAGATAGTCGGTCTTTCTCACCTGATTTTCAGTATTCATCTGTAGCACCACATTTCATTTCAGAAGCTTCTACCCTTCTCTTCTCTGAGCTGCAGATTGTTCGCATTTCACTCTTGTACGACGCTACACTCAAGACAAATACATTCAAAGAGACTTGCTAACTTTTAAATATGCATAGTGGTCAGAAACAGTCCGAAAAGCTTGTAAGAGAGTTGCAGGAGAGATTGGGTTGAGAAGTAATTTTTAAGAAAATAATTCGATCCGTCGCGCAGTATCCTGGTTATTCAGCACTGAAGTTAGCCAGTGAGGTTGTCGTGCGCGAGAATTCAAGCAGCCTGTCAGAGACAGTGTCCTTAGTTTGGTTTCCTCAAGCCGAACGTAGCTTTTGCTCACTTAGGTTAAAATTATCATTTCCGAAAAAGCCACAGTTTAACTGGCAATGAGCTTTTGAACAAGTGGTAGCTCCCGGATGCACAGACGTCTGTACATTATTTCATTTTAGCGCATGCTGAATTTGTATGCGCGAGGAACTGATAGTTTAACTACAATGCTAAACAACTCTGCGCGAAGTGTAGAATTTCTTTCGTAACAATTATTTCTCACCACAACAACCCCTGCGACACCCTTAAAAGCTTTCCAGACTGTTTGTGACCACCCTGTATACTCGATGTTTCCAAATTTCATTTTTTCAGAAACACTTCTTTTGCTATTGCCAGGCTGCCTTTTATATCTTCTCTACTTTAATCTTCGTCCGTTATTTTACTGCCCAAATAACAAAATTCGTTGTCTGCTTTTAGTGTCCCATTTCCTAATCTAATTCTGTCAGCATCACCATATTAAATTCTGCATTGCATTAGCCTTCTTTCACTTTTCTGATATTCATCTGATAACCTCTTTTCGAGTTACTATCCATTCAGTCCAAATGCTCATCCCCTTTGCCGTGAGAGTTGGCAATATTCTCTTAGGATTTAAAGGTTGGCTACAGAGCACATACACAAGCTTTGGAATCTAAGATATTGTTGTCGCGCTTCGCAGTGCACGGATTAACTAGTGGCAGTTTTGGAGGCCAGTGTAGGGGTGCGCACGTGTGTTGGGCGAGGGCTCGTCGCCGAGCTGCTGTACTGCCGTGTCCGACAGTAGCGACACAGGATTTGGTATTGATATTTTTATAATTTGCAGCGTGCTTATTAATTTAAAGAAAATGCTTTGTGTATGTGCGTAGCAGCAGACGGTAATTTTGATAATGATAGGAGTTGAATTCTTAAGGGAAACCATTGTTAGGCGAATAGATTGATTTTTGTCATTGATTTCTTTTGTAATTGTCAGGGAATTGTTTCACTATGTATTTAATTGAGAAGTATTTCAGTCTGTCTCAAGAGTTTGATTAATTTGAAATGCCACTGGAGGCAGATTTACACATGAAGCGATTGTTCAAAGAACTTCTAGCGTTTTGTTAATTGAATGAGAAAGAAGCGCTTTCAGAATAAATTTTTTTTAAAAAAGGAATTACTTATTTGGGTTGTCATTTATCGAGTTAAGATTTGACCAAACCCTTTCTCTTGAATTACATGTAGTTGTAGTAAGCAGCAGCAGCAGCAGCAGGAGCCGCCATTCAGAACATGCATTGCACTCAGCATGAATAATAGGTTTTTTTATGTTTTTGTTAAATAATGGAATGTAGCAGATCAAGCAGTGGCACCAGAAAGACCAAGTAAGTTATTTGTTGCGCACAGGACCAACTAAAAAACAAGTTTAGGTGATCTTTGTAATAGTAAAGTTAACAAGAGTACAAGAACGTGATTTTCAATAGAAAACACGAGATAAGAAGATAGAGCTCGCGAGTTTCAGCCGTATCTGACAGAACTGTGAATTCATTGGCAAACCACAAGGCTTTTATTTCTTCTTCTCAAATTGGAATTCCCTTTCTGAATTTCTCTTTGGATTCCCTTTACTGAGTGATCCATATACAGATGGAATAACATCGGAGAGAACATATAACCCTCTCTTGCTCTATTCTCAACTACTGCTGCACATGTCCTAGGCATCAAACTCCGTTCCGGTAACACGGTCGTTTCTCCCTAGTGTCCAAGCCTACTGAAGTCGCTTGTGTATACATCTTCCCGACTCTGCAGTAGAATGATTGGAAAAGAGCACAGGTAGTCCTAGTTTTCAAGACGGGTCGTTGAGCAGATGCGCAAAACTATAGACCTATATCTCTGACATCGATCTGTTGTAGAATTTTAGGACATGTTTTTTTGCCCGCGTATCAAGTCATTTCTGAAACCCAGAATCTACTCTGTAGGAATCAACATGGATTCCGGAAACAGCGATCGTGTGAGACCCAACTCGCTTTATTTGTTCATGAGACCCAGAAAATATTAGATACAGGCTCCCAGATAGATGCCATTTTCCTTGACTTCCGGAAGGCGTAGGATACAGTTCCGCACTGTCGCCTGATAAACAAAGTAAGAGCCTACGGAATATCAGACCAGCTGCGTGGCTGGATTGAAGAGTTTTTAGCAAACAGAACACAGCATGTTGTTCTCAATGGAGAGATGTTAAAGCAACCTCCGGCGTGCCACAGAGGAGTGTTATGGGACCATTGCTTTTCACAATCAATATAAATGACCTAGTAGATGGTGTCGGAAGTTCCCTGCGGCTTTTCGCAGATGATGCTGTAGTATACAGAGAAGTTGCAGGATTAGAAAGTTGCAGCGAAATGCAGGAAGATCTGCAGCGGATAGGCACTTGGTGCAGGGAGTGGCAACTGACCCTTAACAAAGACAAATGTAATGTATTGCGAATACACAGAAAGAAGGATCCTTTATTGTGTGATTATATGATAGCGGAACAAACACTGGTAGCAGTTACTTCTGTGAAATATCTGGGTGTATGCGTACGGAACGATTTGAAGTGGAATGATCATATAAAATTAATTGTTGGTAAGGCGGGTGCCAGGTTGAGATTCATTGGGAGAGTCCTTAGAAAATGTAGTCCATCAACAAAGGAGGTGGCTTACAAAACAGTTGTTCGACCTGAACTTGAGTATTGCTCATCAGTGTGGGATGCGTACCAGGTCGGGTTGACAGAGGAGATAGAGAAGATCCAAAGAAGAGTGGCGAGTTTCGTCACAGGGTTATTTGGTAAGCGTGATAGCGTTACAGAGATGTTTAGCAAACTCAAGTGGCAGACTCTACAAGAGAGGCGCTCTGCATCGCGGTGTAGCTTGCTGTCCAGGTTTCGAGAGGGTGCGTTTCTGGATGAGGTATCGAATATATTACTTCCCCCTACTTATACCTCCCGAGGAGATAGCGAAAGTAAAATTAGAGAGATTCCGGCAGTCGTTCTTTCCGCGAACCATACGCGACTGGAACAGGAAAGGGAGGCAATGGCAGTGGCACGTAAAGTGCCCTCCGCCACACACCGTTGGGTGGTTTGCGGAGTATAAATGTAGGTGTAGATATAGATGTAGAATGTACACGGTAAAGTCACATTAACGTGACTGCCACCTACGCTCGACGTCAAGGAGCAATAATCAGTCACACACGGTAGATGGCACCACTAGCATTGCAGGGTATATAAAGTGTGTCATGGGGACGCGCAAAACGATGCAGTAGTTGTCGTGATGCGCAAACGGAGTAATTCATCTGACGTCCGAAAGAGCATGATCGTCAGCTCTCGGAAAAAGAGTGGAAGAATTTCTGAAACGGCTAAATCTGTAAACTGTTCACGTGCTGTCGTGGTTAAAGTGTAACATGCATGGCAAAAGAGCGGCATCAAAAACCGGCGCCGCGGCAGTTGTGGTGTGTACAGACTATAGATGGCAGGTTTAAACGCCGGCTCCCGAGATGTGGACGTGTAACTTCTGAGCACCAGACTGCCCAGATGAACCAAGGGGCTACAAACAGTGTCTCCCCAACGACCGTTCAGCGAACGTTGCTGCGTATGGGCCTCCACAGCAGCCGTCTGTTTCGTGCACCCAAGCTGACTGCTGTTCATCGGCGACGAAGGATGGAATTTGAGCGCCAGTGCGGAAACTGGATGTCCAACGTGTGGGGACAGGTGGCCTTTTCGAATGAATCACGTGAAACGTCTGAAAGTAACTGGACCAAGCCGGAGAACCGAGCGCTACGGCCTGGGTAATGTTTTACTGGCATTCCTGGGAGAACTTGTCATACTGGAAAGCACAAATGATCGACACAATTATGCTTCTATCCTTGGGGACCATGTCCACACCTACATGCAGTTTGTGTTTCCTCGGCACGATGGCATCTACCAGGAGGGCAATGTGCAAGAAACACACAGTGTACGTCTGTCGTTCGAAGAGCACCAGGATGAGTTTACCGTACTCCCCCGGCCACCAGGCTCCCTGAATTTAAATCCAATGATGAATCTGTGGAACTGCCTCTACCGGACTGTTCACGCCATGGATCCTCAGGCAAAAAGCCTTGCGCAGCTGGCCACTGCACGGCTCCGCATCCCCGTCGGCACCATCCAGAACCTCACTGACTTTTCCTTTACGTCTCGTAGCTGTCCGCACTGCAGAAGTGGTTATTCAGGCTTCTGGCAGATTGCCACATTATTTTGACTGGGCAGTATACAGTAAATAATATAAGATACAAGTGGAAAAGACTCATTGGTTTTCGGTTTACGTTTTTATTATTTTAAGCTGAAACGCCCTGCTAAACCCGCAGGACAGGACAGATAGTTGGAACTGTGGAAAGGGGCCAAAATGAGCGGCTGTCAGCTACACTCGAACGCATAACTTTATTTATTTGACCAAACATTACAGTACAAATTCTTGAACTTAGTTATCGGATGGATACGCCACACTATCCTATGCCTTAAGGCACAACCACTTTAATTTAAAAAAGACAGCTAAAAGCCATTAACTCAAAATTCAGACGCCAAAAGTAATATTTAGAAGGCAGAAGGCCTCATGTTAAGTAGGTTCTATAATTTGGCTGAAGGCCCAAAATTTAACACTTGAAAAGCAACAACCTTAATTTAAAGACGGCTGAAGACCGATGATTTAAGACTAAAGGTAAAATTAAATAAAAGAAACACGTGGCAGAAGGCTGTAACGGAACTGAAATGATGGTGGGCTGACAGTAATTTGGAGCCCGTGCATCGGAAACGGGTGCGCTGGTGTGAGACTGCCAGGGAGTGCACCCTGATGCCATCTATTGGCGAAACTGGGAATTAGCGCTGCCTCTCAGGCAATGCACTAAGCTCTCGGAGTCAAATGTATTCTTTTTCTTGGTAATTATAAGTTATTACTGTATGATTTAATGTTATAAGGTGCTAGTAGTAAATTATTATGACTGGTATGAACTCCAGGGTAATAAATATAAATATTCTTAAATACTAAATGATTTCGGTGAAAAGGTGGTAGGGGAACGCCCCCACTCTTGGTGAAACGAGCGTAGCTAAAGGTAGCTGGAGACACAGGGACTGAACAATGGATTGGCCTGGGGAGTGTAGACGTGATCGGACGTGCGTAACTGTGCTCACGCAAAAGTGATTGTGCAACAGCGAAGAGGCGAATACCGTCGCCGTTTGTGGAGTGGAACGCGACGAATGGTTGTCGAAGCCGTCTCTATGCCACTGGGGCTGATTGTAAGAGTTCCTGCGCCCAGATTTTATGGCGGACGTGCAGTAGCTTATACGAGTGCTACAGCTCGTAGTTCCAGCCGCCATTAAGGGCATGAGGCGTGAAGAGCTGCGTTAGCCACATGCATCTCACCACCAGCACCGACACGTCTACCCAAGGCAAGACTGCTTGCAATTGTTAAGTTGAACTTTGTATACATGTAAAAGGAGAATACCAGTTATCTTTTATTCAAGTGCAGAGAACAGAATATAGTAATGAGTAAAATTACGAGGCATGTTGTTCATTGTAAAGTGTAGTAACCTGAAACATAGTGTAGTGAAATCAGACTGAGGCCACCATCGCCTCTTTCATTTACAATTCTTTTGGTTGTAGAATACTTTAGCGTTTAAGAATGTTGAAAAGAGCAATGGTCACACCAGAATGTGTCGCCTATTTATAGTTAATTAAATTTTTCTGAGTAACCTTTCAAGTAAAGTCACTTAACTAATTCTATAGCAATTGTCCAATGAGTAATATCCAAAATCATTAAATAAGTTGAAGGATAGAATTTTGTTAACCTAAGTTGCATAAGTTGTCTTGGTGGTAATTACCAAGCTAACTCACAGAAATTGAGAGAGTATTCGCTTTGTAGAATCATCTAGAATGATCAGAAATAGTAATATTCAGAATTAAGTTTAAATTCAACTTAAGCCGTTTCACTTTGAAACGAGCCAAAAAACTGATTTATTCTTTTGCTCCTTCAGAGCTGGCGACCGTAGTTATAAGTATTTTCAGGAGGATTCGACGGTAAGTCTGCTGCTCTCGTCGTGCTGATAGGATTACCCACTGCTGCTAGCAGTGGTGATTGTATACATAAGCTCACTACCAAGTTAAGTGGGTCAGGTAGGCAGTGTTACTGTGTGAACTGTAGGGCACTGTAGGCCGTGGATCGAACCCGTTCAATCATCACAGCTCTTTGAGAAATAGTCCGGTTAGGAGTGTACTAATCCAATAGGTAAATACTGGCGAGTAACGGTCAAAAATGTATACGCAAGTGAAGTTAGCAAGGTCCATGTAGCACCTAGTTAATGTGGTGCAATGGCGAGGGTAGGAGTGGAGTAAAAGTGAGCTGAGCTTGTGGCAGCTGTGCTGTCTTCAAAGATTAATAACGTGAATTCACTACTACCTATTACCATTAGGGCTGAGCTATTTACGGTTAAAATACGTAGCAGTAAGCGCAAAGGCGTGACAGCTACAAGTCCGTATCGGCTTTATACATACGGAAGTAGGAAGCGGGTCATTCTGTCAGTGGAGGGGGTTAAAACAACCGAGTCAGTTGAGAACATACCCCATTTACTGATGGAAAGATTCGGCGGTTCGGTCGCAAGGCCTTATCTTCAATTAGGCTGAAGGCCCCAAACAGTCTGACTCTTGAAAGACAAAGATCCTTAATTTAAAAACGGTTGAAAGCCCAATGACTTAAAACTGAAGGTAAAATAAATTTAAACAACAAAGTCTTATCTTAAATTAGGGTGAAGGCCCCAAACAGTCTAACACTTGACAAGCAAGGAATTTTAATTTTAAAGTGGTTGAAGGCCCATGAGTTAAAACACCACTAAAAACTATTCAACTTTAATTCAAAACCATCTACTACGTGCCATACAAACACACACAACAGAAAATAAGAGAAGGCAGTGCAGCTAACGGCGATCATAAGTTTCGGGGGTCGGCCAGAACTTGAAATACTAGCGATCACTTAGGTTAGACAGGCAGTCGGCCCAACCATTCTCGATCCGGCGACAATCCAACCAATGGACCCACCGACAAGGTAACTTGCGCAAACGTAAAAGGTATGGACGCCCACAACCAAGCATACATTAAGCTGTCGAACTACACACTGTGCTGGACAGCGACAACATGGTGGGGTAAGGACACTGCCTAAATTCACATCTACGACCATGGCCAGTAACCGGAACGTTAACGGCCACAAGGCAGAAAATTCCGCTGGTGCACTTCGATTGCAAATAACCAAATACAGTTAGACTCCACAAGATGGTGGCTAAACATTAGCCAACTCGAATACACACGTTGTTGCTCGCGGAATGTCCCAACAGCCAAGAATGACAACCAAATGGCACAATGTGAACAGTCTTGACTTGCTGGCAGATTAAATCCAAACTCAGCATTCGTGTCCAGGGTCGGTGAGCCACAGACCTCGTAGCAATGGGAACATCCCCACACGCTCCGACACAACTAAAGACTTAGGGATTACAATTACAAACAACCTAAATTGGAACGATATAGATAATATTGTGGGTAGAGCAAACCAAAGACTGCGATTCATTGGCGGAACACTTAGAAGGTGCAACAGGTCTACCAAAGAGACTGCTTACACTACGCTTGTCCGCCCTATTCTGGATTACTGCTGTGCGGTGTGGCATCCGCATCAGATGGGACTGACGGATGACATCGAAAAAGTACAAAGAATGGCAGTTCGTTTTGTATTATCACGAAATAGGGGAGATAGTTTCACAGACATGATACGTGAATTGGAGTGGCAATCATTAAAACAAAGGCGTTTTTCGTTGCGTCGGGATCTTCTCATGAAATTTCAATCACCAGTTTTCTCCTCCGATTGCGAAAACATTCTGTTGGCACCCACCTACATGGGGAGAATTGATCATCTCGATAAAGTAAGAGAAATCAGGGCTCGCACGGAAAATTTAAGTGCTCGTTTTTCCCGCGTGCCGTTCGAGAGTGGAACGGTAGAGAGACAGCATGAAGGTGTTTCATTGAACCGTCTGCCAGGCACTTTATTGTGAATAGCAGAGTAATCACGTTGATGTAGACACTGCATAGAGACCGCTAGCGGGCCTGGCCAAACTACGTCTCGCGGAGATTTTCTCGCTGCTCCACGCCAACCGACCAACCTCCTCGCACACAGCACAGCCAGAAACTATAAGCACCAGACCAAAGATAGTACAAGGTGCGAATATACATACACACCGCTGCTGCCTCTCACGGAGAGAGCGAACAACAGCATAATCCCAATAACCGCAGGAAATCAAACACAGAATAGGAACCAAGGTTTAAACCAACGCATACATGATCCCAACACGGCTCGTAAGCTTTTTTTAATTTTTTGTAACAGTACACATACAAAACTTCAGAACCTAAAACATCCTTTGATTTCTGGGTGCCGTGTGGTAAGAGAACGAACAATCTAAGGACTCCCAGTTTGTGAAAGGACAACATACAGTGGACCATGGGTAAAATTTTTCTAATTGTTTAAATGCCCTACTTTTATAGTAAAAATGACAGCGAGAAAGAAAACGAATCCGCACATTTTCACAGCATAAAACAGCAGTTTCTTTCTCGCAATCGAATGTAACAGAAAACCTGCACATTGTTGATATATGTTAGTATCGATTATGTTGAGTGCAGTACACTGTCTTACTAGCCCACGTTCGAACTTGTCCCCGTAAGCTCTTGCTTTCGTTGCCGAAATTTATTCGCATTGGGGGCAAACAATCTACTGTCACCAGCAGAACGAGCGTGATCCAGCATATGCGTCCGCAAGGAGGGCAAGAGGGAAACTTGCAGCCGCCTCCCATCCCCCTTCCCATGTCCATGAACCCTGATCTGGAATACAAAGTGTTAATTCATGTACTGATTGGATAAACACTTACTCTCTGGCATATGATAAGGCTTTTTTGTCATGTGCGAAAAAATGTGCAGTGTAAAACATTAAATGCATAGTGCTGCAGAAAAACTAAAAATTAGACGACAACCATCAGTGTCTTTAGAAGAAAAACGTAAACGATGTGCTAGCAGACGGAATTTCCTCATGTAGGCAACAAATTAATCGAAAGTACCACCACTGACGATGTTTTATCTCAGTGAAGCGAAACGCATGTGGTGAAAAAAGCACGCATCTTTTGTAGTTGCAACGACAGAACGAAAATACCTTCAAGAATTTTTTTGTGTCGCCTAAAAATTTAATTTTTATGACATGTGAGGATCTCGAGTCTGACAAACGGATTTATATAAAAAATGACAATTTTAGTGTTGCCCCACTCTCTCTCCCTGGAAAAATTCCGACGGAGGCCCATGTGATTCAGTAATGTCACATGACAACTTACACCCTCTTCGTTTTCTCAGTTTAGTGATCTAAAAATTTCCTCTGAAACTGCCAATGAAACGTTTGATGATACAGAACACCTTGCCTGTCTCCTCTTTGTTCTGAATTTTGTACTACTCGTCATCAGGTCTAATGGACTTCTTACATTGATGAATGTAGTCTTCATTATGCTAATATCACTGAATCAGTGCCTTGTTTTTCAAGTCAGATTTCTTAATTTATCAATGCTAGGCAAAGTGGTAATTGGTGCTCAGTGCCCTGCTCTGTAACTTGGTTTACGGCTTGCAATTGGCACGATGTACTACATCTGAACCTAAAGCAAGCTTCCCCCTCTTCTTGGTTAAAACACACGTATTACTTCCGGAATGTAATTGGTGTCTTTACTAGCAACCTGCACCTCTGATTCATACCTTCAACGAACCAAACTTTAAAATAAAATTTAAAATTATTCTAGAAATTTTATTCGGTTACAGACTGTGGCAAAGCACATATTAACTAATGGAATGTTTTTTCATTTTCTTCGTACTCTTATTGTTGTCAAACGTTTCTCTCAGCAGATTTTCAATATATCTCTTCACACAGTGTAAAAGATATTTGGAAATAGTTTTATTAATCGAACACATTCTATTACTTTCGGTATATGATCAAATAAAAAGCTGTGATAGAATGTAAGACCAGTCGCTTATAATTTGTTCTGGAGTGTTCGCCTACAACGAACAGCTGCCAGTAACCTATGTGCCAATTTACAAATGACGACGGTCCTTGCACCGTCAACGGCGCAAACTTTTGTTTTTGTATCTCGAGCAGTGATTATGACATGAGACTCTTATTCTGCATGAACAGCGTTCATATTCTTAACAAGCCAAAAAGATTCATATCTTCCCAGGGTTTCTTTTGTTCACTTCGGGCGAATGCCAGTTTCGCCCATAGAAATATGGGGTGATTATAATTAAAGTTATACTTTCAAAACAATGTAGAAATAATTCTGTGTAATGACATATCCTGTCAGATGGAATTGGGCTTCGCCTGTCCACAAAATCTTCCACAGTCATTCATTGTCCACTTCCATCCGAGCAAGAAATTCTAAAACAGGTCAACAGGAAGCAATTCGTGCACGTGGTCAATTTTGAATGGATAGCAAAGAAGGATTTTTCACACCGTGCTCACGGGTATATCGAGTGTTCGGGCAATTCTCCGTGCACTACACGTTTGCACACCACCACTCGCCTCCTCCTGCACTGCTGTGGCCACTGCTTCCACTGACGTCGAATCAATTCGTTTCCTCCCTCTACCAGGCTGCTCACCAAAAGAATCCGTCTTTTCGAATTTCCGAATCATTTTCCCCAGACCCACGGCAGTCATCGGACCAACGCCTTTTTCCAAACCCTTCAGTGTCCGGAACTTCCGAAGAGCGACGTGTGTACAGTCATCATTCTTGTAATACAGCTTTACAAGCAGAGCTCGATCTTGCATTGAGACAGTCATGGCGAACGTCGCAGACGCGTAAGGAGGAAAAGCTGTGTACCAGGCGTGTTTATACTAACTTCAATGAGTCGTGCGCATGACAGGTGTTTTCATTTACGTATTCCGACACACACAGCGCCATCTATTGATCAATTTTCACACTACTTTTGTTTCTACTGCCATACGTTTTCCCCTTTCTCCGATACTATTCCGTTGCAATTTGACGTCATTCTGACTAGTGGTGTTATTTCTACAGCGATTTGAAAGTTTATCTTTAATTGTAATCACCCTGTACATCGCAACCGATTTGGTTCCCCATCCTTCCCAAATAATGACTAAACTATGCGCGAGAGGTTCTTCCTTTATTTTGGTTCACATCATATTCCTCCTTCACTGTTTACAACAGTCTGCCAACACTGGTTTTCGATTCCGTGACTGTAGAAATCATGTGATTTTGAGGTGAAGAACTCGTCGAGTCATGTTTGGAGCTCATTTTCATCCGGAAAGAAAGTTCCTTGAAGGTTGTTCGATAGACAGCGGAAGAAATGAAAATCTGAGGGCTTAAGATAAGGTGAATGAGGAGTGACTTCCCAACCCACGTGCTGTATAGTGTTCTTTGCCAGCCTAGCAGTATGCCAGCGGGCTTTATCGTGAAGCAGCATCACTTCAAGCAGTCTCCCTGGTCGTTATTCGTGGACTGAGTCTGCAAACCGTCTCAGTTGTTGACAGTAAATGTCAGCGGTGATGGTTGCATCTCTGGGAAGCAATTCGTAGTACAACACACCGTTGGATTCTACCAGATGCAAAACATTCTCTTTTGTGGAATCGTGCAGGTTTTTGTGCAGGGAGTTGCAGCTTTGTTGTGGTCCAACCATTTCTTTCTTTCGCTTATATTAGCATAAGACACCATTTCACATCATCAGTAACGATACAGGATAGGAATGCTCTGTGCTGTACATGAGCCAACTGATGAGCAAGCAGAGATGCGCATTTGGCTATTCGCTAATTTTTTTAAGTTTGACCTGAGAACTTGCAGTACCCATACATTCTATTTTTGAACCTTCTCCATTGCATATACATTGAAGAGCCAAAGAAACTGGTACATCTGCCTAATATCGTTTAGGGTCCCCGCGAGCATGAAGAAGTAATGCAACACGACATGGCATGGACTCGACTAATGTCTGAAGTAGTGCTGGAGGGAGCTGACACCAAGAATCCTTCAGTGCTTGATACGCCCGCTAAACCCGCTAGGCAGAACAGGTAATAGGATTGTGGAAAGGGCCAAATAGGCTGAGGTCTGTTTCGTCTTCTAATTGTAATTTATTGTAATTTAATAACTTGTACAACCAAAGCGGCACATAGCCGGACCTTTTCCGAATGCAACTCTTTCACGGCTGAAGCCCTCCAAACAAAAAATCTTAACAAATCGACAAGACAAAAAAAATCCAATTAAGATAGCAATAAAATAATTACAAAAACATCACAGCAAAGTAGATAAAAAAACATATGCAAGGTGCAATACCAAAGGCTGAAGGCCACCAATAAGTTTCAAAATTTTAGAATATATTACTATAGACTTTTAAAGGCAGAAGGCCACAATGTTTAAAAACAAGAAATCTTAGAAATCAACAAGATAGAAATGCAATTAGAAGGCAAATAAGATAAAAAACATATCACGGCTAAGTGGAAAGCCTCAAGGCAAGGCAGATAGAACAAAAATACACTAGGTGCAATACCAGTGGCTGAAGGCCACCATTAAGTTTAAAATTTTTTAAATATATTACCATACTCTTTTAAAGGCAGAAGGTCACAATGTTTAAGCTTTAAAGATAAATTAAAGAGTTAATTTTGCAAAATTTTTAAGAAAAAGGAAAAAATAGCCATAAGTCTTAAATTTTAAGCAGCTGAAAACAGATAATTAAACACCGGTGGCACTCAGAAGCCTCTGGGGAGATCGGTCTGTCGTCGTTCACTTAGGCGAGAGAGGTGGTGAGCCCAACTACACTTGATCCGTCGGAACCCAACCAGAGGACAGCCACGGACCGACCGACACTTGCTTCCCCCCAATCAGCACATGAGACCTCAAACAGAAACGTGATAATCCACAATGGAGTATGTATTAGCTGTCAAAATTACACACCATGTTGGACAGCGACAACAGGCGAGTAAAGGACGCTGCGTGAAATGACGTTATGGCCAGGGCAG
The DNA here is from genome assembly GCF_023864345.2 of Schistocerca serialis cubense. Taxonomy (NCBI): domain Eukaryota; kingdom Metazoa; phylum Arthropoda; class Insecta; order Orthoptera; family Acrididae; genus Schistocerca; species Schistocerca serialis. The sequence goes on from NC_064639.1 coordinate 796,664,932, forward strand.
GTAACCGGAACACTAACGGCCACTAGGCAGAAAATTCCGCTGGTACACTTGAATTTGAAACACGATAATATAGTTAACTTCACCCAAAAGAACACTGCCTGAATTTACGTCAGTGCCCAGGGCAGGTAACCAGAACACTAACGGCCACAAGGCAGAAAATTTCACTGGTGCACTCGTATTGTAGTCAGCCAAAGTAGTTAATTGCACCGTATGGCCGCTAAATTTCAGCAGTAGATACAATTACTTACAGGAAAACCTCCCCAACAGCAAAACCACCGAAACGAACCACCACAACATGAATGGACGTGGCTTGAGTAGTTGAAACCAGTACTCAACTTTGACGTCCTGGGTCGGTGAACCACGAAGCTCGTAGCGATCGGACAGCTCCACACACGCTCCGACACTCCGCAGGGACTGCCAGCGGACCCAGGCAACACCGACTCAAAGGAAGGCCTCGGCGCTTGTTCGTGACGTCACGCTAGGCTAAGCACGGCGAACGCCAGGTCTGTTGCAGGCATACTCATAATGGTGGTGTCTCCCTCCCTGACACAGGAAAATGTGAAACTATTGGCGGTAGTTGACCAACACACATCGATCTGAGAGATTTCTGCAATCAATTAATTGTGCAGTTCATTACACTTCTTAACAAATAGTGTACTCCTGAACTTAAATTTCCACCTGTTTTAAGGATTGACATACAAAAACAACTTCATGGTCCAGCAGCAACAGAATTCGTGCTTCTTTACCTTATTTGTAAATCTGAGGAAGTTACGTTTGTACTGGGTTGCTTTTACAAGAAACTGTGAACATATTGGTGCTCTTCTTTAGGTATCTTGGTTAACTATGGGGCGAGGAGCAATGAATGTTAATGAAATATCTTACGATTGTACACGTTGGGGGTGGGGGACAGAAGAAGAGGCAAAAGAGAGATACTTGTTTTATCAAATAATTTTTTTTTATCTTATAAAGTTTCTCCTTTCAGTTGCAAGAGGGGAATATCTATCTTTTCTAATGAGCATGCTTAAAAAAGTTTAAGCTCAGCAATATTTTCGATCTATGAAGCTGTTTTGTTTCCTGTTTAGAATTAGTTTCGTTGAAAACGACTGTAATCTAATGACTGCCAACAGTTGGACATTTACACATGTAAATTAGTTCACATTTCCAGTGACGATGTCAAACGAAAATAAATAAATAAAAGAAACGAGCTCATTGTAAGGGGGTTGGGGTAAGTTTCGATACCAAAATGGATCAAGTAAATATAGTTTCTTGAAATTAAAATTTCCCAAGCTTGCAAAGGGGCAAAGCATCTTCTCATACTGATCTACGTTTGTTTCGACAGGATTCAATAATACAGAACTATGATATTCATTTGTAGCTTTAAGATACTAAGAAAATCTTTCATCTAAATAAAACTGCAGAATCCAAAACAATACCAAACAGTTTGTCCAAAAATAAGAGATTTACAGTGATAAGCACGCCCAGGCGTTTCTGCCTGCAACAGACCTGGCGTTCGCCGTGCCTAGCTGACGTGACGTCACCAGCAAGCGCCGAGGCCTTCCTTTGAGTCGGTGTTGACCCAGCCGACTGCACCGCGAGGAGATAACTTCCCTCGTCCGCAACAACAGACCGACTCCGTCAGTGGAAACAACGGGTGCTATACACACAACCTGACAAACACTTGCACGAAGACCTAAACGATACCCAACAGTAACTAAGCACACACGAAGACAACCGGGAGTCGATGCACACACACAGCCGATTCATGAACGATCGGCGAGCCAAAACGCGTCGTCCGGTAGGACGACCGACCGACGATCCACCAAGTCCATGGCCGGGCTCAAGTGATGCGAGGCGGCAATGGTCGGGCGAGCCATGTCGACGCAGACCTCACTGCTGCTCCACCCGACTGCACTAGTGCCGCATTGCAACTCCCCTACTGGCAGGTCCGGACTGCACTCCAGACGCGTTCCAATTGACTGGCAGCCCGTACTCGCGACGCGAACTCCTGACTGGGACTCCCTTCCGACAGACAACAGACAAGTAATAGCAGCCGAGCAAAGATACTACGAGAGGGAATATATCGATACGCACTGCTAGCGCCAGTTACGGTCAGGCAAAGCAGCAACTCAGTGACAGTAATAATTTAAATTAACGTAGTGAGGTGGAAGTACGTTAAAAACAGGGTGTAAATAATGATGGCGGGAACACTAACCACGCACGGCTCAGGACTGTCCATAAATACGTAAGAGTACGAGGGGGTGGAGATCCCTTCTGAACGGCACGTCGTAAGGCATCCCAGATATGCTCAATAATGTTCATCTCTGGGGAGTTTGATGGTCAGCGGAAGTGTTTAAATTCAGAAGAGTGTTCCTGGAAACACTCTGTAGCAATTCTGGAATTTCACAAGTCCGTCGGAATGCACAGTGGACATGAATGGATGCAGGTGATCAGACAGGATGCTCATGTACGTGTCACTTGTCAGAGTCGTATCTAGACGTATCAACGGTCCCATATCACTCCAACTGCACACGCCCCATACCATTACAGAGCCTCCACCAGCTTGAACAGTCTCCTGCTGACGTGCAGTGTCCATGGATTCATGAGGTTGTCTCCATACCCGTACACGTTCATCCGCTCGATACAATTTGAAACGAGATTCGTCCGAGCAGGTAACATGTTTACAATCGTCAGTCCAATGTCGGTGGTGGCGGACCCAGTCGAGGCGTAAAACTTTGTGTCCTGCTATCGTCAAGAGTACACGAGTGGTCCTTCGGCCCCAAAAGCCCATATCACTGATGTTTCGTTGAATGGTTCGCACGCTGACACTTGTTGATGGCCCAGCATTGAAATCTGCAGCAATTTGCGGAAGGGTTGCACTTCTGTCACGTTGAGTCATCGTTGGTCCCGTTCTTGCAGAATCTTTTTCCAGCCGCAGTGACGTCGGAGATTTGATGTTTTACCGGATTCCTGATATTCATGAAATGGTCGCACGGGAAAATCCCCGCTTCATCGCTGCCTCGGAGATGCTGTGTCGCATCGCTCGTGCGCCGACTATAACACCACGTTGAAACTCACTTAAATCTTGATAACCTGCCATTGTAGCAGCATTAACAAATCTAACAACTGCGCCAGACATTTGTTGCCTTATATAGGCGTTGCCGACCGCAGCGCGGTATTCTGCATGTTTACATATTTCTGTATTTCAATACGCATGCCTATACCAGTTTCTTAGGTGCTTCAGTGTAAATGACGCACGATGGTGGAGTGATTGCAGTTCATCGCATTTTCTAGTTCTCGAGTACACTGACGTGAATTATTGTGGATTAACGCGTTTAAATGATCCTCATCAAACCCCTAAGGTCTTCCTGAACGTGGAGAGTCGTTAATGTCAAAACGAATCTCCTTGAAATGAGAAAACCATTTTACTGTCGGGCACTGTCCAATGTCATTATCCCCATTCATGGTACAAATGTTTCTTGTTGCCTCCGCTGCCGTAGCTCCTCTATCGAACTTAATCAGAAGAGTGCATCGGAAATGTTCCGGTTTCTCCCCGTGGCACTCCATTTTCTAGCGTCCACAGCTCCACGCACAATCTCCAAATGACAAAATGGCAATATGTAAACTCAGGTATCAACAGTGAGCTACAAATAAAAACTGCCAATCGATAAATTGGTCCATAGCAACCGGAATACCAACATGCCAAGTCCATAGCAACCGGAATACCAACATGCAAAACAGAAACGCTACGACGTTACGCACCAACCTAATATAATTGGTTATAAGTTTGAGAGACATCTGTATTGAAATTGGATCCGTTTGATTCTCACCGAATGGCTCTTTATTTATTTTTCATTTTCCGTTCTTCACCATCTCAAAAACATTTCTATTCTTAATTTGTTAGCCTGAAAATGGAGACGATAGGATCCGCAAAGTGCATAGTCAGGGTGCGTGATAGGAGCGTTTCAGAGAGAGTGCTCACAAAAAAATGGCTCTGAGCACTATGGGACTCAACTGCTGAGGTCATTAGTCCCCTAGAACTTAGAACTAGTGAAACCTAACTAACCTAAGGACATCACACACATCCATGCCCGAGGCAGGATTCGAACCTGCGACCGTAGCGGTCTCGCGGTTCCAGACTGCAGCGCCTTTAACCGCGCGGCCACTTCGGCCGGCAGTGCTCACATTTCTTGGTGGTTCAAATTATTTTGTTTCAGACTAACTGCTAGTTCTTTGTTATTGAGTCCAGCATTTCCATTTCATAAGATTCCTTTACTCGTCCATTGTAACCCCGAGTGGTACACTCACCGAACGTGTTCGAAATGGCGCTGTGAAGTAATGAGGCGACAAGATTTCGTTGCCGCTCCGTCAGGCTGTCGACTGCAAGGAATGCGAGAGGGGAATAACGTGCAGCGGAGGGTAGGATAAATGGACGACGGTGCAGGGGAAACGACTCGAGGCGGCCGACCGGAGCGAAATCAGCGATCGGGCGAGGGGCGTGCCTCGACTTCAAAGGCAGTCCCTAGTCTTTGGCCTGCTCCCCCGTCCTTGTGCTGCCCCCAACATCCATCGATTTCTGGCGCCCCAACATCTACGCAAAAATATCTCACCATCAAATCAGGTCCTAAATGAAAATTAAAAATCAACACCTTTAAGAAATTTTGATATTTAAAAAGAACTACGCCGAAGGTAATTCTCACATTTTACGGATGTCACACTTTCTCCTGTTTCTTCTCATATTAATCGAAAACCTTATTTCCTTTGTTCTTTTTTTTTTTACAATACGCATAATTAATCACATTTACAGAAAAACTGAATATAATCATGCAGCATACTATCGACACACCTGTAATTGGTACCAATCGGTACGCATGCGAGAGCATACGCTACCTATGTTCCAAAACGTCTCGCATAAAAACGGGATTCTTCTGGGGCTCACACCTTGAGCTCTATCGGATAGCTACGTACCGTCTGTATACCCATCCAGCCAGTCAGGCTGCAGCAGCCGGCCGAGGGACAAGCAAAAACAGGGAAGAAGCAGATTTTGTGACATTTCACGAGTTCCCAACCAGGGGCATATTGTGTAGTTTCATATGTGTGTGCTTTGGTAGTTTAGTTTCTTGAATTTCTGCGTGTCAATTTAATATTTAATAAACACAGTTCACGCGTTTTCGTGTCGGAAAGTAAACCGATTTTGCGACATATTACAAGTTCCTAGTCAGAAACGAATTATTTAGTCTCACCTGAGTGCTGTGGTAGTTCAGTTTTTGAATCTCTGTATGTTAATCTAATTTCTTAGACACAATTCTTATGTTTTCGTCAGTGTGTACTCTAGGGTTCCGTAGAGCATGTCAATAATTCTTTGTTTGTCTGTATAGTGTAATTTTCCAAGGTCTTTAGTATGGATGGGGACTTTGACTGCTGCATATTGATGCGAGCCGAGCTGGTGACACTTCGCTCTCAGCTCCAGACTGTGATGGCTTCGGTTACACAGCTTGAAGCTGGGTACCATTGTTGTGGGCCGACCGTGGGGATCCAACGGACGACCAGCACGTCAGTGTCCACCGATCGGTCCGCACCGATGGCCAGCCCAGTTATTGCTCGCACTGAAGTTGACCCCTCACCTGTGGTCGAATGGGAAGTCGCCTCAGAGCGTAGCAGGCGGCGAAAGACTTCCCAGGGGGTCGACAGAAAGACCTCTCCGATTAATCTGACAGACAGGTTCCAGGTGCTGTCTGTGGCTAACGCTGCCCTCAGCCAGATGCAGTATGTTGTCCTGTTTCAGAGAAGACCTCTCAGCCTGCAGAGGGACCTAACAGTGTTCAGGAAGAAGTAGTTCAACTTGTAGCGAAACTGAAGTGGATAGTTCCTGTGCGTTAGTACGGGTAGAGGACATTCTTGGTAACCGGAATAAAATAGTCATTGGATCCTTTCACCGACCTTCCAACTCAGATCATACAGCTGAAGGTAAAAAAAACAAAACAAAAAACACGTACCCGACTCTTACAGTGTAAGTAGGCTGTTTAGGTTTTTTTTATTCGTAACGCCACGTAGCACTCTATATGAAAATCACTGACTGCTGTGTGCAGTCTGAGGCTGGTCAGCATTGTTGCAATAGTCGCTATTGTAGTGTTGGGCAGTTGGCTGTTAACAGCGCGTAGCGTTGCGCAGTTGGAGGTGAGCCGCCAGCAGTGGTGGATGTGGGGAGAGAGACGGTGGAATTTTGAGAGCGGACTATCTGGACGTGTGTCCATCAGAAAGAGTAAATTTGTAACATTGGATATCATGGACTGATATATATATATTATGACTTTTGAACACTGTTAAAGTAAATACATTGTTTGTTCTCTATCAAAATCTTTCTTTTGCTAACTGTGCCAATCAGTAGTTAGTGCCTTCAGTAGTTTGAATCTTTTATTTAGCTGGCCGTATTGGCGCTCGCTGTATTGCAGTAGTTCGAGTAACGAAGATTGTTGTGAGGTAGGTGATTTGTGAAACGTATAGGTTGATTTAGTCAGGGCCATTCTCTTGTAGGGATTATTGAAAGTCAGATTGCGCTGTGCTAAAAAATATTGTGTGTCAGTTTAAGAACAGTCATGTATAATTTTTCTAAGGGGACGTTTCAACAGTTGTAGTTGGTGGTAAATTCAATTTTCCCTCGATATCTTGGCGAAAATGCATGTTAAAACCCGGAGTTACGCGTAAAACATCATCCAAAATTATGTTAAACGCGTTCTCTGAAAATTATTTCGAGTAGTTAGTTCATGAACACACACGAATAGCAAACGGCCGTGAAAACACACTTCGCCTCTTAGCAAGAAATAATCATGAGCTAACAACGAACATCAAAACGGAAACAGGGATTAGTGAACACAGAGTTGTCGAAGCGGGACTGAATATTGTAACTCCCAAATCTTCCAGAAATAAACGAAGAATGTACCTATTAAAAAGAGTAAACAGATATTCACTTGATGCCTTCCAGGGAGACAATATCCACTTTTCCAAATTAACAATGTACTGGTAGATGTAGACCACATGTGACATGAATTCAAAGAAATAGTATCGATAGCAACTGCAAGATTTATATCAAATAAATTAACATATGATGGGGCTGACTCTCCATGGTACACACACGACGTCTGACCACTGTTGCAGAAACAACGAAAAAAGCATGCCAAATTTAAGCGAACTCAAAATCTCTAAGACTGCTGATCTTTTATAGAAGCTGGAAATACAGCGCGGACTTCAATGAGAGATGCTTATAATAGTTTCCACAACGACCCTTTTTCTCGAAGGCTGGAAGAATATCTAGAGAGATATTGATTGTATGTAAGGTATGCTAGCAGCAAGACAGAACCAATGCTTTCTCTGCGCGATAGCAACGGAAACACTATCGATGACAGTGCTGATGGAGCAGAGTTACTAAACTCAGCCTCCCAAAAGTCCTTCACCAAAGAAGATGGAGTAAATATTCCATTATAATCAAGAACAGCTGGTAACATGATTAACATAGATCTAGGTATCCTCAGAATACTTTGGCAGCTTAAATCACTTAATAAAAGCAAATCTTCCGGTCCAGACTGCATTCTAGTTAGGTTCCTTTCAGAGTATGCTGATGCAATAGCTCCATACTTGTCATATATAACCGCTCGCTCGACGAAAGATCCGCGCAGATCCTTATCATTAACGTCGATATGCAGCAGGATATTTTAGCATATGCTGTGTTCTGACATTAAAAATTACCTCGAAGACATCGGTCTGTTGGCACACAGTCAACATGCATCTAGAAAACATCTTCTCGTGTAACAGAACTTGCTCTTACTCAAACGAAGTGCTGAATGCTATTGAGAAACGATGTGGAATTGATGCCGAACTCCTACATTTCCAGAGCGCTTTTGACACTGTGCCTTACTAGCGGCTTGTAATGAAATTGCGTGCTTATAGAATATCGTCTCAGTTATGTGACTGGATTTGTGATTTCCTGTCAGAGAGATCGCATTTCGTAGTAACTGACGGAAAGTCATCCAGTAAATCGGAAGTGATTTCTGGCGTTCCGCAAGGTAGTGTTATAGGCACTCTGTTGTTCCTTATCCATACAAACGATTTAGGAGACAATCAGAGCAGTTGTCTTAGGTTTTTTCCAGATGATGCTGTGGTTTATCGTCGACTAAACTCATCAGAGTATAAAAAAATTTCAAAACGATTGAGAAAAGATATCTGCATGGTGCGATAATTGCAATTGACCCTTAATAATGAAAAATGTGAGATCATCTACATGAATGCTCTCCTTGACCTATTCAGGCATGTACTCAACTCGACGTACTTCCTATATGGGGGTCAATTTTACGAACAAACAGAAGGGTGGCGATGGGCAGCCCTCTATCACCAGTGGTGGCCAACCTATTTATGGAAAGGTTTGAAGAGGAGGCACTCTCTTCAGCCACATATCAACCCAAGTGCTTTTTTAGGTATGTGTATGATACCTTTGTCATCTGGCCCCATGGTAGAGAGAAGTTAGATGAGTTCCTGCTACATCTGAACTCTTGCCATCCGAACATTCAGCTCACAATGGAAATGGAGAAGGATGGACTACTTCCGTTCTTGGATGTTCTGGTGAAGAGAAAGGCAGATGGCAGATTTGGACACAGTGTGTACCGCAAACCTACGCACACTGACTTATACCTACAAGCCAGCAGTTGCCACCATCCGGCACAGAAGAGTGGAGTGCTCAAAACACTGGTCCACAGAGCACAAACTCTGTCAGATCCTGATAGTTTGGTCACAGAAATAGAACACTTACGATCAGTGTTCAGCAGGAATGGGTACTCCTCTACAGATATCCAGAAGGCACTTCAACCTGCCAACCGGCCAAAGGATCCAGAAGAAGAACCAGAAGAGGCAAAGAAGATGGCATACCTGCCATACGCTGGACCTGCCAAGATCATCAGGATTCTCCAGAAATATGACATCAAGAGCATATTTTGCCCATCCACCAAAATTGGGACTATGCTGGGCAATGTAAAAGATGACCTGGGGCTATGGCAGATTTGGACACAGTGTGTACCGCAAACCTACGCACACTGCCTTACACCTACAAGCCAGCAGTTGCCACCATCCGGCACAGAAGAATGGAGTGCTCAAAACACTGGTCCACAGCTCATACAACATACCATGCCACTGTGGGATGTCATACATTGGCCAGACCACCAGAACTGTGGACATCAGGTGTAAAGAACACCAGAGACATACCACACTCAGGCAGACAACTAAATCAGCCATAGCAGAGCATTTTCTGGAACTTGGTCATTCAATGGATTACAATGACACCAAGATTGTGACACAGACTTCAAGATTTTGGGACAGTGTCATTAAAGAAGCCATTGAGATTAAGGTCACAGACAATCTAATCTACCGTGACTCGGGATACCAAATCAGCACTGCCTGGAATCCAGCGCTTGAGCTTGTGAAAACTCAACGCAGGACACTCCGGGATTCCACAAGAAATAGAAGTGGAGACCGAGAGAACAGCCGTGAGACAAGGTGTCGGACATTAGGTACCAGATCTGACACACCCCAGATCATGAACTCGACTTCAGAAGACGGCCAGGCCGGGCGCGGACGGCGGAGGGAACACCGGCGACCAGAGAGGGACAATGTAGCCGCGTCTGGCGGGCGCTCGCTCGCTCGCTCGCTCGCTTCTACCTTACGGGTCTGCCCTGACCCGTGCAGGGGCAGGCTAAGCAGTCTTCTGCTATTCCTGCGTAAACCTTACGTATTGGAACTGCGGCCTCTCTTCATGGATTGGCCTCTAGGTTTTTCTGGCGCGGACCTCAGACGGAACACACGACGCGGCGCGGACCGATTAGGGAGCGCCCAGCACGAAACTGAAGTGGAAATCATAGTAACAGTCAGGAGATGGAGTACCCAACATCTGAGATCGGGTCTGACACATCTCAGATGACAACCACATCCGTTGAGGACGGCCAGAACGGGCACCGACGGCAGTCAGAACATCCGCGACTGGAGGGGTCCATTGAAGCCGAGTTTGGCGGGTGCGGACCACAGATGGAACACTCGACCCGGCGCAGACCGATCAGGGAACGCCCAGCTCCTCCCAGGCATAAATACTGGACTCGATCGACCCAAGGACCAGTCTCAGGTAGCACCTGAAGAAGACAGCGAGGCACGCTGTTGAAATATCGTGCGAGAACGACGCGAACATCCGGCTGGATTCCCGAATATCCAAGATGTCTACTTTGTTGTTGTCGACCGACATAGGGAGAACTGATCATCATAATAAAATAAAGGAAATCAGAGCTCCTATGGAAAGATATAGGTGTTGCTTTTTTTTCCGCGGGCTGTTCGAGACTGGAATAACAGAGAATTATTGTGAAGGTGGTTCGATGAACCCTCTGCCAGGCACTTAAGTGTTATTTGCAAAGTATCCATGTATATGTAGATGTAGTATGAGCGACTCTCTTTCATTATACGCTATGCGAAATGCAGAGAACAATTAGTTCACTTATAACTAAAATCAAGCATTGATTCTAACAACTGAGCGATCTACAGTATTAGTATCAACGTTGTATACTTAGCATTACAATCAACATAATGCATGCGAAACTCACAATATACACAGAATTAGAATCAAAATAACGTATGCGAAACTCACAATATTAATGCGACGGATATCTTTTTAATATCCGGTCGTGCAAAGGCGTAACAAACTTTCAGACGCTGTATGTAAGATTAGAACTGTATAGACTTTTCTCAAGGATCAGAATTATTTTGTCTTTAGTGAGTATTCCTTCTTGATGCCCTGTGCATTATCTGATTCGCTCGTAAATATTTGACAACGATTTAGTTTGGTAAGCAAACATTTAGTTTTCAGACGATTTCTCAAAAATATGTTCGAAATGTTTTTATGCTGTTGTTGGAAATGACGTCTGTTTTTATCCATCACTTCCGGCTGCTGTACAAAACAAGTTTTTACCTTGTACAATTTTCTTTAACTCCCATACAGATACGTATATTCTCAGAAATTTCTTCCTCAAATTAAGGTCTATGTTTGATATTTGTAGACTTCTCTTGGCCAGGAATGCATTTTTTGCCAATGCTAGTCTGCTTTTGATGTCCTCCCTGCTCCGTTCGTCAATGGTTATTTTGCTGCCAATGTAGTAGAATTCGTTAACTTTATGTACTTCGTGGCCATCAACCCTGATGTTAAGTTTCTCGCTGTCCTCTTTTCTGCTACTTCTCATTACTTTCGTCTTTCTTTGATTCACTCTGAATCCATATTCTGTACTCATTAGACTGTACATTCCATTCAGCAGATTATGTTATTCTTCTTTACTTTCACTCAGGACAGAAATGTCATCAGCGAATCGTATCATTGATATTCTTTCAGCTTAATTTTAGTTCCGCTCCTGAAACTTTCTTTTATTTCCATCATTGCTTCTTCGATGTACAGACTGAACAGTAGAGGCAAGGCACTACACCCCTGTCCTACACTCTTTTTCATCGGAGTATTTCGTTCTTGGTCGTCCACTCTTATTACTCTCTTTTTGCTCTTGTACATATTGTAGACTACCCGTCTATCCCTATAGCTTACCCCTACTTTTCTCACAATTCCGAATATCTTGCACCATTTTACACTGTCGAATGTTCTTTCCAGGTCGACAAACCCCATGACCTTCTCTTAATTTTTCTTTAGTCTTGCTTCGATTATCAACCGCAACGTCAGAATTGCCTCTCTGGCGCCTTTCCTAAACCCAAACTGATAGTCATCTAATACATTCTCGACATTCTTTTTCATTCTTCTGTATATTATTCTTGGCAGCAACTTGGATGCATGAGCTATTAAGCTGATTGTGCGATAATTCTCGCATTTGCCCGCTCTTGCAATCTTCGAAATTGTGTGGATTATATTTTTCCGAAAGTCAGATGGTACGTCGCCAGACTCATACATTCTACACACCAACGTAATTAGTCGTTTTGTTGCCACTTCCCCCAATGCTTTTAGAAATTCTGATGGAATGTTATCTATCACTTCTGTCTTATTTGACCTTAAGTCTTCCAAAGCTCTCTTAAATTCTGATTCTTATACTGCATCCCCTATTTCTCCTAAATCGATTTCTATTTCTTCTTCTATCACGTCGATCATATCGACAAAATTACAGATAAAATGCATCTTTCATTTCACTGTCAGACGTGAATGGCACTTTTTTATTTGAACAAGTGGTACAGCATCTGGATTTAGAGTTTCCTAACACCAAAGATATGACTGTCAACACATTCAGACGAAAAACATATTAACTTCGAGCGGTATCCAGCCTCCAGTCACGAAGTTCGTGCGATGGACAGAAAAAGAAAGACACAATATTTCATACATTTATATACCTACCTTAATAAGACAAATATATTGTATTTCTACGTCTACATCAAACTCTGCAAGCCACCTAACGGTGTGTGACGGAGGGTTCTTTTTGTACCACTAACTGAACTCTCCAACCCTGTTCCACTCGCCAATAGCGCGTAGGAAGAATGATTGTCGGTATGCCTCTGTATTGGCTCTAATTTCTCGAATTCCCTCCTTATTGTAATTACTCGAGATGCATGTAGGGGGAGGTGATATGTTGTCCAACTCTCCCCGGACGATTAGTCACGAAGTTCGTGCTATGTACAGAAAAACACAATATTTCATACATTTATATACCTATACATCCATCTCTCGAAATTTCAATAGTAAGTGTCTCCGTGCTGCACAACGCCTCTCTCGTAACGTGTGACAGTGGAGTTTATTGAGCATCTCCGTAACGTTCTCGTTCCGAATAAACGATCCCGTGACGAAACGTACCGCTCTTCGTTGGACCTTCTCTATCTGTTCTATCAGTGTTGTGTGATAGGGATCCCAGGTTGATGAATAGTACTCAAGAATGGGTCGAACATGCTCCTTGTAAGCCACTTCCTTCATGGATGAGTTACATTTCCATAAGATTCTTCCTATGAATCTGTGTCTGGCATCTGTTTTTACCACTGTTTATTTTATGTGGCCATTTCGTTTAAGGTCGCTCCGGATAGTTACTCCTAGATATTTTACGGCGGATATTGTTTCCAGCAGTTCGTCATCAATAGCAGTAGTTATACAGTAGTGGATGTCTTTTGCTATATATATACGCGATTTGTTACGTTCATTTACGTTCAGGGTCAACTGCCAGAGCCTGCGCCTTTCATCATTTCTCTGGAGGTTTTCTGCAAATCTTTAGTATCTTCTGGCGTTGTTACTTTGCTATACAGACAACCTCATCATCTGCGAACGAACAGTCTTAAAGAGCAACTGATGCTTTCTACTAGATAATCTTCGTCGAATCTTATAGATATCTCATCTGGTCCTGACGCCTTTCCATTGCCAAGCGATTGTAGTTGTTTTTCTGTTCCGTGATCGATTATCTCAATATCGCCCTTTTGGCGTTCATATGACGACTGAATGGAGGGATCGTGTTACGATCTTCCCTGTGAAACAATTACGGAAGACCGAATTCAGTAGTTCGGCATTCGCTATCATCCTCCGTTTCGGTGCCAGTATAGTCAATGAGTGAATGAATAGATGATTTCGACTCATTTACTGGTTTTACATATGATCAAAACCTCTTAGAATTTTTATTCAGATCGACTGACAAAGATTTACAAGAGTAATCCCAAAAGTAAGGTCTCCTATTTTTTATAAGTACATAGACCTGTTTCTTTCTACAATGGTTTACATCGGTTTACAGTTTCAACATTTAGCTATTTTTCGACATAGTCATCATTTCTGTCTATGCATTTTTGTAGACGCTGTAGCAGTTATTGTATGCCGAAGTCATACCAGCTGGCCGCCATGCTGTTCAGAAAGTTATGAACCTCTTCTGTCACCTCGTCGTCGAAGCTGAATCGCTGGGAACACAATTAACGTTGACAGGTACTGTGGGACTCTGAAAAAACTCAAATGCGCAATTCAGAACCGGAGAAGAGGAATGTTGAGCAAGGGCGTACACATTCTCCATGACAACGCTCGCCCACACATCACTCGGCAAACCGTTGCTCTCCTGCAACAGTTTCAGTGGAACATAATCACCCACCAACCCTATAGTCCTGACCTGGCGCCCAATGACTATCACCTGTTCCCTAGGTTAAAAGAACATTTGGCCAGAAAGCGATTCAGCTCCGACGACGAGGTGAAAGAAGAGGTTCATAACTTTCTGAACAGCATAGCGGTGAGCTGGTATGACATGGAAATACAAAAACTGCCACAGCGTCTACAAAAATCCATCGACAGAAATGGTGATTATGTCGAAAAATAGCTAAATGTTCAAGCTGTAAACTGATGTAAACCATTACAAATAAACAGGTCTATGTACTTATAAAAAATAGGAGACCTTACTTTTGGGATTACCCTCGTACTTTCAAAGTCATTGAGTGCTTCTGTCATTGCTCTCCTTGCGTTCATTTTCGCTTCGTTCACCTTTTGTTTGTCAGCTAGCTTCTTACTTCTCTTGAACGTGAGATGAAGTTCCCTTTGTTTACGTAGCAGTTTTCTAACACTGCTATTAAATCACGGTGGGCCTTTCCCATCCCTTAAGTCCTTACTCGGAGCATACTCGTGTAGGAAATATTCCATGATGCCTTTCAATTTCCATTTGTTTTCCGCATCTTCGTCCTCATCACCGAATGGTTGATACTGACTGCTCAGATACTCTCAAATTTGTATCCTGTCACTCTTGCTAAGCAAAAATATCTTCCTACCTTTCTTAACATTCTTTGTACAACGGTTGTCATAGATGCACCCACAGTCTTATGATCTCTGATAAATTTCTCTACGTTAACTGACTCGATAATTTCAGGTCTGGTTGTTGCCAGGAGGTCTAAGATGTTACCCTCACGCGTTGGTTCTCTAACTACCACCTCAAACTAATTTTCGGACATCCGGAAAAATGACACACGAGTCCCTGTCTCTGGCACCAGTTTTGATAGCATGGCACTCCCTGTCTGTATCTGGCAAGTCACCCTATATTACAACGGCATGATTAGGAAAATTACTAACGATAGTCTGCCAGTTCTGTCTGAAGCACTCTACCACTACAGCTCCTGACCGAAATGATCTTCAAAAGCATCTGATTACCACTGTTGACCGATCTTTGATACTTAACTTCATCCACAGTAATTCACAATCGAAATCCAGAATAATCTCGCTAGATTTTATCGAATTCCTTGCTGTAATAAATATGCCGCCACAAATGGCGAGTAACCTATCCTTAACGATAAATATTCCAGTCTGAACTTACGATTTCTTTGGCTTTAACGTCCGGTTTCAACCAACTTTTTGTTCCTAATACTGTCTGTGCATTATAATCTTCAATAAGCGATATTAATTCTGGAACCTTTCCTTGTATGCTCCTGCAGTTTACTAAAATCGTATTAACCTTTCCTATGTCTAATTTGCAACGACGCACGTTCTCTGAGGAGATTGTGACTAATTTATCAGGCAAATGGTCTTTGATCCCAAGGGAGGGATTCTCTGACCTAGAAAAGCCCCATGTACACGCCACACGTACTCCACTACCCTAATAGTTGTTTCTGCGTGTAGTGCACGGGTACCTATTAAGGGGAACCATACAATTCGGCACCCGGTAGCGGAGGTCGAGAAATTCGCATCCGATACAGTCGTAGAATCGTCTGAGCCTCTGGTTTAGACCTTCACTCTGCTACAAACTAGAGGACCGCAATCAGCTCTGGGTACGATACTACTAATAGACAGCTTAGCCTGCATCCCACATGCGATGCTAGTTGCCTTTACCAAATCTGCCATCCGTCGAAAGGAGCCGAGGGTGCCCTTAGGACCAAAGCGGCAGGCGTCATTCTTGCCGACTTGGGCCACTCTACGACATGCAGCCTGTTGCACTCAGCGCGCTCCATAGCACGAACGAGACCCCCCCAACAAACATACCGAGTGCGCACTGGCATTGTTTTCTGCCTTGCCTGCTGTTTCCCTGAGGGGCTCCAACACTCACCCAACACCGGAGCTCCCAATGACAAGCATAGCCACCCTCTGCTGGAAAATCGGTAGCTGGCTCAACAGGAGAGGCATCCCGTGCCGGATCAAAGTTATCATAAACACTGGGTAGCACCTCGTACCTGTTGCTAAGGTGTTGGGAGTCAGGTGCTGTTGCTCCCTCTTTCACCCCCGCCCAGTGACTCGGGAACCCACCAGTATCTTCCACCCAATCCTGAGTGAGGACGGACCACTCAGATGTTGAGAATCAAAAGATGCAGTGACATCCGGGTCACCAGGCAATTCCAAAGGCACCAAGGGTGTCGCAAGTCAACAGCACCGCGATGCCGCAGCAACTTTGAATATTACCCAGAAGAATGTCGACGGTAGGCAACGATGCTTCCAGCTGTTTACGGACAGTAGCCAATTCTCCTTGTGTCCGCTCACAACAAGCTTAGTTCATAGTCGTAATGTGTAAAAATAGGTGTAAGATGTGAAATGGCGCTACTCAGTTTGGAATGTACGCAGAATATAACGAGTAGAATAAAGAAACGCTAAAAACTGCTCTGCAGATTTCTCACTATGCCCTGAGATGGCTAATTCTTAAACAGAAATATTTTTATTTTACTGAAGTGGATGCATCTACAGTTACCTGTTACTAGAAACTCTGCTTACCCGAAAGCAACTGCACGTGATAAGTGCGGAAACTAGAATGCACTGATCTAAAGTATGTGCTATGTACCAGCACGAGATTTGAACTTAGTGGTGCGACATGCCGGTCTGACGGCGGGAAAATAGCATTAGGAAGCCACCTTACGCAACGACATGCACTCGAAAATTTCCTAACCACCATTCTAAGCAGTAAAATACACAGGTACAGTTCATTCCCTTGCAGAAGTACGTGAAAAAAACAGAAACTAAATTACTGCGTATCTGGCAAATGCTGCTGCTGCTGCTACCGCTGCTGGCGCGTCCACTCGTCTCGGCGTCTGCCGGTACACTGGATTTATTGATAAATCTGTAACATGTAAACAATATCAAATGCTCTTAAATACTTCGTATATCCTCTGTAACGATGCCATTTCTTCATATTTGCTTACAATTCACTGACTTGACCTGTAAAAATGTAATATCAAAATTTCAGTATTTTTAAAACATGCAGTGGAGCCAAATATTACTTTCCCACACAGAAAAAATATAGTTGAAAGAACACCAATAAAGTCATATCAACGTTTACTTTATGAGCCGCCTGCAGCCGGCATGCAAGCGCCACTTTATTGACGAATTGATTTCCATATAATGACGTCATTCAATGTCTGTCTCATCCATGGTCTGTGTAAGTTTACAGTAAAAGATAAAGAGGAAGTAAAACGTAAGCTGCAGTAAGGAGCTAGTAGAGGGGACCACTAGCTATCGCCTCGTAGTTAACTACAGAAGAGTAATAAGACTGAGAAGAGTTCAGTTAGCTCTGTTATCTTGAAGTTGTGGAATGTGGGCAAGATGCCAGAACACCATTTTAATGACCTTGTGCGATGAGACGATGCGCCTCCTGTATTGGTCACAGCTATAGTTTGGCTGCTCAGACAATAATCATTAGAATTCTTTGCAGTATAAATCATAATTAATGGTATAGCTAGTTTTTTTTGATCTGATAGTCTGTCGATCAAATTTTACTTCCGGAGACCGAAGTTTCTGAAGAACTAGACAGGGTCGGAAAATTGACGTTCAAATCACAAGTTAGGTTCTGCCGTACATTATTGAAGTTGAAGTTGGATCTATTTATTTTCCACATCTTTTGTTATAGTTTCTAGGGTTTGACAGTGCTGTACGCTCCTTGCAACTGTAATGTATAGACGTCTGTCTTATATTGCGGCATTTACACCACCAGTGCTTAACGCTGAATCCTCACTGAAATGTGGTAGAATGGGTATCACTGGCAGTGATTGAGTAGGTGTTGGTCAGATTGTTCCTTACGTTTTTGAAAGATTCAGATACATTAGAAATTTGTTGTGGGCAGTGACCAGCCAAAATACAACAGTCTGGCACCTAGCATGCATGACAACGCAACGATTACGCCAGGCACTGTCCAAAGGTCTTACGTGCAACTAGTCCAGTTGTACACAACACCATCCCTCTTTCAAACTTTCTCAAATTTTTGGCTAGTTTTCTTTTTTTTTCGTGGTGAGTGAAGGAACACCGCGAGTGACTGGTATATTGCAATGAAGACGATAGCAGCGACCAGTCACCATTATTTTATATTAACAAAATTGATAAGTTTTATAACGTAAATAGTTACTCTTCCACAGTTTCTCCTGTCAGCTACACTTGTTGTTGTTGTTGTTGTGGTCTTCAGTCCTGAGACTGATTTGATGCAGCTCTCCATGCTACACTATCCTACGTGAAACTGGTGGACGGTTCGTTATTGAAAGGATCCTCAACAAGACGAGAGACCTTCAATCCAGACGTTTCGATAGACACATTAGTCCTGTAAAAGTGGAAAATGCTGCTCTTTGCAAGCGGATGGTCCATGTGCTCGAGGTGTCGATTGAAGTGCGAGAAGGGATGGTGATCACAGCGCTTAGACCATAAGACAATGTTATAAGCTATACAGTGAGAAAATGGGCACATTCTACCTCGTACCCAATTCTGAACAGGATGCACAGATCTTATGAAACACGTCCCATCCTGTTTGAACAGTCCCATCGTATTTTGTGATGGTAAGCCTAAAAAGCGTTCTGATTTTGGGCGAGAGGGACACCTCAGCACAAGCTGCATGCAGTGTCACATGGCGCAACTGCCGCAGGGGAGGAGAAGATGGTGCTCGATCCGACGGTGCTCCCCTTGATGCTCGTGAGGGCCCCTTAGGCAGCCCCATCTGATCAACTGTCGACAGAATCATCTTCTCAATAGGCCCTGAGCTGCCTCTGATGCTTTGGGAGGGCACTGCAGACAGACAGTCTGCATTTCCCGAGCATCCACCGGTTTTGCAATGTGAAGGAATGGCCCCCTAGGGAAGGTTGGCACCTGCAAACTTGGTGGTAAGGGGTCATGATCGATGGTATGGCCTACCTCCTGTCAGCAAGAGGGCTTCCTATCATAAATTGGAGCAACAGGACGATGAATGTGAACACACCTTCCGGTATGGACAAAAGGAGAGACTGTTCAAGGTTTTATGTGTAGGAGGTCGGTACAAACTTTCACCTCGTTGATACCTGACGAAGTATTCACAGCGCCAGACTGTGGTGCATATGCTGCTGGACGTCTGACATCCTGCCTTGAACAGGTCTGCATCGCCCACAGACTTATGGCAGAGACAATTTACTCAGATATATGACCGATGGCCTTCATCGATCATGATGCCAAACTCTTCTAAGAGAGAGGGTGTGACGGAGCAGGAGCTCGTGGGAGATGAATGTCTTGCCTCCGACGTTCTGGAGTGTCGGCATAAGATAGTGGAGACGTGGAGGAACTGTGAGAGTCGGCTTCCTATGTTTCCTTCCACGATCCATTTATGCCATGATTGTGGAAAACTTGCTTTGTGCATTGCTGTCGATGGGCAATGTATTTTCCACTGCACATCATAGAAAATCATTTTGTACTATGGTGGGAGATATTCACCCAACTACAGTCGACAGGCTCGTGTATGATGCCGCCTCGAGGGCAAAATTGTGCATCAGCGTAACCGGGATAGGGCTGGGGGTGAATTATCAGCCACGCATCACGTTATCCGTGAATGTGGAAGTTGTCAGACGGCCTTGATCCCTGTGCTGGATATAACAGATGGTCAGTGCCTGACGACCCAAAGGACATCACTAAAGCCTTCTTTGATCATTACTTGTGGTTCTATGTCACAGAAAACCACGATGCTCTGGAGATGGATGACGTCCTCCACTTGTTGTCTCAGTCCTCAATTGAGATGCAAACCACATAACGGCAGACGATATCAGCGACACTCTCTGAAAAGGGCAACCAATAAATCACTTGGCCCGAATGGTCTCTCAATATCGCTACACTGTGTGTTCCAAGATGTTATGATGCCTCGATGGGTTACGATGTACCAACAATTGATGAACCCTGCAGTGCAGATGCCGGATGTACTCGTATTTGCGAACAGTATCCTTATATCGGTCCCCAGCCCATCTGTTGAGAGCTGACAAATAATGGCCTCTTACGCTGCTCAATAGCGATTTCTTAACTTTACATTTTAGTTTCCTGCATTCAGAGTGGCCTACACAAAGTCATCTCTATCGACCAGACGTGTGTCAGTGGTAACAGTGGTGATACCGCGACGTCATTGCAATGGTGCAGATGTGCTGTGTGCATGGGCGGACTTTGACCACACTTTCGATAG
The DNA here is from genome assembly GCF_023864345.2 of Schistocerca serialis cubense. Taxonomy (NCBI): domain Eukaryota; kingdom Metazoa; phylum Arthropoda; class Insecta; order Orthoptera; family Acrididae; genus Schistocerca; species Schistocerca serialis. Next base: position 796,685,307 of record NC_064639.1, read on the forward strand.
GGTACGCTGGGACTATCGTGAGAAGGTTCTGTGGCGCTGGCCTTTCCCTGATCCTTCATAAACACCATCATGGGCCTTCTGCGTGATGTGACTTCACAGGTTACGAGCAATGGAGATACAGTGTACATGATGACTGTTGTCCGCTTAGTGAGACGAGGTTGCCCCCTCTCATTGATTACGCATACCATTACTTGGACTTCGGTGCCAGCTGCAGGGACATAGAATGCCGTGCATATGCACACAATCTGTTGTTTTTAGTGCATACACCAGATGAAATCCAAAGATCAATGGACTGGACTACCCAATATGGCGCCACAGGTGGAAGCCATATGAACTTAGGCAAGTTTCGGATGATGGGCAACAGCATTGGCCTCCCAGAAGAGAGCTTAGCCCCATACCTACTCCAGGATATGGTCAAATGTTTTTGGGTCTTCTTTACATTTGACAATCGATAGACAGTACACCTTACCTGTGCTCGTCTCCTACAGATCATATGTATGGATAAAGACAGCAACTTGCTGTGGCGCTGGCCTTTCGCAATTCCTTCATAAACACCATCATGGGCCTTCTGTGTGAACATGGTTCAGCAGGTGGCTTACGTCAACACCTATCTGGCATCCAGGGTACCCCATCTGACTACAGTCCTCCTGATGCTGAAGACAATAGCACACAGCCTACAAGCGATCTTTGGTTAGCACGCCAGCGAGGGAATGATCATCAAAGTGTGATATGATACACCTAGCCTCCCTTTCATAGAGGGGGGTCTCAGAATGGTCAATGTCTGCTTTATACACTAACGGAAAAAAATCGCAGAATCAGTCAGGAATTGAGCGACATATACGAAATTTGGTTGGCGTTGTAGATGTCTGTAGGATGATTTCTATTGAGATTTGGCGCTAGTAATGCATAAGGGTGGCACAAGTAGTGCCACTATGAGGATGCAAATCAGGTCGTGAGCGTTAGCTACTTTTGAGATTGGACGTGGCGAGTTGATGTTAGTCAAGAATGCCTTTAAGGTGACAAAGACGCCATTATCAAAGCCTCGCTGAGTTTTAACGAGGTCGTGTAATAGGGCTACAAGAACTTAATGTTCCTTCTGCAATACTGCAGAAAGACTTGGGAGAAATGTAACCACTGTAAATGGTTGCTGGCAGTAGTGGTCGTCAGAGAGTACGCTAGCAAGAGCACCCTGCTCCTGATGGCCACGTGGCACTATCGAGGGGAAGACCATCGTGTTTGGCGTACGGCTCTGACGTATCGTACTGCGTCTACATCAGCAATTTCAGCAGCAGTTTGAGCAGCAGTTTACACTACAGTGACACAGAGAACTGTTACAAATCGGTTAGTTCAAGAGCAGCCCTGAGTCACACACCCTGTAGCAGGCATTCCTCTGATCTCAAACCACCGCCATTTGCGACTTTAGTGGTGTCAGATCTGATTAGAGGGCAATTTGGAAGTCTGTTGAGTTTTCTGATAAATGTTGGCTCTGACTCGGTGCCAGTGATGATCGTTGATTAGGAGGAGACCAGTTGACAGTCTGCAACCAACCTGTCTGAATGCTAGACACACTGGAGCTGCACCTGGAGCTATGGTTTGGGGTGCGTTTTCGGATGGCAGCAGGAGCACTTTCGTGGTTATCCTACGCACGCTGACTGTCAATTTATACGTCAGTCTGGTGATTCGATGTGTTGTGCTGCCATACGTGAACGTAGGCGTGTTTTCCAACAGGATAACGCTCGCCCAATACCGTTGTTGTAACCTAACATGCTCTACGAGGTGTCGAAATGTTGCTTTGGCCTTCTAGATCATCAGATGTGTCTTCAATGGAGCACATATGGGACATCATCGAAAGACTGCTCCAGCATCATGCACAACCAGCATTAACCGTCGCTGTACTGACCGAGCAAGTGCAAAAGTCATGGAACTCTGCCCCACAAACTTACATCAGGCACCTCTACAACACGATGCATGCATGTTCGCATACTTTTTAAGTGCCACATATATTTTCTTTCACGTTTCACCGTGTTTGTCGAAGTGAAAAGCGTTGATCTGCACTGTAGTTCAGGATCAACGTTAAACTGACTGTAGGTCCCATTGTAACTCGTTGTGTAAGTACTTCAAAGATCATAGAGAGGCTTCGGTATACTAACTCCAACAGGACCATGTCTAATAAAGCACTATGGTGTTCAAAACAGTCTTCGGATTGATGACTGCTTTACTTTAGTTAGATGACTTTCCATCCAGGACAATACGCCACATCCTACTCGTTAGGAAACATTCGATCACGGCGTACACTTGGCTAGGTATCCCATAGGAATGTTCTTTCTTTGGAAAGAACCGATGTGGTATGGAGTCAAAAGCATTACGGAAGTGTAGAAAGGCCGTTTCATCATGGTTCAGTCTACCCAGGTCTGAGGAGCACCAGTTGAGTTACCTTTGACTGATGTTTTCGAAACCATGCAGGTTTCCAAAGAAAACGTTTTGTCTAGGTGTATGTGACTTTCGCTCTTTTCTACATACGTAAAAGTTTTGTCTGCTCAAGAAACCCATTATAAATTATAATCAAGAGCAAAGATAATTCACTCAGAAACTTGGTATAGGACTTGACAGTGCCTCCCACTGACCCTGGTGCCTCATCTGGCTTCTTTTGTCCAACCAGAAAAAAGTAGCTGCGGTACGGCTGGTGGTTATGGACACATTCCTTCATTTTCCTTTGAGAAAACAGAACTCAGTATTTCGGCTTTTGTTTTGCCATTTTCTATTTCTGTTTCGTCTCCCAGAATCTTTAGACTCCTTTTTGTGCCACTGAGAGCCACAGCACACGACCCAAGAGGTGGTGCTTTGGAGCAAGTCTGGTGATAACATTTTACTTCGGTAGAGGCTGAAACCTTCATCCGCTACCCTTGTGGTAGCCGAGCGAGTTCCAGTTGACATCTGTCTATCTCTAGATTTATGCTCTTGTTTGAATCTGTTGTGCAATAAGCGCGGTGTCTGTATACTATGCGGGACCTCTGCTATCGTTAACTATTTTTCAGGGTACATGTTTTTCTACAGCTTGGTTTACTATTCATTTGAAGTTCACCTCCATGATCACTGGCCTAAATCAGATGCTTCTATCTCCTTGTTGAGGAATGATATAACCTCCTTCATATTGATTTTGCTGTAAGGTACATGTACAAAATAAGGCCCGAATCCTAATAAGGCTCATTCTCATTTTCTAGCACAGAAAATTTGAAGACACTGCTAAATGTCTTCGGTAGGGATAGCTTGTGGCATCTAGTGGCCAAGGCAACAACTATTTCCGCACCCGCTCTCGTGCCGGCCATTTTACTTTCAGTTGTGCTACGGCGTTCAACGAAGGAGGGCTGCTTCACGGTACGTTTCGGTTATGAAGCATTTTTACTAGTGTGTATTTATGAACAGAAAATTGCGCTGTATTAAGATAGTGGCATTATCTTCCTAATAATACGTTTCCTTTCAAACAATAAACACAGACGCGTTTTAAACTGGTTGTTCCCAATAAGGCCCATCCGTGGCGCTCCAAACAAGGCCCGAGCAGGCCTTATTAGGCACCCTGTTGTGTAGAGCTGTGCATAACGACACTGCATATTTAATTTTAGGCTATCCAGGGAAACCTCATGTAACACGTATTTACTACCTCTAAATTAAATCTAAATTATTTTATACATTTTTACTGAGCTATTAGCTGGTGGTTGCGAGAAATGCCAAAAGCAAATATTTTAAATTCCTTCGTGGTAATCTTTGTGACAGGGCGTTTTGCATTTAGATCAAATATATATAATCACAATTTTACCGCCCTAATTCAGGAACGTCAGGCTAACTGGATTTTTTTTCTTTAGATGGAGTCACAGAAAAAAGAGCAACATGGAATGCAGATAATTTAAAACGATCTATGGAAGCTGTTGCTGAAGGGATGCCTGTCAGAGACGCTTCTAATAGATACAGGATTCCTCGAAGTACGTTACGCAACCACATAACTTCTGGAGTAACAACCAAAAGTTTGGGACGACAAATTTGTTTGGACGAAGTTCAGGAAAGAGAAAATTGCCAAAGAATTTTTCAACCCGCTGAAGTTGGGTATCCAATTACAGAAAAAGTGTTCAGAAAATGTGTATATAAATTGTGAAAAGAACAGTGTGCAGAAAGAATCTTTTAATGAGACGAAGACATTGGCTGGACGCAAGTGGCTCAAGCTCTTCCTACAAAGACACCCAGACATTACAAGAAGGAGGGCACAAAACTTGAATCCAGGAAGAGCTGCAAAGCTAAACAAGATTATTGTAAATGACAGTTTTCAGAAACTGAAAACGGTCTTGGCCGAACTGGAGTTATTTGATGAACCCCAGCTTATCTACAATATGGACGAAAAGGGATGTCACCTCTCACTCCACAAGTCTTCTGAAGTTTTAGCGAAGAAAGATGAGAAACGCTTGCACTTTGTTGCCCCAGAACATGGGGCAAATGATTCCATTGTCTCATGTGGGAATGGAATTGGACAGGTTATTCCTCCTATTATTCAAAGGAAAGCGACGCAAGCCAGAATGGGAAAACTATTTGCCACCTGGGACAGCAGTAGAAATGACAGGTAGGGGCTCAATGAACGCTGCGACATTCATCAAATGGATACATCATTTTGCCAAATACAAGCCTGCCGAAGATGCTATTTTGATATACCCTGAAATTTGTGATGTTGCTGAAGAGCACAATATCAGACTTTACTGCTTGCCAAGAAACACAACACATGAGCTGCAACCCATTGATAAATAAGTATTCAAGCCATTTGAGTCTTACTGGGATGACGAAGTTCAGCTGTACTGGTCTACACATGAAAGGGAAGAAAACAGAGCAATTAATAACGTGTGTTCGGAAAAATCTTCAGTAAGGTGTGGCCAAAAGCAGCATCCCCAATATATGTGATGTCTGGATTCTGTGCAACAGGGATTTGTCCTTTTGACCCAGAAGCTATTCCAGACACTGCATTTGCTCCCTCTCGTCGATCAGAGCATCCTGACGCAGACGAGGACATGACAATTGCTCCTGAAACAGGGAAACTGCCAGAGACTCAAGCAGTCCCAAAGGCTTCCTGAATAAAGAGAGTCCATTGATTCCAGTTCACCAGAAAGCAAAGCATATTCAGTGAAGGATAGTTCAAGTGACTTCAGTCTTGAAGATAGTGATGCAGCTGAGGATCTCGATTGTTCTTTCAAGGAAATAGTGCAAACCCCAAAGACGAAGAAAAAACCAAACACCACGGAAGAAGGCATTAAATTACAAGGCGCAAGTCGTATGTAGTGCACGCTTCACCCAGAATCACAAGATAAATGGTGCCAACGGAAGCAATGGGTCTAAGGAAGATACACGTTGCAAAAAAAAAAAATCAGTGTCAGTAACGAATATTCAGAAGAAAAAATGCAAAAATAAAGACTCTGCTGAAGCAAGCAGCAGCTCTGCCTCTAAAAGTGTTGCAAGAGGTTGGCAGGTTTTGTCATGCGTGCTGTGAAGACAGGATGTTCAACATGAGACTTTGCAAAAAATTTATGAAATATGTGCTTGAAGATTGTGTAGGGTTGACACCCAAAGATAAAGAGCGAAATTTCCTGTGCCCAACCTGTAAAAAATGATTTAAATGGGGCAAACCAGTTTCACAAATCATTATTCATGTGTTCATTGAAAATGCAATGATTAGAATTATTGTTCCTATTGCGATAAAGGAACTTAATGCTGTCAGAACAATTTTTACTGCTGATTAAATTTAATAATCTGAAAGGTTAATAAGCATTAAGTACCAATAGTTCTGTAAAAACAAGTAATTGTGAAAGTCTATGTATCATGTCATTCTATGTATTTCTAAAATAAACTTACATTACAACTCTTGCAGTGTATTCAAGCAGTTTTATTGCCATTTAGATGCCCCAGAATGTTAACATGAACAAGATGTGGCTATGGGGCATATTAGGAACAAGTTCTCCTAACAAGGCCCACTTGCAAGAGTTAAACATTTTCCTAAAAGTGAGGATGTTAATTAAATAAACTTTCGATGTTCATATATTTTTGAACTGAATATAGTTGTAGGATGTTGCACGTACAATCTCGCAATCTTACCACAGACAAATACTGAATGCGAAATTCCTAAACGTTAGGTGGGCCGTATTTGGTACACATACCTTACGCACCGACTTTTTTGTCTTGCCCTTTGTGTCTCCGTGCCAATGGCCTGTCTATTGTTGAACTGAAAACAAAGTATTCAGGTTTTTTACGTTGATGATTAATTCTCTAGATGTCATTTAATCTGTTAATTATTTCTATGCCAACAGATAACATTTTGTGCTGCTGTGAACTACCTGACCAAATGTAGGAGTTAATTCTAATAACTTTCTCAAAAACCATGTTTAGCATTTCAGATATATCGACGATGATAAAGGCAACGTTTCTCGTTTAATCTCTTCTTTGTCATCAAGCTAGTACTATTTTTCATGTAGCTTAAAGATGTTAATGAACAAAATTTCGGAATGGATTTTATTTAATTTGTATGTCAATGGCAACCTATGCTTTGTGTAGAAGTATATTCTGAAGGGAGACAGAGAATGCAAGGGAAATAATGAAAAAATATCATACGCATATCTAGTGGAACAAAAGAAGACATATAGGTACTGTGACAAATGTCGCTTGAGTAAATACCCCAGAGAGATTTATAACAAATTGGTAAATGGCTCGGTGGGAGTTAATATAGGATACAGGCTGCCAATTACTGAACCATATGAAGAAAATGTAAATTAGTTACAAACTATGGCCTGACACAGTTTACTCAACATGTAAACGTCACTACAGAGATTTGGATTTAGGTTATGACATGTTCAATATGCCTGACGTCATTGGCGATGATGTGGTGCAGCTGAATAGTGAAATTCTGCTTGACCCGTTGAAGTGTCGGAACATCGATGCTGTCGATGACCTCGCGAATAGCTGTTTTCAGCTCAGCAATGGTTTTGGCGTTATAGCTGCACACCTTGTCTTTAATGTAGCCCCACAAAAAGGAGTCGCACGTGTTCAGACTCGGAGAACGTGGGGGCCACTCGAGGCCCATGCCAGTGGCCTCTGGGCACCCCAGAATGGGGTCCCCAAAGTTCTCCAGGACATCACTCTCCTGCTTCGATGGCGTCGAGCTCCGTTTTGCATAAACCATATCGTGTGGAAATCAGGGTCACTTTGGATAATGGTGATGAAATCATCTTGCAAAACCTTAACTTACATTTCGGTAGTCATCATGCCATCAAGGAATATCGCACCGATTATTCCGTGACTCGACATTGCACGCTACACAGTCATCCATTGAGGGTGAAGTGAATTCTCGATCGTGAAATGTGTATTCTCAGCCCTCCAAATGCACCAATTTTGCTTATTGACAAAACCAAACAAATGAAAGTGGGCTTCATCGCTAATCCAAAGCCCGTAATTTCTGTGGACAATAGTGTTGGCGAAATACAACCGCTGTTCCATGGCCATGGGGCTTAATGGCTGATGGGTTTGAATTTTGTGTGGGAAGAGATGCAGGTCTTCAACAACTATTTGTCGCAGTGTCTCCCGGTTAATTTTCACCTGTTGTGCGGCGTCTGGTCGATTTCCTGCTACTGGTTTGAAACACAGCGTGTGTGATCTCGATGTTTTCAGGCGTTTTCACCCTTTTGGAAGCCAGACATTGCCAACACTGTTATCACGAACACTACCCGTACCAAACTTGCTAATCAAATTCTTGATTGTTAGCACACTTGGATTGGTTTTCTTCGGCTTGAACACGGTCGCAAACTTCCTTTGAGCCGCAATTCGGCTGTTATTGCTCACATAGTAGGCCTTTACTAGCGCTATACATTTACGCGCCCTGTACCGTGACGTTTTCACCTACAAATGTCAGACAACAACAAAAACGCGTGCGCATGCGCATACCAATTCTCATCAAGCCCCGCGGTCAACCGTCCAGTTTGAACGCCCTAACGAAAACCGTTATGAAACTATGAGGAATTTATTTAATAGAGTTCACTAATTGTCACCCTGAATGTACGAAAGACTGAAGATGGTTATGCCATGCACCGTAAGGTGTTACAGGTCACAGCACGACGGTTGATGACTTCGAACACTCAAGGGTAAGGGTGGAGGTGACGAACCGCTGAAATACGCTGGGGATGACTGGTCGCACGATGTGACTACTTACGACATGCTAGCGTGTGCGTTTAAGCTCTTATGATAAGGAGGCTGTGCCAGTCCCGTGGAGCACGCGATTCTGTCGATCCTCTGCTGAAGTCGATGTCTAGCATTCTGTTGTAGGTACGGACAGCATTAACTTCAAGATTTACTTTCTTAACTTAATGCGGTTCACATAATCTCGGAAGTAGTTCAACACATTGATCACGAGGATTCGAGACAAGATGGGGAGATGAGACAGAGCTCCATCGCATCAATTTCGGCGCATACCTGTTTACGTGAGTTCTACAAATATAATGCAATTCGTGCCACTTCCTGACTGATCATCTTAAGCTTAGGGTTTATTTCAGGTTACTTCGGCTATAAACATGTAAGAGACGATGCGATCTAGGATATTTAGTGGATTTACAATACTGCTGAAAAAATAATTATGTTTTGTGGTTCATATTTCTGCATTTCTCTGTACCGCTGTCTTTGGAGTACACTCGAATCCAGAAGGAAGATTTATTTATGATTATTCATGCGCTGTAAAATTTCACGTTTATTGATTTTCCTTCTACACAGAGAAAACATGAAGACAGTAAACAGTAAACCTGTATTTTAGCTAATGCGTAAGAGATAAGTAAACAACAACAATAACTACTGTACTATAGTATGTATATAGCGCAGCTGAACACAGTTCCTCTGTGTTAATCAAGATCACTGGAGTCTTGAAAATGCGAGCCATAATATTAGTTTTGTATCCATGTACATCTTCATACACAAAATACTATAAGAAGAACATATGTCCACAGTCAGAGAATGTTCGACGGTTATTTAGGAATTACGACAAAATTACTTTCTGTAAATCGCTGCAGACTGAAAGCAGAATACCTATTTCGTAATCCATACCACAGATTGCTTCAGCGAATGATCAGTATTTTATAGTTGCGGTAAACAGAATTCACTTTCTTTGTATGTGGATTTCCCATCGAGACATGCAGCTGTGCTTATTATCCTTGTATTCAATGAGCAGTGATGAAGTATTTCACTTAATGTTACTTTTTCTGCATGTACGTCCGCAGATGTAGACGGGAATGAGGCGGTTCAAATTCCCGTTGACCATCCAGACATAGTTTTCTAAATCGATTAAGACAAATGCCAGGAAGATCCCTTCCAAAAGAGCACGGCCGTCCTTGTTCCCCATCCTATGCCAATCCGAGCTTCTACTCGTCTACGAATGACCTCGACGTCGACTGGACGTTAAGGCATAGCTTTCAGAAAAAAATGTTGTCGTAACCGACCAGCTTTAAGGCGGGACCCTGATCCCTAGGCCCTGACGTACATTTGCCCCATGACACAGCTCGTTCAGACAGTTAACCTGTGACACCCTCCGGCACTGATTTACAGCGAGTTTTGTCTGTCAAATCTACATTTGTCACTATGGTATTCAGAGCTGATATGACACTGGAACTGTCAGTGTTACTTTGCTATCCTATAGAGTATTGGAATTGTGAAAAGAATCAGTGCAAAGGCCATGGCGGACGAGTCAGTCAGTTGGGATCAACCCGTTACGACGTTATACCGGTTGCTTCTTGTGTGCGTTACTCACATCAGAACTGGTTTTCATCCTTCGGAGAGGAGAAGATGTGAACTCGTAACTACTAGCTACCCTACAAATTTAATCGCGTCACATTTACACTATGTGATCAAAAGTATCCGAACACTCCCCTCCAAAACATACGTTTTTCGTATTAGGTGCATTGTGCTGCCACCTACTACCATGTACTCCATATCAGCGACCTCAGTAGTCGCTAGACATCGTGAGAGACCAGAATGGGGCGCTCCGCGGAACTCACGGACTTCGAACGTGTTCAGGTGATTGGGCATCACTTGGGTCATACGTCTGTACGCGAGATTTCCAAACTCCTAAACATCCCTAGGTCCACTGCTTCCGATGTGATAGTGAAGTGGAAACGTGAAGGGACACGTACAGCACAAAAGCGTACAGGCCGACCTCGTCTGTTGACTGACAGAGACCGCCGACAGTTGAAGAAGGTCGTAATGTGTAACAGGCAGACGTCTATCCAGACCATCACACAGTAATTCCAAACTGCATCAGGATCCACTGCAAGTACTACGACAGTTAGGAGGGAGGTGAGAAAATTTGGATTTTATTTTCGAGCGGTTGCTCATAATCCACACATCAGGTCAGTAAATACCAAACGACACTTCGCTTGGTGTAAGGAGCGTAAACGTTGGACGATTGAACAGTGGAAAAACGTTGTGCGGAGTGACAAATCACGGTACACAATGTGGTGATCCGATGGCAGGGTGTGTGTGTGTGGTGAATGCCTGGTGAACGTCATCTACCAGCGTGTGTAGTGCCAATTCGGAGGCGGTGGTGTTATGGTGTGATCGTGTTTTTCAGGGGGAGGGTGTGCTTGCATCCCTTGTCGTTCTGCATTGCACTATCACAGCATAGGCCTACGTTTATGTTTTAAGCACGTTCTTGCTTCCAACCGTTGAATAGCAATTCGGGGATGGTGATTGTTTCTTTCAACAAGACCGAGCACCTGTTCATAATGCACGGCCTGTGGCGGAATAGTTACAAGACAAAAACATCCCTATAATGGAATGGCCTGACCTGAAGCCTATATAACAGCTCTGGAGTGTTTTAGAACGCCGACTTCGTGCCAGGCCTCACCCATTGATATCGATACCTCTCCTCAATAGAGCACTCTGTGAAGAATAGGCTGCTATTCCCCAAGAAACCTTTCAGCACATGATTGAACTTCTGCCTACGAGAGTGGAAGCTGTCATAAAGACTAAGGGTGGGCCAGCACCATTTTGCCTTCCAGCATTACCGATGGAGGGCGCCTTGAACTTGTAAGTAGTTTTCAGCCAGGCGTCCGGATACTTTTGATCACGCAGTGCATCAGTAAAATGTATCACCTCAAAAAACCTTTTTTAATCACTGACGGAAAAATATCGCAACGTCAAGAAAGACTGTGCGACCTAAACGAAATCTGGCAGGGGTGTTTCTACATCAGAAACATTATGTCTATTCAAATTTCGCGCCAGTCACATAAGAGAGGCGCTAGTAGCGCCACTATGAGTATGCAAATCAGGTTTGCTTTAAATACCCTCTGTAACGGTCGTCAGATTTAGTTATCTTTGGGACTGAACGTGGTGAGTTGACGGTACTGAAGAATGCCTTTAAGGCAACAAAGACGCCATTATCAACACGTCACTGAATTCGAAGGGGGTAGTGTTATAGGGCTACGAGAAGCTGAATGCTATTTCTGCGATATTGCGGTGATCACGACAATGTACGGTCGCAAGAAGACCGGGTTCCGTCCGGCCACTTGGTGCTGCCGAGAGGGAAGACCATCGTGTTCGACGTATGGCTCTGGCGCATCGTATTGCATCTCCATTAGCAATTTGAGCAGCAGTTGGCACCACACTGACACAACGAACTGTTACTAATCGATTACAAGGACAGCTCCGAGCCAGACGTCCTGAAGCTTGAATTCCACAGGCACCCAACCACCGCTATTTGCGACTTCAGTTGTGTCAATTTGCGACTTCAGTTGTGTCAAGCGAGACCTCATTAGAGGGCAGGGAGGAGGTGTGTTGTGTATTCTGATGGAAGCTGGTTCTGCATCTGTGCCAGTGATGGCCGTTTGTTTCTAAGGAGCACATACCGCTGTTGTAACCGCACACGCTCTATAGAGTATCGACATGTTCCCTGGCCTTCCGGAACATCAGATTTGTCTCTGTTCGGGCACATATGGGACATAATCGGACGACAATTGCAGCGCTCTCCACAAACAGCATTAACTGTCCCTGTATTGACCGAGCAAGTGCAACAGACATGGCACTCCATCCCACAAAATGACAGACGGCACCTGTACAGCACAATGGATGCACGCCTGCACGTTTGCTGTCAACATTCTGGCGGTTAGACCGATTATTAATGTACCAGCATTTCAATTTTCAATTACTTGTTTTGCGCTTATATTAACAGGTGACCTTGCAGCGTTACTCACTTAAATACTTTACCTAGACAAATGTATTCCCGAAGTTTCATTACTCTACATTAATTATTCTATGGTGCTGCAATTTTTTCCCGTCAGTGTAGATGTGTGATCAGACAGAATGCAGAGGAAACGAAAGTAGAAGCTCACAGTTCCGTACAGACCTGCTATAATCACGGTGTTGAAACCTAGAGGGCATGCAATAATTTGTACGTGATTAACTATAGTGAATATCTATATTCGCCGCTATGATTTAAATTTTGTCTCAGCCTCTACGGGGTGTTTCAGCGAATTTGAAGTTGATATTCAAGGTGTATGACCACCTGGCTTTTGACTTGAGGGGACCTATTCCGAGGTGTCTCGGCATGGGAAAGTGTCAAAGTCCCGGATATTCCTGCCTGAGCAGGCATTGTGCGCTCTGGATGTCGGCCAGACACGTCGCCCCAGTGGTTCAAGCTTGTCGGACGTCTCGGCTGTCAGAATACTGATGGCCTCGCGTTGCCAAAAATTCTGGATGACGTAATCCCGTGCAGAACGTGCAGAACGCTACTATCCGCATAAATTCATAATTTTGTTAGAGATCTACGCACAACCATGGTCGTTTTACACACGAGCTAGAACGTAATATTATGTATTAAAATGAAATTAATATAAGGCATGCATAAAATGTTACTGTACGAATCTGAGATGGATTAACATTACCTGAAAGTTGATCTGGTTTGCGAGTTTGCAGAAAATTAAATAAAATCTTCTTTGGCACTGAAATTGTGTACATTTGTTCAGTTGAAAATTTCTCGAATTGAATATAATTCGCCTTTTTTTCCAATTTCCCGTCGACAGTCTGTGCTTACACTTTGCTTTCTAATGAGTCTTCCAGTTTTTCGCTCTCGTTATGTAACGAGTTATCTTAAACGACTATCATCTGGACACTATTTCCCTACATGTCCTACTGTGAATAATTGTCCCTTTCAGTTTTAAAAAAATATTTTAGCTGCCCGAGGGGGGATTTCTACCGTCTTTACGGTTATTTTCTCAAAATAAGCTTTCATGTGATTTTTTGTTGTGTCCGAACAGTAAGAACTTTAGACTCAGAGCATTTTTTCCGCTGGTCTAGGTATCCATTGTTTGGAGTAATCAATATGGGCTGATTTAGACTTATCACAAAAACCTATAGTCACTCCTATACTTGCGCTTCCATTTCTACTTAACACCTCACAAATTTTATTGTCCTCTTTGTTCCGACAAAAAAAGCTAATTACCGATATGCCACAAAATCAACGGTTCGGGAGACAGTCCTTCGAGAAGAAGTTCAAGGAGGTCCACGAGGGTGTTCGTAATGATCTATTTGAAGTCGTCAATGCCGCGCGGGATTAGCCGAGCGGTCTCAGGCGCTGCAGTCATGGACTGTGCGGCTGGTCCCGGCGGAGGTTCGAGTCCTCCCTCGGGCATGTGTGTGTGTGTGTCTGTCCTTAGGATAATTTGGGTTAAGTAGTGCGTAAGCTTAGGGACTGATGACCTCAGCAGTTAAGTCCCATAAGATTTAACACACATTTGAACATTTTTTTTGAAGTCGTCAATGTTTACATTTAACAATACAAAAACTAATTTCTCCAAAATAAACACTGTATAATAAAATTTCAGGCACCCACAAAGATGATATAGAATACTACTGGAAAACTGTGACGATACTTCATAGTTATTGCCCCAGAGGATGCAGTCGTTATAGACATAACCAACTCAAAGTATCGGAGTTTTATTCCCCCTTAAGTCCTAGATTTTCTTGGAAATTTTATTCGATTTCCGTCTAACTCTTTCTATGTGCCAAAAATGCTAATTCACATCGATAAAGTTATTGGAGATTTTTACTCCTTCTTTTCTTTTGTATGTTCTTACGGTACCTGAGGACCACTGTGCATAATAGTTTTTCGTCAGGTATGCTTCATTCATAACTACACAACTGTGGGCTTCCTACTCAAACAAAAAAGAAATGTACTGGGGCAGAAAGAAGATAATTTATTAGCCATTAGATGGAACAGCTTCTCAGTCTTATCATGAAGTAACTCAACTCCATTTTACTGTATGGGAAAGTATCATGAAAGTAATTCGTGTCGATGTAATTTTTAGTGTAAATTCTCCTCGGTCAAAATATTTACCTTTACAAAAGTACAATTTATGTGATGACTACTGTAATAGGTAATTATAGTTTTTGGCGAGATCTGCAGCCTAGAATCCATAGATTTAATCGATCTTACCACTCTATTAGTACTCTGCAGTTTCATCCTTACATCCTTACATTTCCTTCGATAAAGTACAACGGGTGCTGTCAAATGGCTCTTACAATATTATGTAAAGCTAAATGTTTGCTTCTCTGACTTATCGCCTGGAGTCGCAGTTGAAATTAGAAATATGTTTGTTATGATGTAATTTAGAAGCACTAATTTAATGCGATCAAACTGGTTTTTTGTTTATGATCAGTTGCGAATTTAACAAATTTATTTTACCGCGTTGCATTACTGAGTTTTCGATTTCTTATTTAGCTCAGAACTGTCTTCCCAGACACAGGAGTCAGTTTTTCGTCACACGTTCGACAACAGTGCCCAGTGTTTTAGGACATGATTACGTTACTTTACTGTACATTAATCCCAATTACTCCCAATTAGAGAAAATCGTTGCTTTCATACTCTTGCTCATTTGCAACAATTTTTGAATGATTATGTAAACTGGAGTACAAAACGTAAACAAAAAGATCGTAAGATAAAATTAGAGAGATTCGAGCCAACGCGGAGGTTTACCTACAATAGTTCTTCCGGCGAACTATATGCGACTGCAAAGAGATAAATAAACAGGAAGTGATACTGGTATACAAAGTACCCTCCACCACACACCGCAAGGTGGTTTGGAGAAGCATAGATGTACACTCATGCTCATAAATTAAGGATAATTGCATAATGTGGTGACACACAACGTGGCACTACACAAAACTGGCGCTAATAACATAGATACATAGGGAACACACACTACACAGATCTTTAAGTCCACTGTATTGGCGATAAGTTGAGAAAACCATCCCGAAACACATGTGCTACAAAACGCCACTGTTTCCTGCTCATGTACCCCGACATCAGTATGGGATATGATAACCAAGCACATGTACACAGGCCACACAACGGGTTGGCATACTTTATGTCAGGTGGTCGAGCAGCTACTGGGGTATAGCCTCCCATTCTTGCACCAGAGCCTGTCGGAGCTGCTGAAGTGTCCTAGGGGTTTGAAGACGTGCAGCGATACGTCGACCGAGAGCATCCCAGATGTTCTCGATGGGGCTTAGGTATGGAGAACAGGCAGGCCACTCTATTCGCCTGATATCTGCTGTTTCAAGGTACTCCTCCACGATCACAGCTCGGTGGGACAGTGCCTCATCATCCATCAGGAGGTGGGTGGGACCCTCTGCACCCCTGAAAAGGCGGACATACCGGTGCAAAATGACGTCCCGATACACCTGACCTGTTACAGTTCCTTTGTCAAAGACATGCAGGCGTGTACGTGCACCAATCATAATCCCACCCCACTCCATCAAACCACGACGTCCATACAGGTCCCTTTCAAGGACATTAAGGGGTTGGTATCTGGTTCCTGGTCCACGCCACATGAAAACCCGACGAGGATCACTGTTCAGACTATACCTGGACTCGTCCGTGAACATAACCTGGGACCACTGTTGCAATGATCAAAAATGTTCAAATGTGTGTGAAGTCTTATGGGACTTAGCTCCTAAGGTCATCAGTCCCTAAGCTTACACGCTACTTAACCTAAATTATCCTAAGGACAAACACACACACCCACGCCCGACGGAGGATTCGAACCTCCGCCGGGACCAGCCGCACAGTCCATGACTACAGCGCCCTAGACCGCTGGGCTAATCCCGCGCGGCATCCAATGATCATGTACTGTGTTCTTGACAACAGGCTTTACGGACTCTACCGTGACCAGTGGTCAGTGGAATGCACCTTGCAGGTCTCTGGGCGAATAAACCATGTCTGTTCAGTCGTCTGTAGACTGTGTGTTTGGAGACAACTGTTCCTGTGGCTGCGGTAATGTCCCGAGCAAGGCTACCTGCAGCACTCCATGGCTGTCTACGGGCACTGATGGTGAGATATCAGTCTTCTTGTGGTGTTATACACTGTGGACGTCCCGTACTGTAGCGCCTGGACACCTTTCCTGTATGCTGGAATCGTTGCCATAATCTTGAGATCACACTTTGTGGTACACAGACGGCCCGTGCTACGACCTGCTGTGTTTGACCAGCCTCCAGTCGCCCCAGTATTCTACCCCTCATAACGTCATCAATATGTGTTCTCTGAGCCATTTTCAACACACAGTCACCATTAGCACATCTGAAAACGTTGCACACTTACTTGCTACACCGTACTCTGACATGCACCAACACAACTCTGCGTATGTGGACTGCTGCCAACCTATTGAGGACAGTGATTCGCTTTTTATAATTTCCAAGAGACCGTCATAAGTTGCTGTGACTTCAGTGCAATTATTATCTTTGAATCAAAGTTTCATTTCTGTTCGTCTCATTGCGTATGTCTTTCAGTTGCCATCCGCACTATAATGTAGCACATTTTTCTATGTATGGTCTAAGTTTCATGTAGCTATGGTACTTGACAGTGACACATTACGCGAAAGTTACATTCCCTCTTAAGCTTTGCACACTAGTGTATGAATCAGTACTCTTTTATACTAATTACTGATGTGCGTGAAGTCCTCTGAACTGACAATTATTAATATCTTACGTGCTATTACGCTTTGTCAGAATGTACTTCTTGGAGAAACCAAATGTTTTGTGTTATCTACGGCGGAAATTTTGAAAGGAGGTTTTAGTATCGGTGAATGTCCAATTTACACACTGACTCGCTACTTGTGAGCGGAATAAAAGTTCGCATGCACCCTCGCAGAGGCGTGACGTCACATGTTTGCAAAACTTGGGCACAAGTGGCCCTTGTCGGTTGCTGTTGTCCGCTACCGCTGTCACTTGGAGCACCGTGGAAGATGTACACATCTTCTTCAGCACCGGATTCCAGATACTATTCAGTTTCACACCGTTCTCCTTCCGATTAAAATTACTGACGTGTTTAATAATCTGTTTCGCCTCATCACACACAGGGTTGGAGTCTTGTCGTAACGACTCTGATAGCTGTAAAGCATATTCCGCAACATCTATATGTTTCTCCCCTTCTGAAATTGCTATTATGTTCTTCGGATCGTTTTCCTACCGCCCTTTTTATAATACTTTCTTACACAACTACAGCCGGCCGGAGTGGCCGTGCGGTTCTAGGCGCTCCAATCTAGAACCGCGTGACCGCTACGGTCGCAGGTTCGAATCCTGAATCGGGCATGGATGTGTGTATTGTCCTTAGGTTAGTTAGGTTTAAGTAGTTCTAAGTTCTAGGGGACTTATGACCTCAGCAGTTGAGTCCCATAGTGCTCAGAGCCATTTGAACCATACACAACTACACAAACACATTAGAACATGTAACTTACTGCATTTTCCAGCGAATTTCGAGAATCCTTCGCGCGACGTAAGGTGTTCCTGTAGCTTTCTGGGTGGGTATGTAGACTACAGAGATATTCCACTTCTTCAAGATATTTCGTATGCAGTCAATGAACTTTTTAACGAACGGCTGGGAAGCTCTTTTCATTTCAACGGGCGAATAACCATTATTCAGCAACGCACTGGTGAGATATTCGAATTCTTCGTCGAGCAGATCTGGTTCACAGATGTTCTTCGCTCTATCCCCTATCGTTTGCATAACACCGCGCTTTTGCCACTGATGGTGATTTGAATCCCGGTTAGATAAAGGACGGTTTGTGTGGGTTTTCGATATACTGCTTTATTCAAGCTACCGCTTTGTTTGTTGAATACTAAGACACCCAATAAATGCAACCCTCCATTACTCTCCCTTTGATGATTAACTATAACTTTGACTTAATCTTACTAAGATCTTCATGAAAACGACTTGCTCCTCCTTGCCATGTCGCCACAACACAAAAATATTGTCCACGTGTGGGAACCAGATGTTCGGTCTTTGGTGGCAACTCCTAGCGCCTGTCCTCCAAATTTTTACACAACGAAATTTGCTACAATAGTGCTTAAGGGGCTCCCCACCCACATGCCATACAACAGCTCGCATAACTAGTCGAACTGTGTGGAGCACATGATCATGAGACAATATTTAAATAGCTGTGCAATATCCAATAGCTAACTAATATGTCTTCCGGCTGGCCTTCCAAGCCATTGAGATTACTGATAAAGTGTGCCGAATACTTTATGTAAAAGTCCGATCACCTCACTTGCTGTCTTTGTAGTGTAATCGAAAACTAATCGGTGAACCAACGACACGTACTATTAAGTCTTAGTGGAACAGTGTTCTTATGAAGTTTTGGCAACTCACAGAGTTTCAGCGGTAGCGCCGGTAATTTTAATATGGAGGGGAGAGTTTATCTGAGTGGCACTGGGATTCCGTTGCTAAACAACTCTTTTACTGTGGGGCGGCAGCAACAGCAGACGACAGCAACCAATGCTACTTGTTTTGAAGTAGGAAGCACGTGGAAATGAAGTGTTTCTGCAGCAGTTAGCGGCATTCGTAAAAGCTACAACGTCTATTGAAGAGATCCTCTGCAGATGGATAGGAAACGCTAGTTTTTTCCAAGAAATTCATTCGACAACGGTGTCATAGCTCGGAATATTTAAATGACATTTCCAGCCGCAAAACTCTGCATTTTACCACTACTTGAATGAGGTATGTTATTTTTCTCCAGCGAATGAAATACTGATTGCAGCTTCGAAATAAGACGTAACCAGTGTATCATTGGTCTAAAAACTATTCCGGCTTTGCTCTACGTATCCTATTCGTTGTAAGGAGCAACAGAATACTTTCGAGGAACAGTCCTCGAA